>NC_136689.1:91483384-91563384 GCF_903797595.1 Erithacus rubecula | reverse complement strand
ATTTAGATATTTCAGTCTGATCATGCTGAATGTCTTGCAGCAACACATATTGATGTCTACAGAACATTAGATACTTTCAACCTTAGTTATTCATTCTAGAAATTGTAAAATGTAAATATATATGGTTTTGATTGCTTTTGAGCTGTCGTATCTGAAAAAATGAATTTGTTCTTTCTCTGTCAAATTCAGTTGTTCATTAATATGCCCTAAATAAATCCTGATTTTAATGGAAAGAACTTAATTCATTAAAACTTGAATTACTTAGAAAAATAACTGTAATTTGAATTAGAAAACTGGCTAAACTGTTCATATATTTAAAATTAAAATACTGTTTCTTATGATTTCACTTACTGAAAAACCCTGACAGATGTTCACCTTTTAAAGGCAGGCTGGCATTTAAGATTTACTAGTATTTGAAAGATGCTTATCTAATGATGTAGCTATTTTCCATGCATTATTTTTTTTAAGTTTAAGAGATTTGCTTCATTACGTAGCTAAAATCGAAGTGATTCCAAAGGCTGTCTGCATTTATTTTTTTTGGTCACAAAGATGTGTATAGCAAAACTACTTGAGGTATAATTCATTGTTTAGAAACCCTGGGCTGCTGTTTGTTTGCAGCACTCTTGTTAGGGGTCTGAATTGCCCAAACAACAGTGTAAACCAAGCCAGGCATAGCAGCAGACAGAAAAATACATTCAACTAGTGGGATCATGGATTTGTTTGATTCAGGTAATTGAAAGTGTTTCATACTATTATTGCAACTTGAAGGCTTGTTTAAGTGTCTAGCTGTCAGTCAGTTTGGAAGGTGAAAAGTATTCGATTGTCACTCTGTCAGTCAATAGAGATGAGAACTGTCTGCCTAATGGATTTCTTTACGTAGATGTCTGCATGGAGGTAGAAGTAAAATCAATGTGTTGTCATGTGCAAGTACGCTGCATCAAACTGCCAGGTGAAATGCAACTGTATTTCTGTAACGTCTACATCCTTGTGTTGTTTGTGGAAGACAGACACATGTTCCCTGTGTTTAAAGGCAAGAGACTCTTTGTGGTCACACATGAAGGTTTATTTTTGAACATTTTGTAAGAATTTCACCTATTTCCACTTGCTCCAGAGGTTTTTTTTTCCTGTTTGCTTGATCATATCAGGGATCAATACTCAAAAAACCCAGGATTTAACTTAGCAGGAAAAAACATAGGTTGTTATGCCACAAAGCTCAGACAATTTTCTTTTAAACCCGAGTTTCTGCATGTTTTCTGTTTGTCAGTGATGACTTGTATTGAACTAACTATGCTTCCTGCTCAAGTTTTGGCTGTTAGTTTACCTACATTTAGAGTGTGTATTGACTTCCTATAGCAAAAGAAGAGGAGATCATTTCTTGAATAATAGAAAGTACCAAAGGCTTTCAACACCCTTGATGAATCAGGCATCAGTCAGTGACCTCTGTTCTTTCTCTGGGAGATGCTTACAGTATTAAGTTCCACTGAACAGGATCTGGTAGCAAGTGGCATCTGGAAAGTTATTATGACATTTCAGAATAATAGTACCAGTTATTATAATTCTCAGTAATTCCAGGCTTAAGCCTATATAAAATAGTTGCATAATGATGGTAGCCAAACATCTTTTTAAAGCCATTTTCCTGTTAACTGATACAATGCATATAAAGACATGATTCTTAGCCCTACTGAAGGTGGCAGGCTAAAATTGAGATACCAACTTCAAAAAATGAATGATTTAATCACCTATTTCCTATTGTATATGTGTGCTGTTTTTGAGAATTAAAATATGTAGCTCTTAGCTGCTGCTGTAGGGAAAAATGAAAAAGGAGTAAGAACCAATTCCCAGTGAAGGAACTCGACCGTGGGTAATGAAATCCGTAAGTAGCAGAGATTGGTGGTAAAAGAGAAGGTAGAACTTCAAAAGAAAGATCAAGATTTTGGTTTTGGTAATAATTTCAAGATGAAAGAAAAAGTGTTGGGTGGATGATGGCCCCTGAGAGGTAGGGGCAGGGCTGTGTATTATCAGCAACATTTTTAAAAAATTCTTTTTTAACTTGAATGAGTGCTTCCAGTTTTTGCAGTAAATGCTGTAGGAATTTGCTGGTGGCAGTCTCCTTTTCTCCTAGATTGCTATGAGTCCTGTGTAGGGCAGGTGGGGGAAAATAGTGTGTGATACTTGTAACTTAAGATCATAGTATGTTTATAGAAATAGGCAGGAATAGGCACAAACTGATAAACTCAAAGCTAGAGAAAATGCTGTAATCATCTAATCTGTTAGCCATTCTCAAAGTGGTTGTAATTTCACCCAAAGAGTATTGGGTTTGGTGCTTTCTAATTTGTATATATTACTGGCCATGTGCTATTTCATATTCAGCTTCTGACAGTTCTTACAGAGATTTTGGGTGTGGCTTTGTTTTATAGAGGAAACAGAACATGCTGTAGGATACAAAACAAGCATCATTAAGGTTTGAACCGTGGTTGTCTACCACTTTTGAGCTAATTCTTCAGTTAGAAAAGTGGGCAGCAGATGGTGATCTGTGGACAGTTCTCTAGATTTTACTCTGGCCATAGTTAATGTATCAGACTACTTAGATATTTTCTGTCAGCCTATTTTTATATGAATAAGAATTTATTTTGTTGGAGGGAAGATGTTTCCAGTATGTGCAATTATTTTGTTGGCAAGTTATCTAAAGAAAAAACAATAGCTGTAGAGCATATAGGATCATTGAGTTTATCAGTAGAAGTGGCTATGCACATGCCGAATGCACAACCAAAAGTGTGCCTGTACCCTGGACTTCCAGCAGGAAGAAAAGGAGTATGCATTTTGTCTGTTAACCATGGTGGTATATTATTTGTGCTGTACAATGAAGTCTGGGAAAAATATGGGAAATTATGATTTTTGGAAAGCCTTAGGTTTATTTAAATGGATTTATGAGAGATCTGGAAAAGTACCACAAATGTACTCTGAAGCTCCTTGCCTCAGCAGATATGGAGGTGCGATCTCTGATTCAGATACAGCTGAGAATTAAATTGGCAGCAAGAAAAGATACAAATAGTGTAATACCAGATACTAAAACATTTTGAGCATCAGTTACAGAGTTAGCATTTAAAGGCTCTGTCAACTTTTATGACATTACTGGGTATTTCAAAGAGTCAAATTCTTTGGTCTCTCAAATATGTCTGTATTTCTTGTACAGCTTTCTGAATTTCTCTCTTAAATGTTTTGTGTTCACTAATCATGAAAATATTTCATGTGGCAGAAAATGATAGTTTTACAGATTATTTTGGTTTTTGTTATAACCTGTAACCCTGTAATCTCTTGAGCTACAGAGCATAAAAAGTAACTTTGTAATTTGGTGGATTTTTTGGGACTTCTTTCGAGCTTATCTTTCCTTGGCCTTCTTCTTTTCTCCCCCTTCTCCCCTGCCTCCCCCCATTAGTACGGTAGTCTACTTAGTTCAGTTTTAAGGCTCTTGGTTTTTCTTCCCTGCCATCTCCCCAGACTAGACACTCAATGTAGCATTCAAAAAATATTATCATAAATCATTATATAATAAATGGCCAATAGCAGTATTTTTTTCTGAAAGTCATTTGAAGTTGCATGGGAGATTTGAATTTACACAAGCATGATTGCCCAGGAAAGCTGGCAGTAGTCAGTAGGAGCAATAGTGTGATGTCAAATATGTGATCAAACATATGAATATCTGTGGAGCTCCCTGCAGCAAGAGAAGGATCCATTTTGTATGTTTCCTGTGTGGAGAGGTGCTTTTGTGTTCTGTAATAGTGCTTCATTTCTGATATTAAAAGATAATGTATCTGTTCTTAGCAATGCTCAGACAGTTTAATTACCACCTAAGTTCAGATATTATTCCTTGTCAGATCTTTAAAAGCACAGTCTTCCAGACGCTGAGATATCTGCCTGTTATGGGTTGCTGATAGCCTAGTCTAAGAAGTGTTTGTGCTTTATAGGAACAGAAATTGTACTCATTACAGGCAGCAGAAGATATTTATCCAGAAATTAGGAAAGGGAGATGCATGTAGAATGTGGGCAGAAGGAATAGAAGCCTTTCGGTGACTCACCGCTGCTCTCACTTGGAGGGACTGGTGGCTTGCCTCCAGGTCCATTCAGGGTTTTGGATTTTAATCATGTGTCTGGTATTTGGTGATCCTTTTGTTTCTCGATCATATTGCTGTAATCTCTTTGTCCTGTTGCCTTTTCCTCCCCACCCAGGTGCCCAATATAGAGTTTCCCACAGAAGCAGCAAAGAGAAAATTATTTGTGGCTGTTATCTTTAATCCTATGCCTAAAGTATTTCAGTTAGTCACTAAAGGCATAATACAAAGCCAGGGGAGAAATGTGGATCCCTTTCAAAGGCAAGACAGAGCAAGAGCTTCTTTTAGTCATGGGCAGAGAGTGGATCAGAGAAGCCAGGTCTTGCCATTGACTGTGGAGTCCCGAGACAAACAGCCTTCAGACTGACACAGCTATTGTGTGCTGGAAGGCAGATGAGCCTGGATACCATGGCCTTCACCCTTCCTCTCTCCCCACAGTGACTGATTGCAGATGTGAAACTACACTGTCGTTCCCCTCCCTCGGGATCTTGAGACCATGGGCTGTCCTCTCTTCCCTTCCCTTTCTCCATGTCAGTCAAACACAGAATTTGCAAGCAGTATTGATTAGGAATGTGGACATTTTTCTTCAGTCAGTCTCTAGCTACCAGACTTGATATCTCATCTTTGGCATGTTAAAAAAGGCCCCCCTCTGCTATTGCAGTTGACTGTCACTTGTAGTGCTGTAGTCTGGATTTGTTTCTATGTAGAGAAATACTTTTTAAGAGATGGTTGGAAAAATCTTGTGGGTAGAAATTGGCTTTTTCGCTTTCCTCTTGTTTCTTCTGTTGGAATAATTCCAAAGAAAATGCATTGGTCATACAACTCTCTTTGCATCACTCTTGGTGAGATTGATTTGGCATAAAAATCTATTTTGTGTAGCTCGCTGATGTTTCTTGTCTCAGTATGAACACAGAGTTCTTGGAGGCATAACATCTTTAAATCTTTCCACTTCTTAAGGCTGTATCATATTCTAAAAGAGAAATTCAGGATTCAGATTCAGTTCAGTTCCTATTAAGGGCAAAAATACCTTGTTATTCTCTTATTGAGGTAAATCAAAAGTCAAAGACAGTCAAAGATGGTTAAGATCTGCAAGAAATTGTAACAAACTCTCCTGAACATTAACAGCAATGCATTTTGTCAGATGGATATTCACTTAGAAAGATGCTTCTTGCAGGAACATCTTGTTGGTAATTTTTTTCTTGAAGTATTGGCAAATAAGCTCTGGCAATTTTAAGAGATTTGCAACCCTGATCAGGAAATTGGTGGAAGCAAGCTTATTCCAGCTCCTGGACTGCAGTTGTTTGCAATCCATCATATTATCTTAAACCACCACTGACTTCACTTTACATGGATATGTAGAACATACCCATGTGAAGTCAGTCCTTCTGTCAAGTTTGGTATATAGAATGTAGGCTGTTTTATGAGGATACAGCAAATACTTAGGACTGATAGACTCTTATTCTCCTAAAAAATACCACTGTGTATTCCTTCTTCTGCAGTGGCATGGAGATGGCCATTCTAGATTATCATGCTTTTTAGATTCCTCTCACTGTTAATTTAGCAGATTGATTTGCTGCATTATTAGCAAGTCCATCGATGACAGCAACTTTGTGGGGCTGTCAGTGCACTGGAGGGCTGGGCTGCCTTTGAATGGAACCTACTCAGAATGGACAAGTGAGCTGATGGGAGCCTCATGAAGCAAGGCAAGTGCAGAATTCCTTGTTTAGGATGAAATAAATTCACACAGCAGGACTGTATGGGCTCTGACTCGCTGGAAATCATCTTTGCAGAAAAGGCCTTGTGCTTCTGGTTGAGGACAGGTTGAAGATTGCAGTGTGCCCTTGCAACAAAGAGGCCTGTTTGCATGCTGGGCTGTGTTGGCAAGATAATAGCCATCAGCTCGTGGTCAGTGTTTCTTATCCTCTGACTGTCATTCGAGATCACATCTGGAATATTGTGTCCATAGAGTCATAGTGAGTCTGGCAGAGAGCCACCAAACCAGTCCCAAGCAAGCCTCAGCATCCTGAGTGATGTGAAAGGAGAAGCTGAGGGAGCTGGACTCATTCAGCTTGAAGAAGAGAGGACTGTTTACAACCACCAAATGTGGAGTATGAAAAAGTTGGAGCTGAACTCTTCTTGAAGGTGCCAAGGTGTGCCCTGGGAAACAGCTGCATCATGCCCAGTGCATTGAGCTGCAGAGATATTTCCTACTGACCTCTCTATCCAATTCCATTTTCTGTGTGTTCTAGCCATGTCTGCTAGTACCAAGAGTGGCAGTGCTGGAATTGCATTCATCATCTGTCCTCTAGAAAATGGTAGAACCAATCTGTTGCTGTTTCTATTCTTTCTGGTTCTCCTAAGGGAATTTTACTCTAAAGTATTTTTCTGATAAAGTATTATGCTATCTAGACTTCTTGATAATACTTGGTAGAAAAAAGATTCTCCTTTCATATGTTTCTTCTTTCCCAGCCTAACTGGGAGAAGTCCAACTATTTTAACATTTTCAAAGTCAGAACTGAACAACTGCATCTATCCATGTGAGTGAAGAGCAGGTGTTAGCTTGTTGGAGGAGGAAGATATTCTAGGCAGATTGTGAAGAAGACAAATAGCCCCACGGACAATTGTTCAAATAGAGACAATAGCAAGAATTGGTAAGAACTATTCTAATAAACTGGAGTGTTGGCTATCTTTTGTGCTTCTACACTCATTAGTGTAAAGGTCTGTAGCTCCATCTCCAGTAATATCCAAGGTGTCTTAGATATACAGAGAAGGGACAGCACCCTTTTCTGGACAACTGGAAAAACTGGGAAATAACTTTTGGATTAATAGGTAATAGCAGGAATATTCCTGCTTTCATTGTAAAATCTGATACTATATATTTGTTCATATTATTTTTTTTAAAATGTAAATTTATGATTTTGACCATGTTATTTATTACTTGGTTAATGGTTTGCTACAGGACTGTGGCTTTGTAGTTTTTCTTTGAATATATTTTTTCATTATTAATAACAATAGAAATATTTCTGAGTGGCAAGATTTTGAGTTAATGAGACTTTCCACTGAGGTCTGTTGAAACATAGTGTCTTACTTTCAGAAAAGTTAGTAATGAGTTTCATTTTTAGGGCAAACCTTTGTTCTTCATTTCTTTTGCATATCTTTTGTGTTTCTCTTAGGAGGTCTCTTCAATAAGTTGTGACAGTTATTTGTAGCGTACAGTCCCTACTGTAAAGGTGGGTATGTCTAAATTGAGGCTGTCAAAAGGGATTGTGAATTGCATTTCACAGTGCTGTAAGAACATGTAGACAAGTCTCTCTGAAGACCTCAGTACTGGTATTACATGGAACTGCTGAGCTGCTTGCTGAGGCTCCCTACACCTACATCATTTATTAAAACATTACTACTTATTTATGTTCTGATGCTAAAGTAAATGCCCATTTTGTTTTGTAGACTTTACAGCCTTTTTCTTCAGTACTTAGCTCTTTCATCTCTCTGCTTCATTCTCCAATGACTGGAGTGTCTCTGATGGTCTAAAGCATGGCTGAAGATAGTGAAGACTTGGTTTGCTTTCTATTAACTATATCTGTTTGACTGCAGAGCAATCTTCTGTGGCTCTGCATACTTCCGGCATTCAGCTGCCTTCCTTATTTCCGTGGGGTTTTCCTAAATGTCATGAAATGGAGCTGAATATATGTGTTGCTGACATGTATAGAATGCAATAAATATACCATGCTGCTCAATATGCTGTCAAGATTTTTAATTTTTTTGCACAATTTCAGTAAATCTGTACAGTACCTATTTCAAGAACTTCCAGTTCATATGTCTAAATGTTTCATGTACATTTTCTTTAGCATTTTACCAAATTAGTAAATGTTACCTTCTTTTTGTAGATACAGAAACTGTACAGGAAGAAATTATTTGCTTAGTCTCTGGGAAGCTGAGAATGAAACCTGAATTTCTTCTTTTTGTTCCTTATTCATTGAATTGTACTAATTTCCTTAAATAGTAATTTTTTTCCCTAAAGTTTTATAAATAATTTGGATAGCCTACTAAATATGCATGCTCTAAAGTACTCAAACAGTTCCTTTTCATCTGGCACAGCATGGAACTAGCAGTTTTATCCCTAATCTACCCACAAAATATGTGACTACAGTGTTCAATTTATACAGGCGCCTATTCTTAGACTGCATTATAGTTTATAAAAAATTATTGGCATTATTTCATGAAATTAATCACTTGTAGAGAAAAAAAAGGAGCAACTAAGAATGTTCTGAATGTTACTTACACTGTACTAGTTCATTCAAGGACTTTTGACTTTCTTACTTATCAAGAAATCCAAAACCAAGTCTCTTCAGCTATGCAAAAATACAAACCAGCTTTTTCTTTTTAAATAGTGCCTTCACTGGCTTGTCTGAGTTGGTTGTTTGGTTGTTTTTGGTTTTTGTCTTGTTTTGTTTTCTCAAAATATTTTGAGAAAATGCCATGGTTTCTGACTTGCTGTGTCTGACTTGCTGAATTAGTAGAAGCTCTCAGTGTAGAGGAGGGTGAATTGGGTCATAAAATTCTTGATTGGAACATTGCAGTACATGTAGTCAGATCTGCCTTTCTGCTTTTTTGGGGGGTAAAAAAGTGGTCTTCAAGGACTGGAGGGAGGTGCAGTGTTTCTCTTTGCCACCAAATTGCAGGTTGTATCTTTTGATACGTTGCTTCTGTGACAGGATTACAAAAGGAAACATAAAGAAACTGATCCAATCTGTTCTGAGGCCTTGGAAAGCTCTTGGATATTTATTATCCACCACATTCTGAAGAAGAAAACCAGAACACCAAAGGGCTGTTTCTTGTTTTGATCTTAATTTAAATATTGCTGCATTTTACATTCACCTTTGTACATATGATCCATAGCTATTTACTTAATATTTAATAATTGCATGCAGAGGCTGAAATGTTACTTGCAGTATGTAGTTCAAATATTTACACACAAAGTCAGTCTTTTGACCCATGTTTTATAGGAACTATCAATGTAGTGTTTTTTTCATTTATTAGACCCTTATCTCATATATTACAGATAGGCTTATTAACACACAGAGATTAGTATTTATGGATTTGGAATTATGCATTTTTAATTGCACCTTTTCTTTTCGAACCTTTTGACCTGATGTTTTTAATACTGGACTAATGCTTTATGTTATCTGGACTACAGTGAGATTCTCTCCTTGATTTTTTTTCCACCCCACTCCTACTGTAGAGTTTAGCCTTCTGTAACCACTGGTACCTGGCTGTTCTGTGAAGTGACAATCTTGGGCCCCTCACAGCCTGGCCCTTATGAAGTGGTAAGGTATATGGAAAACACTAAGAAGCCACATGATACAGAGAGTTAGAACATCTTCTGAGACAGGGGGAAGCAAGGATGGTTTGCATTGTGGAAAGAGGAACAGATATGACAGGGCTGTCTGCAGAAGAGGAAAAAGTGAAAAAGTGGTGTCAGAAAAAACTTTTCAACTTAAACAACCTTCTCAGTTCTGAGGTCAATCGAATTTTGCCCTTGCATGTTTGACTATTAAGAGTGGATTTCTTTCTTTTACAAATTTTTAAAGAGGCTTATAATACAACAGCCAAAGAAACTCTTATTTTCCTTTCTTGTGTTTTCCATTTGATTGAACAATGTAGTGTTGACACTTAAACTTGTAACTGCAGTCCACTTTGTACAGCTTTGGCTTCCCATTCCCCTCAGTTCCCAGATTCTTATGACTGCATACACCATGATAATTAGCTGCTTGGAGCCAAAGACTTCAGATAAACTTGCTTATTTTGTTTAAAACTGTAAAAGAATTGCCATGATGGACTGGATTTCTTAACCCATCCTATGTCAGTAGCAGTGAACAACAGTGGAGGTTTCAGAGGAAGATGCAGGAAGCTTGACTCTAAACTGAAAGAGGGCAGTTTTAGAGTAGATGTCAGGAGGAAATTATTTACTCAAGGAGGTGAGGCACTGAAACCCAGAGAAGCTGTGGATGCCTCATCCCTGCAACTATTCCAAGGCCAGGTTGGCTGGGGCTCTGAGCAACCTGGTCTAGTGGAAGATGTCCCTGCCCATGGAAGGGGGTGGAATGAACTGAAATTTAAGGTTCCTTCTTACCCTGAGCTGTTCTGTGATTCTATGATGATTCCAAACTACATGTTCTTTGGTTAGAGTTTAACCCAAACTTTGGAACGTGATATTTAATAGATCTTGGAAAATTATTAGAACTCTGGATATTTTTGTTACACCATATAAATGTCTAATCCTTTTTCCAGCCTTGCTAAATCCTCAGCCTTAATGATATTTTGTAGCAGTTAGTTCCACTGTCTAATTATGAATTGTATGATAGAGTATTGCCTATTTATAATGTTTGAATTTCTTTGGAAGTCCCTCATGTTAAAAGAAGGAGAGAACAGAAGCTTTCCTTACTTTTCTGCCTTAAGGGCCTTGTGACTAATTTGTTCGTTTCAGGGATTTGCCTCATAGAAGAGAAACTCAACTGCACAATATTCAACTTAGAGTTTCTGAGAGCTTTTTGCAGGCTAATTACAAAGCCATTGTAATGAGCCTTGAGATTCCAGTGTCATTGATCTTTTACATTTGGGAGAACTTGCTTCTAAGATTTTGGGCAGTAGCAGATTTAATTTTATTTCCAGAATAGCATTCAGTTCTACAAGGTACTCCACTCAAGGGAGCATAGATCCCTGTGGAAAAGACCAGTAACAAATCAATGGATGACTTCTGGAGTGGATGTCAGAGTGCAGTGGATATTCTGTGTCACAACCCAAGTCAATGCAGTGTGTTTGACTCTGGGCATATGCATCTCACTGAAAGCATGCCCATAGAAGTGCTAATTAATTCATCTCAAAATACTTGGTTTTCTTGTTTGTTTGTTTGTTTCTTTCTTTCTAAAATATGATCCCAGGTTAGACAGGCCTAATTTGACTGTAAAGAATAAGTGTGTTATCACAGTTCTCCTGAACTTCTTATAAGATTTGGTGGGTGTCTCTTAGGAGTATTTCATCTACATCATTAGGATTGATTTCAGGATATTTTGTTCCTATTGACTTTTCAGCTGCTGTTAGTCACAAATGCTAGTCACTTAAAGAGACTGCACTTTGAACAAAGGATATCTAGATTACAGTACTATTTATATACTGACAACTCAGAACCATCTCCCTTGAAAATACAGATACACATTTCTACAGCGTAGATCCCTCCATGTGCTCCATGTGCCATTCAGACAGTTGGAAGAACACTTGTCCCAAGATGCTGGAGAACAGTGAGTGTATCATTGCAAATCTCATCATCTCATACATAAGTCAACAAAATGCCAACAAAATTGAGATGGATAATTTATTTATGTCTGCTTCTCAGTGAAGATAAAACTATGTAAAACCACTTCTTAAAATAGGTCAGTAGAAGGCAAAGATAATTGTAAAGTCAAAGCACATTTAAATTTTCTTCTCTCACATCCCTGCCCAGTGCATGGATGGCTGTAGAAGTTCTTTAAAGGATGTGCTTCTTGCTTACTAGTTGCAAATATCCTTTCATCCTCTCTGGAGATATAAACAGTGACCTGTTGTGCCCTAGACACCTTTTGTGTCTTGACGTGTTATTTGACAAGGTTGGATTTGATGTCTGTGTTGCTGTGTCCAAAATTTTATGAGGGAAGATAGTGAATTTATATACTTCTGAGCTAATAGTGTGCCTGTGTGATGGAGCAAATAAAATTGGAGGCAGTAATATTTTTTCTGTGAAAAAGATATTTTGATAGTGATAGTGTGTAATTACCCTTATTTGTTTTGTTTTCTAAATATTGCTTAACGTCAATAAAAGAATGCAATTGGCAAGATGAATTTCCATGACTGTGTGGTCTCCAGCAGACTGGCAGTGGTACTTAGTTTGTGATCTGCGCTTACGTGGACAGAAGGTTTGTAATGATCACCTTTTAGTTTTGAGAAGGTGTAAAAGGAAGCCTTTGAGGAACTTCAGAGCCTGTGGACCAAACCTAACTTTGCCATGTGATTTGCTGTGGCTCACAACTCACTCCAGTTACCTCATCTTTGCACCCCTCAACCATCTTCTGATCCATTGCCCGTCCCAAGGGTCACATGGCGAATGGAAGGCCTTGCAGGCAGAAGTGCTTGGCATATTTAGAAACATCATGGATTTATCTTCTAATGTTAATAATTTCTCTTGATTTGCTTATAATTAATTAAGAATAATTTTAGTTTTACATGTAGGCTAAAAGCTTCCTGTTTTATTACTTGCACCTTCAATTCACATTGACCGGATCGTGCTAGATGAGGTAACCCAGAGATGTCTGAACATATTCTTGCCTGTTATACACTGGAGAAGATAGTACACAGTTCAAAATCTACTTCAGGTTTTAATTGCATCAGCTGCCTGGAAAGAAGCAAACGTTAATAAAGGTAAATACTTTGTGGTAATAGAAAAAGGAAAGTGAAAAAAAAAGTGAAATCCCTTTTCCTTAGGTTTTATTCCACATTGTTGAGTGTTACACACAATAAAAAATGCAACCAAAACCCAACATAGTCTGCAGGCACTATTTGTGAGTGCAGTCTCAAAACTAGTACAACCTCCAGCCAAATGTCCTACTGTTTTAACTTTCCAAGATGGACAAGGATGTGTAGCTCTTATGATGTAGTGTCCTATCTGGTCTTCTGAAACAGGTGAGAAGCATGAAGAAAAAAAACCCTATATCCGGTCTGTGAAATATGGAATGAACGTTGTTGTGTGCTGTTTTAGAGGATGACTTTAAAAATGTACATTAAAATAAAACACACTTTGGAATTATATAATATTCCATAATATGAGTAAATCCTGTCTAGCTTTCAGTGACATACTTACCTGAGGGTATAGGAGGGCTGTAGATGTCAGTTTTCTGATGTTAGTGTTCCTGGCTTTTTCTGCTTTATCTTTCCCTCTATCTGCTGTTGGTTAAATAATTGTGTCCACACACCAGTCCCAGCAGCAGAGACAGCATTAAAAGCCTTTAATAAATATCTGCAAATTCAAATTTTAGCTTTTTGCCATTGTCTATATATATATATATATATATATATATATATAAAAATCTCATTATTATAAGTTAACCAGTTGTTTGGTGTTTGGTTGCTTTTTTTTGCCTTTGGCTGACACATTTTTTAATAGTCTTTGAAGATTTGCTTCACTGCCAGAAGACTGACCACAAGAGAAACCTGGGTTTATTGAATATGTCAGTGCTCAATCTACTAATTTTCTTTGTGAAAACTTAATAGTAACCAGGTGCTTTGATATATGGCAAAAATAGTTCTTAATTCTATATTTGTCTCTTTATAACACTATATACACACTGTTAACCAATTTGTAGTACTAGGCAAAAAGAAGATTTATTTTCTTATGCAAAAGAATCAAACCTAATAATACTATTGACACTTGTAATGTGACAAAAATGGCATAGGCTTTTTTTTTAAAAATATAGTCACTGCTCGTATTTTTTGTGTCAGTTTCTACTTATGTTCTAAGGTGTGTGTTTTGCACAGTTGTTAAGTTCCATGTTTCTGAGGGGTAACACAGTAAATAGGTAACCTCCAAACTAACCAGGGGAAGACAGGAGTGATGGAAATCAGAGCCTGGCTGGCAAGCTTCCTTCCCCAGTCTTGCACAGGCATTTGAGAACTGTTGTGTCCATATTATTCTGCCTGCAGATTAGATGGTACTTCTCTGCTTAAAAGGATGAGGTTTACTTCTCTTTGCTAGATACATTTCAATGATACCCTCTACAGGGTATTTAAACTTTTCCTTTTGCTACAGGATATGGGTCTTGTATCAAGTTTGGTAATAATTTAGAGGAGTGATGCAAACCTTTGTCCTTAATCTATAAAGATTTATTACAGCACTTAGTATTTACAAGGTGGTCTAGCAAAGTCCAGCTTCAACTACACAATAGAGGGATACAATTCCGTTCAAATGTATCAGTTATTTTAGGAGTGTTTACACTTGCAGGAGGCATTTTGCAAAGCATATTGAACTTCATGAAAATGAACTGTGCTGCACTGTCTTGGAGTTGATTGAGCTTTAGAGTTTGTGTGAAAGGATTTAGGAGCGCTACTGAAATGGAATTCCTAATTTAGTGAACAGTAATATAGCAGAGAATAAGAGAAAAGTGATAATTTTTGGATGAGAGTAAGAAAGTGGACCTGGGAACAACAAACTTGAAATAATATTTAGTTTTAATTTAATGCTGTATGGTCCCAGTTTGTTTTTCTTCTGGATTAAGAATATAGAAAAACTTGTGTTTGTGTACTCTATTCCTCCAAATTACACTTTAAGACTAAGGTAGTGATTTAACAGTAGTGATTATGCCATACGTTTTCCTTGTCTTCTTTCAAATCTTTCCCATTTTGTATTTGAAAACCAAAACTGTCAGTGGTCTGTTTACTTTATCTCACTCATGTGCAATGGAAATAGCTGGCATTTGTAGAACACACAAACTATTTTTGCCTGAATGCTCCATTTATGATTTATAGCCAACATGTATCCCTGATTTTCTTTTGAGAATGATCTTTATTGTCTTTGTGTACTAACTCATTGCAGAAGCACTTGTCTATTTTGAGCTAAACCAGACCTCTTGTAAAAAGAATCAAATTATTTCATCATGTTGAAAATGAAAAGCTATAATTACTTGTAATTGGGCTTCAGAATTTTTGAAAATTGGAAAATTCTTTTCCAAAGGTTTAAGATCACTCCAAATCATAACCTGCAGAAAATAGGAAATAATTTTCTGTTCAATTTAAAAGTGATTTAATTTACACTTTTGACAGCTCTTTTCCTTTGATATTTTGGTAAGGTTAATCATTCAGCTGTGGTGGTTATGACTAATTTTTTTCTGATATCCTTTATTCTATCTGGATCACAAGTTTATTTTGATTTCTTTAACCCCAGACAGAATCTGCTACAGCTTAATAAGGATGTAGAATAATTTTGGAATGCTTGAGTTTACTAACCATGTGCTTGCATTTTATTTGTTTGTTTGTTTCTTGGTCTTTCTAGTTACTTCATTCTGTTTTAACAAAAACACAATGTTCTTCAGTGTTTATATGTGCCTAAGTTTAAGTGCAAGCTGGAAAAACCTGCTGTAGCTTGTAGTTGCAAGTCTGTAGAACCCAGTTGTTTAAGAACAACTACTTCAAATCTTCATTCTACATTACTACTGATAACCATCATCATAATTATCATAAATATTGCAAAGAACAGGCTGCTTATTTACCTTTTTAAAAAATCTTTTCAAGAGACCTGAGTAGGTAGGATAGCTAGTGTAAGATCACATTGTGTTCAGTGCAGTAAGCAGCAAGACAACTAGAGATGGGGATCAACACAGAAAGGAACATCTTGCAGTGAATACACTAATGATATAACACTTACATACCCATTTTCATCAATTTTTATTCTAAGGGAGTATTTCTTTATGCCATGAAAAATTGAGGTGTGGAAAGAGATTTGACCATGAACATCTCGTAAGCCAGTGGTAGAGCCAAGAACAGAAACAAGTTTTTTGTGTTCCCACCTGGTAGTCAGCATTATGACTTGAGACCACCCAGTATTCTGTTTCAGGAGTAATGCAATGACAGAGATATAATTTCTAGTAGTTACTGAGACGTAACCTTATTACAGCCTCTGACTTTCTATTGGTGTCCATCAAACTTCAGTGTCATGATTTTTTTCATAATCCAGTTCCTCAACTGGTTAAAAATACCACTTAAAAATATCACATATTCTTGTAAGGGAAGCAGGTAGACTCTGCTAGAGCTAAGACAGTGTTGGATATCATATATTGGCATTATGCAGCCACCTGCATCATTCATCTGCCATTATGCAGCCTGTTCATCCTTCACTGACAGTTTGGTTTGTGTGATTGGACCTTTTGTGGATCAAATAATTCCCCCAAAAGAGAATAATTTCATATTTAAATTGAACCAGAAGCCAAATACAAATCTGTGTTTTTGTTATTTTTAAAATTGAATAGCTCAATGAAAAACTGGATCTCTTGATGGAGGGAGACATTATCTTTTTTCCATTGTTTGTTTTGTTTTGAGATGGTTTGATTAGATACAGAGCTCTTACTTCTTTTTCTTTTTGAAAGAACAGGATACCATATTTTCCCGAGATTAACATTATTCTTAAAATTATTTTTGCACTTTAATGGCTAAAAGAGCTTTTCTAGATGTTTTTTGTTGGCTTCTTGCCAATGACTGCTGTGGAAAGTACATCTTCATGCAAAGAAGTGTGTGTTCTCTTTGAAGGTTAACAAGGGCCTGCAGAGCACAGCCTAAGCATCTGGCTCATGAGATTAAAAACCTTAGAAGGAAAGTGCTGTAGATCTCAGAGGATGACTAACCACCTTAAAAAGAAGGATAGGTGTGAACAGACAGCCTAAAAAATGGGGGAAAATATTGATCAGCAGGAAATTTGTCTCTTTTTTGTGAACGAGAAGTGTAAGGCTCTACTGACAACTGATAAAAATCAGGCTCTCAGATTTGGCAAAGGGCATTAAAAAAAGTAATGAGAAGTCTAGTAGGTGATTACTTTGAAGGTTATACTAATCCTAGTATAAGATCTATCCAGATCTTATTAGATATTTTCATTATTGACCTGACTACACACACACACACACAAAATGAAATTGTAGCTTTGAGAACCTGCTGAGGGCATAGAAGTGGGAGATGTTGGTATGTTGGAGGGTTGGAATGCCACAAGAATTGTATTATATTGATGTCTAGAGTCTTAGAAATTGGAGGGCATGTAATCAGAATGCAAGGTTGGTCACTTAGAGACTAGCAAGGTTTTCACATAACATTTGAGAGCTTGGTGGGAGGACTCCAGCAGGTTGTTGCTTCTCCAGCAATGTCTCCATTGCAGACCTTAATTTAATGAGTTTTCTCTTTCCTGATTTATTTCCTGATGAAGGCAGTCCCCTAGATGCCTTATTCCTGACAGTTTGTTAAAAATTAAAATGTCAGACAGCAAATTTACAAAATCTATATAATGGTTTACTTTTATTGTGTTGATGAATACCCATTACAGGGGATTTTGTCCTTATAATTAGAAAAGGAAGTTATTTAGGGTTTTTTAGAGTTTCCTTTTTTCCTTTCCTTCTTTATTTATTTATTTATTTTTTATATACCAGATAACATCAAACAAATATCCCATCATTTAGTTAAATAGACATATGACACTATGTGACACAGATGATCTTTGGACCATGTGGTGTTTGCTGTCCACATAAAAAGCATATCCTGAAATAATTTTCTTGACAGTGCTTCAGGGTTTGTTTGGAGGAGGTTTCTATCTTCATACATACATATAAAAACACAGGAAATAATCCAATATTGTTTCTGAAGCTGGAAGTTAATATCAATCTCATAAATATATTATCTGATACTCTGGATTTCCTGTGTGTAAAGCTGTTAGGGTGTGAGTTTCCCAACAGTAAAAAGAAGTCTGATACAGCATTATGGAGTGAATTTGTGCCCAGATTCTGGTAACAATGTGGATGTTGTGCTGGAGTGCAGTTACACAAAAAGGCTGTGACTGGCTGCATGATTAATATTTTTTCCTCTTGCTAAAGAGGTATTGGAAGGAATGTTCTGCATCATTGGGACAGCTCTGAGAAGTTAGTATGAGATAGAGAAGTTTGGAGTTGTACTTTTTAGAAAGATTCCTATATTATTATTATTATTATAAACCCATATTTCCAGCATGTTTTGTTTCCTCTACCCACACATGTATGCATATCCCTTTTCTTAACAGCTCTTCTCTAGCTCATTCACCAACCTGTAGCTGAATGTGTTGGTCCACACCCTGTTGACTCAATGAAATCCTGCCATTGCAAATTCCAACCATGTTGATTCTGGCATTTTCAGCTCCATGCTTGACTCGTGCACCAGCTCATGGGAGAGCCTCTCTTACCCCAGTGGCTGCCTAGCTGGTTTCCCATACCACTAAAGCAAGCTCTCCCCTCCCAGCTCAGGTCCCCACATCACATGTGCAATGAGTGTTTTTCTCATGGACCCCTGGATCTCTCACCCTCTCCTTAGTCTGTTGATTGATTTCTCCAGGATGTCCTACACAGGAAATGGACCTCTCCCACCACTTCTTTCCTTCCTCTGGGTTCCCAGCATGAGAGGTTGCAATCCTTCCCATTGTGCAGGTGCAGCCTCGGCTCAGTATTGCAAAGGAGAGAGAAGGGAATGGCTGGAGGATCAGGGAATCTGCCTGATCCGAACCAGCCTCCCATAGGCTCAGCAAGAGGGAGTTTCTTAACTACACTCTGATTCAGACTCCTCTGATGACAGGAGGGACATTTCTGGGAGTTGAAGGACAGCATGCAGAACTAGTAATTATCAAATCTAACCAGAAGGCCTTTTTTTTTTGTTTATTTGTTTTGAAAAAGTAAAAAAAAAGCATTGAACAAAACATTCCTAAAATATAGAAGCAGACCCACTGCATTTCCTGAAGGGCTGAAGTTAACAGAATTGTATCTCATACTTTTCCTCTATACCTGTGAGTCTTACTGTAAAAGGAAGATTGTGTTGTGTACATTAAGGCTTTCCCATGCAATTTGGAATAACTTCTAATATCCTTTTATAGTTTGGTAGATAAAATAGTGATTTTATGTATCTATAATTCTGTGCTTTATATATGAATTATTGTGCTGTTACTTAAAATCGTTTGCAGTGAGATAATTCAGGCTTCTCTTTGAGTCAAGCCTAAGAAAATATCTGTAAATTAGTGCTAATGGTCAGTGTGGCTGAGAGAGAAACTCTTTCATGTTAAGAATTGACTGTAGATTGAACTTACTCCAATTTATTGTAAAGTCAATATTCAGTTTAAAAATTAAAAAGGTTAATAATTATTAGGTTTTCAGAGGAAAAGTACTAGTGTTATGACCTGCCTAACATCATACAGCTACAAAAATGCTATAAAATGATTTTTTAAGCTTATATTTATAGTGAGTAGTTGGCTCATTCCTTCATCTCTCTACTTATGCATCCATGAACTGTTAATTAATACTTTTGCAGTAATTACAGAATATTTTAAATATACATCATTCTTCTGAATTTTAAAAGATCAGGAATTTTTTATTAATTTAAAAGGATAATAGGACTGACCCACACTTTCATCAACTCTTTAATAAAGAGGTGCTTTTTCAGATAATTTAAATTTTTACATTTTGATTGCAAGGAATAATAACAAGTCTTATTTTTCCATACATTTTTCCATTTACTCTTCTAAGCATGATCACCATTGTATCAAAAAAGGTCATTGTTTTCCATAAAAAGATGAGTGATTGCCTGCATGTATTGGTAAAAAGGGAACTTGCATCCTAACTCTTTTGGCTCCTGGCATGTGATTTTCTTTATACAGAGCTGCAGTTTGTAATAGAAATTTTAATTTCATTTAGTTTCTTCTTCTTTTTCACCACTGTGTAATGTGCCTGGGAATGTTTAACCCAAATAATTTGATAAATCCTTGCAGTGGAGCTTCTCCCAATGCTCCTTGATGTATGGCTGCCATGGAGCACAGAAGAAACTAGAGCACAATTTTTAGATGAACAATACAGTGTGGAAAATACAATGCCTAGGTTTGTAGGGAGAGATAATACCTCATAATCAAACAGCTGATACCCTTGGAAAAGACACATAAACTTCAGGCACTTCTAGCTCTTCCTCAGATATGAAATAGCATTTGCAGTCTTTGAGCTTGACAGAAATAGAGATCAGTTGGAGCACGGTTGATGAAGTTTATTAGAAGAATTCAGAGGAAAAGAGGATTGGAGCAGAGGAATTGTTTTAACAGGAGAGAGAGAAGGAGAAAACAAGAAAAGTGAAAATCAACAGGTACAGAGAGTTCCTGCAGGACACCAGTGTTGTCTGATCTCAGCCTTCCAAAGTAGGGGGGTCAGCTCCCTGGAGGCAAGTGTACACTGCCAAGGAGATGCCTTCCTTGGGAACAGGGAGGTGGTGAAAAGGTGTAGCAACAGGGAAATGGGTTAGAAATAGTAGATAGTGTTAAAAAGATGAAGACATTGGCTGCAATAGAAAACATCCCACATATCAAGATATCAAGGGCTCTAGGTGGTTCTTTTAATCTTTACTCTATAAAACAAAAGGTAATCTTCATGTGGTGTAAAATCTGTCTTTGTAATTGTCTGCATGCATGTATGAGTTGTGTGCCCTGGTTTGCGTGTGATGTGAAGAAACATTTTTGGATTTCATCACATTGATATTTTTAATGTCAGTTTTGGTATTATTATCCCTCTTAAGATTTGGTGGAGTTTGTTGTCTTTTGTTTTACAGCAGGGAGCAAACAAAAATAGCGCTGTATTTTCTAAAATTAAGACATCCAGGTAATGGCAAACTGACTGGTTAGATGTGGTGCATATAGAACTGTTTGTGTAAATGTTTATTTTCCTGTGTCATAGCCAGATTGTCTCACTGCAAGCTATCCACATTCAGGAATTTTGTTAGATCACACAGTTGTAGAAGCTGGAGGCACAGATGCTTGATGAAGGACCACTGCTCTGTTCCTGCTTAAATCTGCCTTTTGGACTTGAGTAGGTGATTTTCAGTCAGCAGTTTGTTTATAAATCTCTATTTTTGAGTTATTTGCTCACATCTGATACAAATCATGACACAGTTCACACAACTGAATAGGCTGAGCAAATATTTCCACAGATTGTTTGTATCTGAGTTACTGGATCTATGCCCATGGCAGCATACATCTGCTCACCTGTTCAACATTCATGTGTTTAAGGAGACCCTTAAGTTTGGCTGCCTTGCATTTGCCACAGTTGTCTCACCTTTTCCTTCTCTTGATTCAGTAGTGAGTAGTGATTTCTGAGCAAGGCACTCTCCCTGCCTGCAGAGAGAAGGATAGGTGAGCTGTGTTTGTTTGGAGCATGTCTTTTGCTTTCATGCTGTATTATTGGCTACCTTGTGGTTTTGTATAATATTGTTTACAGAGTATGTATGTATGTACAGCAGATTGTGTAGGAAGGGAATGGAATAGCCTACAATGAACTACATTGAGTTTGCTGAGCTAAGAAACACTTTGTGACCTGGTCATCCTTTGTTTTTGATTCTATATTAAGGTTCAGAGATTTCTGATTCCTCTTTGTACCTCCTGTAGGAAAGAAGGTTGTATGTGAAGACTGGGAGGTGTAATAGATTTTGACCATCGTCTTGATCTGTGTAAGTGGGCAATATTGGGCTCTAAGATACATCCACAGAACAATTCTACTATTCAGCCTAAGCATCATTACTTAGGCTGGATGCAACACAATTAAGGACATTTATCATTTAAGATTGTCTTTTCTTAGGAACTTCTAGGGAATACAGTTATGGGACACACTTGTTTGCAGTGTTCCTACAAGTTCAGTTGTCTTCAAAGTGGTTTACTTCCTTAAGATACATATTTTTGGTGGTGTTTGCAATGAGGTTTTGCAGATTATTTAGGCATGTGACTGTTTTTCTGTTTTCCAAGCAAATTTGTGATGGGAAACAGTATTTTGTTCCTGTCCCTTTCAGAGTGGCATATGAAACACTGTCATCTCTTTCCCCTGATAAACTTCAGAGTCCTAGGCTATCTGCTATCATAAGTTACTGATAACTGTTCAAATAACTGAACAGATTCTTCAATTTGCTAGTATTAGCATTTCAAGAATTTATGTTTATAAAATGGCAGTTTCTTGATTTCAGGAATTTATAATATGGATTGGTTGACACCTCTATCTTTTAAATATTGTAGCTGATGGATCACTTAAAGAATCTTATTTTACATTTTGCCTGTTTGTTTGTGCAGTATGTATTGTAGTGTTTGTTACAAATTTATTTGAACCTCAGCTGTCAACCAGTAGTAACCTGTAAATTCCAGTTTATTGTGAAAATTTGCTGTATGGTTGCTGTTGCAAAAGTTGAGACTTGAGAGGGAAATGAACTGAGCATTTTAGGCAGAATTCAGAATGTATGAAGTGTAACATTTTAGCACATCATGCATTCTTACTGATGCAATCTAAACTTTTAAAAATAATAAACCCTGAATGCAAAATATGAAGTTTTGAGTAGAAACTACATATCAGTGAGTTTTGAAAGTACCTGATTGTAACAGTGTTACATTTTGTAGATAGAGACACACGTCACCTATGAAAGCTTTTGATTATATCTCTACTTGTGATGCTGAAGCATGGCATCATCCAGATTTTGTTGTGGGGTGGGTATGTGCTGCCATTTCTGTATTTCCCAAGTTGCCTCCTTCTCTCCTAATTTTGAAAATTTTTGAGGAATTTTTATTTTGCATTGTTTCTGTTAAAAGCAGTTGGTTGAAAAATCTGGTCTACCAGTGGAATTGGTGATGGTATCAAAAATATTGTGGTGGAGGAATGTTTTATAATATATATGAAGTGCAAAATAGTTTGCTGAAGAAATGGTGTAGCATTAGATGACTGGCAGTGTATGCTTGTAGTTATCTAAATATTGAATTTATTTTGAACTCTGTTTCTCTCTGTTGGAGAAGGGAGTATTGGGAATCAGTACACACCAAAAACTTTACAAAGCACGTACTTTACCTGCCATATTCTGATGTAATGTATTATGTGTTACAACTGAAGAGCAAGATGCATTTTCTAAACAGAAGGAAAAAGTGCTTATGGCCTTTTGTGATCTCTTGCAAGTTACAAAGTAGAATCCATTTCGCTGTTTCTAGCACCATAACTCCTCCCTGGACCTTTGTAGTTCACGTACGTCTCGTAAAAGGTCTGCCAAGCACAGCAAAGCGTTTGTTCGGGCGTGCTGCTGCTGCTCTGATTTAACAAGGGCAGGGAGCGGCCACCGCTGCAGTCTGGTGCTCTGGGCCCTGCCATGGCCCAGCAGCCTGGAGCCAGCCCACCCTGGGCCCTGATATGAACTCTGGTGGGCTCCTTCATGTAGCACGTCATCTCCCGTCCCCTGCGCCAGCTGCGCTGGCGTGTCAGCACAGACTAGCTCCTCGACACATAACAGAGGGGAAAAAGACATTGGACTGGAGAATGCATCAGCTCCACCCTGCTGCTAATTCTTTTTTCCTAGTCTTTAATAATGCTCTAGCACTTGATCATTTATGAGAAGAGTTCTTGTGCATTCACAAGAACTCTTCTACAAAGGAAGGGTGTTGCTGGCTTGTGTGCTGGGCTGCAATGTCAGCCAGTGCTTCCTGTATCAGGCTGTCTGCCTCTGGGCACTGAAATTAAACATGGTACAGACCTGGGTGCAATTCGTCTGAGTAGTCAAACACAGAGAAATGCCTTATAAGTTTGCTGTGTTCCTCTGATTTCTGTAAATCCATGTCTGGATTCCATTATCACATAATTGCAGTTGGACATAAGATCCCCCTAGAAAACAGCGCTGGCCAAACCAGCGTTTTAGAAATGGTCTACTTCTGTGTGCTTGAACTGAGTTTCAGTACTGGCAAACCAGTCAAAAGAGAGATTTGTCTGCACTTATAACTAAGAGCCAAGGACTTCTTGGTCATGAGAGGTAAGATTTTGTGTAGTCTCTCTGTGCCCCAGGTTCACTTTCCTTGGGCAAATTACTAAAGTCAGCAATTTCAAACTTAGGAGACTGGAGTTAGGTGTTGACAGCCATCTTTAAGTACCTAAATAAGTGGTCTCATTTTAAGAGGTCCTGAGCACACAATTCTTTTTGACTTCAAAAGAAGCTGCAAATGCTGTGTCCACTTTGATTAATTGAAAGGCTGACCATCAAAGTGAAATTATGTTGCCAAGCTAAAGGAAAAGAAATAAAGACTTAGCACACTGTATAAATCAATTGCAGATCAGAGTTTACTGGGTATAAAATGTACAGCATCTTATGTGCCCTTTTGTACTTTCTGAATCTCACTGGGCCCAAAACTACAGCAGAAAACCCCTCACGGTTTGTGAAATATGGCAATGCCCAGAAACATTTGCCAGTTTAGCCACTGAAAAATAGATATGGCTGCTCAAAATTTATACTGTTTGCTAGGGCCTTAGGTGAAAAGAAAACGAAATTTTAAAATGCTTATTTTTTTTCATTTGAAGGTAATGTCTTAAATCCTCAAGAGATGAACAGCCTACTACCTTCCCCTACTTTGATCGATCTGTCTTTGAGGCATGATTTACACCTTATTATAGTACTTCAGGTTACGGCCTCTGTTCCTGAAAGTTTTGTGGAGATAGGTGTCTGGGGAGGAAAGAAAAAAAAAAGACCTGATAAGTGCCCTGATGGAAAATAAGGCTCGAGTTTGTATGTGTGTGTGTTGGTTGTGCTTGCCCGTACTCGCAGCAGAGGAAACATTCTGTGCAATGGAAACTTCAGCTGGGTACTGAATAACTCATGAGGATAATATTGTGAGAAGACAGAATTTGCTAACACCACTGTTTGCAGAATTACAGGTTTTTTGGGCTTGATTTGCCAGTTCTTACACCCTCATGGTGTTTCTTGGGTTATAAGCACATTCAGGCAAACCAGAGTGCCAGGTTTAAACATGGCATTTGTGGTGCAGATACATATTTGGCATAATGTAGACTGAGCCATCAGAACTGCTGTTACTCAGAATTACCGCAAATTTGGCACAAAATGAATGTTCAGTAGTGAATAATGGAATAGTTTTTATCACAAGTGGGTCATCTTCCCCATCTTAAGAGCTGCTTTCCACTAGCACCCAAGTACTGATCTGCCTGTACAGCCTTAAGATGCATCCTCTAGTGACAGAGGCTGCTATTACTGGTGTCTGTGGGTGTGGAAACAGGAATTGCTTCTGTCCTTTTCTGCCTGACCTTCAATATTGGGACTTGTGTGTGAATTTGGAAATCTGTTTTATCTTCATTCTCTCCAATACTTCTGTATACAGCTGAAGGTTAGGTGATAAGTTTTTGTCACGGCTCTTCTATATTGTTGGAGCACGTTGTGTTATCTGATAAGATTAGTAAGTCAAGCAGCATGAATGATTATTAAGTATAATTGTTTGTTTATATAAATATGACAGCAAAATAAGTTATTCACACAGGCCAAGTGACCCAATTATTCACATTTTGAATGTGTAGAGATGTGCTATATTGCTGCACTTCAGGGAAAGAAAGCCTATGTTGAATTGCTCAGTAAATTATTATTTATTTTTTTTTTTACAGTGCTAGTACCCTGTTGATGAGGAACTGCTAGAGAATTCCTCAATACTACATTGTATTTTTGTCCCTAGAAAATAAAGCTTTTGTAACCCCCTTTAATAAGTGACCATTTTCTACAGTAAATGCTGATCTATCCAGGTCTTCCTGTCAGAAAGTCCAATTGGACTTAAGTAAAGTGATACCATTAGGTCTCAACCCGAGTCTTCTATAGGTCCTACTTGATATTTTCAGCTTGTTGATTTAAAAGTGGGCTTGGAGGTTTCCATTAGGATTGCCAAAAGCTTTATTTTAACCTTTATGCAAAAAATGTATTAAAACTATATAGACAGCTTCATTAGCCCTCCTGAATTTCTTCAAAAGACTTGGCTTCAATAGGAAGATAGCCAAACTGAAGGAACTAGTCTTTTCAGAGTCAGCATTTTTTGGCCTTTGTAGTTTTGCCAGTTGTTTAAAAATCCTCAACACAACCAAAACCACCTAAAACAACTGTAAAGCCCCAGTAAAGCAGAAGAATGAGTATGATTAATCTAAACTTAAGACTTTCAATAGTTTCTTGCTCTGCCATGCTCATTTATTTGTAGCTGAACAGCAGAGCATTGTAACAGTGCAGAGGTCTCTAAAAACAGGGCTTCCTCCTGCAGCTTCCTGTTGAGCAGGAGCAAACCCAAACTGTTAAGACTCTGCTGTTAAGTTGTGCATAGCCCATCTTTATGTGTATCTCCCCTGACAGACCTTTATTGTGCACCTCGGGGTCAGCCACTGGATGCTGCTTTATTTCAGATCACGAAACCGGTCTCTGTAGTCAGATTTAGAAGAACAGACTATTGCCCAGTTCACATAGAGCAGCTCCAGCCTTAAGGGAGGCCAGCTTCTAGACTGGGATCTCCAAACAAGGTTTTATTACTCCTCATTTCCTCCAGAAATCTGGCTGAGCGACAAGGAACCTGTTAAAAAATATTTTTATCAACATTTTCTTCAAGGAATGTGGATTTGCCCAAAATGAAACATTCTAAGGAAGTGCAAACTTCCAGCTTGTTTCCTGCTTTCTTACCTGGTAAATTTTCTGGGACTTCATGGCAGCTTGCTTGAAGAAGTGTATTTGAGTTTGCATCCTCCAGGGCCTCCAGTCCACTGTGCTGCTGAAACAGGAGCCTGGCAGCAGTGGTGCTGCTGGGAGATCTTCACCTCCTGGCAGGAATGCCCTCAGAAGTTAACAGCTTCAGGGGAAACAGGGAAACTAGAATTTATGTAACGGATCCTACAAGGAATTGTTTTTTTTCTAAGGTGTAATTTCACTGAAGCTGATCCAGCTAGCAAATACTCAATTGTAAAATACACTGCAGTGTTCAGAGACTGAAAGGGACTCAGATTACTTAACCTTCCCTCAACCAGTCATACAACCAAGTCATAGAATCTGGCCAGCTAGAATAGCCAGCTGCTCCCCTTTTGTTTAGGAAAGGGACATCTATGTTTTGTGTATTTTTTTATATCTTTCTGGTAGTACTTTTCTGTCTGGGGATGCTTTCTGGACATTGCAGATGTTACTACTTGGAGCTCGGTTTAGAAGTCTTACTTATAATAAAGAAGTTCTGATGTAAAAACCTGTAAATAAACCAATTTTTTATTTTTTAGAACATTGAAGAGAATTTGCAAAGATAGTACCTCTTGATGTTGCACTCATATTTACATCTTTATATTATGTCTGCAGAAAGCACATGCATATGCAGTTAGGTTAGTTTTGGGTTTTGTTGTTAGATGTCTCAGGTATGGTGATTCAACCTTCCTTCACCTTGAAGTAGGCATGTGTGGGCCTGAGAAGTTTTGGGAGCATCCCAATATTCCGTTGCACTGACAGATATTCTGAAAAGAAGGAGTGTGTTGGTTTTTTCGGTTGTTGTTCCTGTGTTGTTTTTTTTATCCTTCAATAAATTTTTGATGATTCAAACTAATAACATTTAACAAATTCACACCCATCAAGTTTGTCATGTTGGAATTAAATGTTTTTTCATACGCACAGATAAACATTATGGTTAGCTTTGTGCATAATTACAATTAATACCAGATTTTTGTTTGTTGCAATTTTAAATAGTTTTTGTTTTTAAGTTTCTTATTTATGTGTAAAAATAAATGTATCCCTTCCCCTATTTCTCTATATTTGGAATTGCATAGTGTAAGTCATGTTTCCTAGGGATATTAGAACTGTGAAATCCTGTTTTATTGCTCTAGCAAAATTGTAGGATTTGTGGAGAAAAACACCCCCCTCCTCCCCAAAAAAATCCCAACCCCAAAACAAAACCAAACTACTGAAATAAAAAACCCATAGCAAAATTTGTAATCTATGAAAAGTATGTGCTTCTTCTTCTCACTCTAATTGCCCCACTAGTTTTTCAGATATTTTCAGAGGTCTTTAATTATTTAAAATTTATCTGACATTTTACAATTGCTGTTATTTTATACTCTGAGAAACTGGTTACTTTCATGTCTGAAATCACAGACAAAATCATATGAACTAAATATTATATTCTTGCCACTGCTTTTATGCACTGCATGTTTAGCATCTAACTAAAATGCGAGTAGAAAGCTCATCTTGAAAGAGACTACTTAATTAAAAATTAAACGATGAATTAAAACTTAAATTATGCAAAACTAATAAGCTACATTACCAAAACACACAATTAATTTGCTACAATATATGGAAAGAAAATGTTAGCATTTTCACTTTTGTTTCATGTTTGCATTGCAGCCTGCACAGTCTGCTGTTTTGGAATTCCTTACCTTGCAATATCTGGCACATCTGAATTAAGATATAAATCAGTGATTTTTAGCTTCTGAGTTTTGCAAAACTCATCAGAGATTAAAACTTTGATAGTGCAAGGGAATCTGTTACAAAGTGGGGCGAATCCAATTATTTTTCAATTAGTGCAATATCACTCTGTGTATAAGATTCAAATCAGTGCATCGCATCACCTTGCACAAATCGATAGAGTAAAAATGGACTTGTTGACAAAAATTGCAGTTTAACCTATTGCTCTAATTCCTTGGTATAACGGGTTTATTTTTTACTGGAATTGCTTTCTACTAATTGCAAATGCTGATATTCTGCATACAGTAATCATGTGTTCTTACCTTTATAGAGAACAGATGAAACATGCCTTTAAATTCTGTTTTCCATTTGGCTGTTTAAAGGAGGTATTCCCTAAATCCTGTGTCAGAGGCACAGGAAGGTGTTTTCTTACTAGATGTGGGGATGTGCTCCTGTGTGTCTAAATACTACAGTGGCCGAATACTAGACATGCTGCAAAGTGCTCTGTGCTTTACTGTAACACAAGGCAAAGGAAGACATTTTCAGTAGTATCTGCTGGTGCTTTTCATGATTGTATTCTTCAATCTGAGTAAAGCTTAGATGGCTGAAGGAAAGGAATTAGGGAATTAAAGAAAACTCCATCTGATTAGGTTAATTATGATGCTTAAATCTAATACTTTATTATTGCTGTACACTGGAAGGTGGAACTACATTTACATTTGCATTTTTTTACATTTTCGTATTATGTAAAATAACATTTGCTTTTAATGTTTCATATCAAATATCTTCAGCACTTTTCTCTGAGGTCTCGCTAATTTAGCCTTTGTAGCTATATAAGTAGTTGTTTCTCTGGCATTATAATTTAAAAGTTTACATTAAAAATAAAATCAATACAGGGATAAAAGCATGAAGAGTACAGCTAAAATAATTTATAATAGCTCTATTGGTGATGAAAATCTAAGGAATGAATATTGTGTATAATAAAGGCAATTACCTGAGCTGCTTATAAGGAAAAATACTGCTCTTGGTGTTGGGGGATGGAAGGAGGAGATCATGGAAGCAGTTACAGCTCAAATTTTCTGGGTTGAGCTATGTTAGCCCTGGCATAAATTGCAGCAGCCTAGAGGTACATGTGCCATCTGAGGATTGCATTCTGCCCTGACATCTTTGTGAATGTGTCGCAGTGAGGTGTGGGGGAGAGAGAGCAAAGGCACTGGCCTCTGCTGGGGGTTTGCACGCACTGGGAGGTCTCAGATTTCTTCAGTCACCCTCCCACACGTCAAATACAGGCTTTGGTTGGTTTGCACAGCTTAAAAGTCCAGTGGGTTGTGATAAGGAAACTGCCTTGGTATTTAACCTAAGTGATTTTTCTTACTTCTGCATTTATCAGGTAAAAGTTCTCTCCTGAACAAAATGAAGTGTTTAATCTACTATCGCAAAGAGTGAAACGTGAATAAAGATTGACTTGGACATAATCTTTCTAACTACTCTTGACGGACATCTTAAGAGTCAGCTTAATTTAACTGAAATCTTAAACTCTGTCTTTTTGGGAAGCTCTTTTCTTTTATGTCCATGGTTAAGTGAGCAAGGCAATGACATGCTCCCTTAACAACTGTTGGAGAATCATTGGGCTGATTGACTAATGTTTCTGCCCTTTTTATGCACTTCTGGTGTTCCATCATGGCTTTCTCCTTCCTGTGCATATAAGTGGATTTATCTGAATGATAATAAGCCAGATGGTTAGGTGGTAGGCCAGGTATTTTGAAGGTAAGCATATTCTTTGTCATAGAGCCATGTTAGCCAGGGGCTCTGCACCACATTTCAAATCCTTCAGCAGTCTCCCCAGGAGGTGGCAGCTGTAGAAGCCTAATGGATATCATCACCTTCAACTGTCAGCTCCTTTCTTTCCTGTCTGTCATGACTGTTTACTTCTGATCATACCAGTTGACATTTATGTGTCACAATAGAAAACCGAACCAGTGCAGGAGTAAAGGCGACACTGGGTTTACGGTTACTTCTTGTATCACAACAGGCAGCTGGCAACTCATTAACACCATGTGGAGTGTCAAGCATATAGTATATTAAATAAAATTAATGCCTACAGGCCCTGCAAATAAGGAGATGGCCATAACAGACAATGAAATTACATGAATGGTTGAAACAGGAATAGTAGAGGTGACAGATTAAAAAAAAAAAAAAAAAAAAAAAAAAAAAGGCGGGGGCAGGGATGAGTCCGTAGGCCAAGGTGCATGAACACATGAACACGTCAAGCCTTTGACTGTCATTGCTTGTCATTTTCTTATTTACCCTCTGAAGAAACACATGTGGCATGGGGGAGTTCTGCCAGGCATCTGGTGACTTACTGGAATCTCTGTGTTTGGCAGCAGGTAGTGTTAAGATCCTCAGAGATATCCCCCCACATTCTATTCAGCCATTAGTCAACAGTGAGTGTGAGTATGGAAAATTTGGGGCCAGTTGTGGCAATCCAGGGCAAGCATGTTAGCTTGAGTATGGTCCTGAGAGTGATGAATAGAAAAGTGCTTTTCTTCATAAGTAGCTAATATGGCTTTATCTAAAGCAGTCTTGAAGTCCTTGACTCAGATTCTCTGGAATAATACTCTTCTTTTGTGTTAGATGGGTTGTGTGGGCCATTGGTCATATGTTTTGCTCTGTTTGCAAATACTGCTCTGTGTCTTCTGTCTCATGCACTGAGTAGTTTTGCTAAACCACAGGCTTAATTTTGGCAGGCAAAACACCTGAAGCGTATGTATGGTGAAGCAATTAATATAATTTATATCATACGAGATATTTCATCACAAATAATCTCAAATTTAGAAAGATTTTTGCATGGAGGTAAAACTTCTGAAAACAGCAACCAATAATTTAAAATTAATTTTCTATTTCAGAATTTTAAAACATAAATTGACATTAGGATCTTTTGACTTAACAGGAATTTTAGATTGTGTTTGGATTTATTTGGCTAAATATGTTAGATAGTGGTGTTCCAGTTGTTCTATAGATTTCAAAAATACTGCCATGCATTCCAGGAAACACAGCAAATGGTGTCAAGAGGAAATGATAAATTTAGTGCAGAAAATGTCATTACAATAATGAAATTTTATACTTATTGAATATTATAAACCACTAAATTTTCCTTTATTATAAACAGGCAGATCCTGTAGACTGCAAATAAGCTGGGTTTGGGCATAATGGAACAATTGGGTCAATGCATTGGGTCAGTACTATGCCTGCTAGTAGTACATGTTAGTTCAGGTCAGTTCAACAGGCAAGAATTTACACAGAACATCAGTCTTTTATGCCATTAAGCTGATGGAAGCATGATCAAAGAGAAAATTAAGAAAAAAAATACATTTTTGTTACGTTAACAAGCTGCTTTACAATTTCCCATAAGAAACAAGAAAAAAAAAGGAACACTATTCATTGTCATAATTAAGTTGCTACAAAAAATAATTGTGGACCAGTGTATTGTCTCATTAAAAAAAAAGAAAAAGGTACCTACTTTGATTTCATCTTTTTGGCAGTTTATTTTATGCATTTATTGTTCGTTAATTAGAGTTCCTACATATTTGCCCTTCTTGCCTGATTGCCTTTGCCTTTTATAGCTACAGCAAGCTTTCCTTGCCTTTGCATTTGAGATGAGCTGAGATAGCCACCTACAGTGATTGCGTCAGTTCCCTTCATAATTTTTATTAATCCTCAGTGAGGATTTTTCCCCCTAATGAAAACAGAGGTCTCCTGTACTTCATTTACTTTTTTCACATTCTCAGGATCATCTATCATTGTGGATAGTTTCTTATATCTGTTCTCCACTTCCTCAAGGTGGCTGGGATGCTGTTTTGAGTGTGTGGCCCTGCTAGAGCCATGCACACTGCAAGAATAACGCTCTCTGACTCATGTGTGACAAAAAGGTCAGGCTTTCAAAGGCTGCAGGGCAATCATGCTGACCCAACTACTGTTGTGGGCTGGCCAGCTCGCTGACAGTGGAGCAGTTGAAGTGACATGCAGATGGCATAGGGGCATTGCTGCCTTTTCTGGTGTGACCATAGGATTTGGGGGATCTGATGATGATTACCACGATGCAACTACCGTTTTGTTTTTTCACTATGCTGTCAGAGAACATCCACCAGTATGTAGTGAAGAGAAATAAGGGGATCTTGTAGTTAAAGCTTTTTAGAAAGTCCTAATGTGTAACTTCTAAACATTTTTTGTGTAGCTGGAAGAGGTAAAGCAGCTGCAGTTCAGAATACAGAATGGAAATACTGAGTTGTTTTAATTTTCCATTCAAATGACACATAATAAATAAAAAACTAAGTGCCCATAAACTAGAAGGAGGATTAAAAAGCACATTTTTTTAAAATATTTGATCAGATTACTTATCGTGTTGCTCTATTTATTTTATTAACAGATCAAAAGAGATAGATACTTAGTGAGCTTTGAGCAGTTTGTAAGCATTTGTGTTCAAAATTTTATTGCATTGTTACATGGGCAATATTCTTTCATTCTGGGATAATCAGGAGAGGAAAAATTCTATCTTGCATCATGTATAAATAAAAAAAAAATTGATAGACACATCTGAAAAGGAGGAAATAAGATCATGATGTATTTTTTAATTTATCTGTGTAGAATTGCCATGGACCTGGTGTAGGTGACCTTTCTGTCTGTGGCCTTTCTCTCTGCCCAGAGAAATGTGCTTTGGTTACCACCTTCCCCTCAAACCCTGCTTTGTGTGACTTTATCCAGTAATCAGCCCAGGAGGCAGCAGCCAGTGTTTGCTGCTGTAGGGAGCAGCCTGATGCTCAGCTGTTGATCACCACAGGACCTCATTTCACTCTTCCTATCCTGGGCAGTGTAGGTGCCTCCATCTGAGCATGGCTCATGGGGTTTCTGCTGTGCCATGCCAGCAGTGGGACAGCCAGTCTGGTGCTAATGGGGGCTCCGCTCCCTCTGCTGCTCCCCAGGAACAGGCTGTGACCCAGGGGTCACCTGGCAGAGCCTGAAGGCAGAGGGTGCTGCCTCCTGCATGCCTGCATGCATGGCTTCTGTCTTGGGCTTTGTGGTGCCTACTCACTAGAAGTGTCCTGCTAGTGTGTATTTAGGTAAGAATCCTGAAAAGATCACTTATTGGGATGGGGGATATTCACAGTGATCTCTCTGCCCCCTTTACTGTGTGCTGAAAGCCTCACAGTGCTGCAGGAGGCACAGAAATAGTTGGTTTTGGCTGGGGGTTGAGTGGCTGCTGGGGCAGGTGGGCTTTGTGTGATGGCTGCACACTCCCAGCAAAGTCCATGGTATGAGGGTGTGGTCCCCACAGGAGCAGTGCTTGGTTGGTATTTGATGTTTTTTTGGCTCTGGAGCATGTCACCTCGGGGTGGAAAGGAGGGCTATGTTTTGTACTACCCTGGGTCACCCTCTTGTCCTCTGCAGGCTGGGAATCCCCTGGGACAGCACTTTGCACTGGCCACCCTTCCTAACCTCTTGGCAAAGCCATGAGCATCCATGCTGTCACATAAATGTTCCAATTGATTTGGAAGTTGTCTTAAGTAAACTCAGAAGAGAGTCTAATTTCAGTAGGCTAAGTTACAGATGTCCCAGGAGTGGACTCATAAGCCGTAAGACTCGTAAGGTGAATTTCCCCCTCCTTGAAAGGACTCTCCTTGAGCTCAAGTGGACAGTGATGTCTTGCAAATCTGGCAGACACCATTTTACCTGAGTGCCTAGATCCAGGCTGAGAGCTACAACCTCTTTCCCCTTGGTGGTAGCTCTGTAGGAAAGGGAGAGTAACTGCAGAGGCAGAATCAACTGTGAAAGCATTCATAATGTCAGGAAGAAATTTCTCTTTACCACATCCCAATATTTTTCTGTTAATGGAAGCTGAGATAAATATGCTTGCTTGCTTCATTGGGTTTTGGTAGATATACAATATTCACTGCATTATTTCCTGGTTTTGTGTTACTGTGAGAAGATATTCTCATTTAAAAATTTCTCTTGTTGGTAGAACTTTGTTAAAGATAAGATTCTAACAGTTCCTGAGCATATTTTTCTCATCCAGCTGTCTTTGATCCAGTTTATCTAGAGAAGGACCAGCACAATTTAGTTTTTCTTTCTGTTCCTCTCATCTGGTGTTCCCTAAAATTTTACAATAATAATTATTTCTAGTGATACTTTATTGACAAGTTGTTTGAAAACTGGACCAATGCTATACTTGTCATAACTATTTGCTTCATTAATTTGTATAGTGCAACAAATCAATTTGTAAACATGTTTAATTAGATGTAAATAAAAATAAACGATGAGTAGAAATGCACATAAGTATAAAAAGTTTGAAATGCATTTAGTGAATGTGTCTTTCCACCTCTGAAGTCCACTGAATAAAGATGTAAATTGGTGTAGCTAATTTCCTACTGCTAAATGCAGTTTTACTTGCTTTTTTTTTTTGTTGTTGTTGCAGTATACACTGAAAGCATGAAGGTACAGGATTTAAGTGGATTTTTGTTCTAAAAAGAAATACTCTTCGTTTTGAGGAATACTTTTATTAGGCTAACTGTTGTATCCTTGACAATATGCATGCACATTTTAAAGCTGTTTTGAAATAGAGCATTTTTAAATTTAGTAATGAATAGCACTGTAGGGTCTTACATACTGCCTTGATTCAATTTTGGGAAATGGGAGCTAACCACTTCAGGTATTTCAAAGCACGCTGTATTCTTTGGAGTTCCATAATATAAACCAGTGTCAGTAGATTTTCTGAATGCCCGAATCTGTCCTTTTGAAGGCGTTTGCTATTTGTTTCAAAATAAAAGGGTTACCGCAGAGGCACCTGGGCTGGTGAGGAAGAAAAGGGATGCTGACACCTGGCAGATAGTTTCCTGGCGACATGACGGGGTCTCAAATATCGAGGCGGACAGCGCTCCTTTGAGGCGGCGCGTACTGCACGCTGCGCCGCATGCTTCAGAGCCGCGCCTGCCTCTCGGCGGCGACAGCTCCGCGCTGTGAGCTGCGGCCGCCGCGCGTCCCTTCAGGTGTGCGCCAGAGCCGGCGAGCAATCCCGGCGTCCTGGCCGGGCGGCAGTCTGCCCGATGACCTTTTTCGCGAGGAGCTCGATGATGGGTTGTGAAGGGGAGAGCTGGTTACAGTCAGGACTGGGGGGACCTGCCGTGGCGTGACGGCAGGTTCAAATCAAACCCAATAGTTGCTTCTTGTACTTTCTTCCCGTGTCCTGCCAGCTTGCTGTATGGCTGCCACAACGGTAACCCTGTGAGTGGCTTGATTGGTGAGGATTTACATGTGTGCTAATTAGAGTGGAATAAATGATTGGCTGTTTGCTGCATCGCCATAAAGGGTGCCCAGATGTACACACTACGTGAACATAATGTGCACGGGCATGGCGCATCAAAGTTTGTCAGCTGCATTACCTCAGCAGGCTTAGGGCCTGTCGGAGAGCATTTGCTGATAATTGTCCCCTATGATTTAGTGTCTGACTTGGTGAAAGTGAAGGACCTCAAAGTACTGTCTTGGCAAGGGAATTTCTGATCGTTTAACAAAAGTAATAAATGAGCTAAAATCTGTTGAATGAGGGTGAGAAAAAAATTAGAGCTATAAGCAAGCAGTCTTAACTGAAGAATTCTGCGTGCTTAGAAATAGTTCGGAACATAACACTAACTAAGCATCAAATTAGCTGCTGCAATTAACAATAGACACTGAACAGAGTGTTTAATTACGCTTAATTTGTTGTGATACAGCACAAGTCTTCAGTTATGAAAATCCCCCAGATGCCCAAGTATCCCCTGTATAGCTAAAATGCACTAAACTTTGCACACTTGGCTAATTTTGCCAAAGAAAATACACAACATTCCTTTTTTTTAAAAAAAAAAAAATCTGCTTTAGATGAAGGAAAAATAAGTCTATGTTTAGAGATGATAGTTCTTTTCAAATCTCTCTTAAATAAAAAAAAAGAATCTGGGCTATATATTTTTTCATGAAAATATATAATTAAGACAAAATCCCACACCTATTGTATTTATGCCCAGAAATCGGTAATATCTGATTACTTTGACAAGTAATTTTGTACTTACATGTTCACAATATTGATAATGTATTAATGTACAATGATTAAATGGTTAAGCTGCCATATTAAAGTTATGAGCAGGAACATTTATCCAGCATAGCTAAGCAGGAACAAAGACTGTCCATTTAGAGATGGCATTATTCAATCTCTGAACTGCTCAAAGATGTTAGCATTAGAGCATTGATTCTGAGCACTGATACTGTGCCTCACTCCAATGACCCAATAGAGTTAAGTGATAAGGTTAAGTTAATTACTGTATCTGTGCTATACAGCTTCCACATGATTACTGCTGAGAAAGATAGTGATTCTTCTTGCTTTAATTAAGCAAAAGAGAATGAAAAGATATAATTGGTTTTTATAATAATCCTGTCTTATATCACTATCAACAAGCATTATGTGTTTTTTCCACAACTTTGTTGCACAAATTCCTAGCAGCAAAATTTAAACAGTAGAATGTTGAAGTAAATTATTTAAATCCCTATACTAAAACACAGTGTCAGCTAAAGAATTAAATAGTTAATAGCTGTACTAATAATTCTGTAGCACCAAAGTGCCTGTGATAGTAAATTGTGTACCAGCTATGAAAAATCCATATTTGACAGTTAAAGACCATCTGCTTTTTTTTTTTGTATTTACATTATTATATTATTTTATTATAATAAATATTTTCTTTTTGTTTCTGATAACATATCAAAATGCAGTACTGTGGCTTTAATGTTGTTTTGTGAGCAAGAGCTTTAACAGTATTTTATTTTAAATTTGCTTATTTGTAGTCAAAAATTACTGCCTTTGGTTTGAAGGTGAAAGGGAGTTGTAAAGGCTTCAGAAATAAAGCCCAAGCAGTCTCCTGTAGGATAATATTATTTTTTTTTCTTCTAGTCATGTATATAATAAATGTGTATTGTGAGGTATGCAAAAGCAGTTTTACACTGAAAATAAAGAATACAGATGAAAGCTGACAGTGAAAGAAGGGGAGAGATAGTAGGTAGGTTTTAGTCCTTCTCGTGTTGAGCCCTGGTTCTGTGAATTGTTCTACATAGGTAATTCTGTGTCTCTGTATTGAGCTCTGCTAACTCTCACAAGTTTACAAAGGTTTGCCTCTGCAGACAAGATTATCTTACTATATCTTTCCTTATGAAGTAACCTCACAACTGCTTCAGGTTCTTGCCATTTTCCTAAATAGTGCCTCCCTAGCAGGAAGGGAGCACGATGCCTTTCGTTGTTGCTACATTACACAGGTGCAAGGGTGCTAGTGGTTAGTGAGTTGCAGATTTCTGCTTTCTCATTGTGTTTTGGTTTTTACATAGATTGTTAGATTAAAAATAGCAGAGTGCCTGTTTTCTAATTTTTCTCTACATGAGGGAAGGGAAGCTTTTTATTCCTTATCCTGTAAATAGGTAGGACTTTAAACTTCATTGAACAAAACAAATTTGGAAAAAGATGTTCCATGCTGTATATACAAATTTTTAGCAAAGTATTTGGTAGTCCAGGAGAAGATGTATATTCTCTAACAAGTACTGTGAAAATATTTTAATATTATTATTTTATTCACAATACTAAAGTTTTATCTCCCTAGCAATGATTTGTTTGCAAATAGAATGCAGTGAGATTAAAATTGTGGTGCTGGAGATTTTAAAAGCTGCTTGGGAACCGTGCTTATGGACAACCTCCTCCTATTTTGTAGCTACATAGAATTAATTGGAGAGTGTTCCATTTCTATAGAAGACTTGTATGCAATAGTATGCGGTTCAAACCATACTTCTTTTTCTCTGTAATTCTAATTTCTTCTTCTTGACAAAAACATTTTCTTGAAGCAGTAAATTCTTAGTATTGTAAGTAAGAGAAAAAACAACTATGTCCAATGTTTGTGTATTCTTTTTTGATAGCAAGTGTCTTTAGATGCTTGTTATGTGTTTATGAAAACACTGTAGAGCTGCTGTTGCAGAGCCTGTATATGAATTGAGAGAATCGTGTGTCTAGGGATCCATGGCTGCCATGCAAGGAGATCAAGGGAAGAAAGAGTGAGAAGTATTCCAAATCATCAAACTCTAACATTTACAAATAATTTCAGAGTAGGTAAGGGTCTTGTTTGGAAGAAAAGCTCTAGGACTTGGATGAGAATAGGGCATGAAGTAACATGCAGACTGTTTTAAAAATCTATTTGATTTTGTTTCGAGTTAATTATATGAATTTGAAAATCTCAGTCACAGGATTTATTGGACCTTTTCTTTCATTACCTCTCTACTGGTCTCTGTTCTCTCATTCTCAGAAGAGAAAACTGGAGTAAACAATCATTTCTAATTTAGGAGATATACTAAAGGATGTGCTAAGAAATTATACATGTGGCTCAGTCAATATTAAGGATTGGATGGGTTGGCAGAGAAGATTCTGAAAATTCAGGGTGTTTTGTGGCTTGGGGGTCCTTGTATTTTCTTGTTCAGTGGGTGAACTGAGGATTTCCAGCTCTTTGCCTGTCAACCTGATATCTTTTGTCAGTTCTATAGTCAATTTTTAAAAAGGCTCTTGACGTTTATTGCAAACAGATGCAATGACAATTGAAACATTTTCTTCTCATTCTTTTGTCTTAATAAATGTATTCATCTGGAAAGCAGAATCTCTTTTTCTCCTCACTTGAGTGTTACAGTTTGCATTGGTGATGGGAAAGTAAAGCAATTGTGCAGAAAATGAAAAAGCATTTTATGAGAAAGAATGCTCTGAGAATTTCTGATTTCTCCATGCACAGTAAATATTTTGAAATGTAAAGAAATCCCAACTTCTGAATTCTTAGTAAGTCTTCAGATAACGTAAGCACAGATACAGAAGGCAGGCATTACATGTTTCATAATGGTATCTGCTCTCTTGCTGTTTGATTGCACAGACAATTTGACAGTGATGGACATTACTTATGTTTAATTATTTTAAAAAACATTTCTAACATTTAATGACTCTTAGGAAGAGAAATGAACAGGGGACAATTTCAGTCTTCATGACAACTGAGCGTCTGTGTCCCTTCAGTGCTTTGACATGCAGTGTAATACAGCAGAGCTAACAGCTGTGAGTAAGCAGAGCTCATATAGCATTTCTTTCCTGACATATGATGGGCTAGCACTGTGTAATAATAACAATATTCTTTAGTTATGTGCTTCTTAATGTATCAAGATGTTTACATATTTCAGCTGAGGTGGTGCTTATTTCATTAGGTCACATTGAGCAAAAGCAGATTGTAAAGTTGCTTTCATATGTCAAAGTAATGATAAAATGAATTTGAGGCCTTTATGATCAAGAAAATTTTCTGCCTCTTTTTAATGATATAGAATAGTAATGACCTGCAGTTTCATTTATTCTTGGAGAAAGTATAATTGCAAAAATTAACTTGTCATACACCACAGCTCAGCAAAGTTACTTTCCTATAAGTCTGTGGTCACAGTATGTTTTTTTGCAATTCAGCATCTGGCTCTGTGGGGTACTGATGGCTGCTATGAAGTAAAGTACCAGGGTGAGCAATTAAATGTAAAATGACAGCATAAAATATGATCATTACGGTTATACAAAAGACACATTTATGAATTTTGCAGATAACTGTCATTTTTTCTACTCATATTTGCTCTTTCTTTGTTAGCTTAATATTTTTCGTGCAATTCATTTTTTTTTTCCTTCTAAAAAGTGAACAATGCCTTTTTAATTATCCTGACACTTGTTTGTGTCTTTCTTATTTGTCACTTTTGAAGGCTAATGATAACTCTTTCACTTTGTTCTGACACTATACTTTCAACTTCATTTCAAAATCAAGGACTATTTTTTAAATTAACATGAAGGTTGCATGATTAGGCTAGAATTTCTTATGGAAATCAGTTTGTGTAGTGTTGATCAGATAATGTGCTGCACCTGAAAGAAAGATTATCTGTGTTCAATTCTCAGGGGTAAGCAGGCAATGTTTTGAAGTGTGCTTTTTGAATTTAGCTTGTGTTTTGTCATTGAAGAGAGAAGATTGGTCATGATAGAAGTTATTTAAGCCATATTAGGTATCAAAAATACTGTATAGATCTTTCTCTGTCGGTGTGTTTTCTTTGCAAATACCTGTTTCCACACTAGAATAAGAATCCTTTCTGTAGTTTATGTTTTTGCTGTTTTGGGTGGGAGTTGTGTTATGTTCATAAGAGATATATGTATACCCACACACTATATATATATGTAATTGCACAGGATGCTGATGATAATAGTACTCTCTATCAATATCTTTTGGATATAGTGAAGAAAAGAAAAAAAAAAACAACCAAAAAACCAAAAAAAACCTCAAAAAAACATTCCAGAAAATCCTAGTAATGCAAATAAACCCATTATATTTCTGTTCTTATGCTCTCACTTTTTCTTCAGAAGCACTTACTGGTTTCTACTGCTGCCACAAAGGACACTGCAGCAATACACAGCTTTATGTGCAATTTCCAAAACCCTGGCACCCAGCAAGGGACAGGGAAAATGAAATACGAATGAAAGTTCTTTAATCCTCTTTCCCACAGAAGTCATAGCCTACTTCCAAAACCTCATTAAGGATGGCATCATCACGATTGCTGAGCAAAAGGTATCTGTTTACTGTGTATTTAAAAAACAAGCAAAAACCTAGCACTAATGACTAATTATTTACTTTTGCTCTCTCTAGAAAGTGAGGTGCTCTTCCCTTCCTTTTCTCCCATACTAGCCTTTCTTAAATGCATGTACCACCATGAAGAGCATGTGCCTTGTAAAAGTAGCAATGCTATTTAAATGCTTGAATGGAGGAGGCAGTGTTTGCCTTGGAAGTCCCTCTCTTTCCAGCTGCCTTTGACAGGGAGGATTAACGGGACCCCCGGTGTTTGGGAGAGGAGGGGCACTGGGGTTTGGGGTAGGGGTGGCTGGGCTGCAGTCCAGCCTTCACCTGGGGAAGGTCCCTTCACCACCACAGGTCAGGAGAAGGCAGAATCCCATTATGTTCAATGGGAAATGTGAGATGGTTTAAGCAGCCCTCCCCTCAATTAAATTGATGGCACAGTAACCTGGCATTGATTCCCTGGTGATAAGGGAGATGACCCCACTTAAGACTGTGGAGAAAAAAAATGATAGGAGCACAGACTGTAGTTCTCAGTCAGCATTATGCGTAGAAATGGATGGTACACAGAATTTAAAGGGCTAGGTAACTCAAACTGGAAATACTCGCTTCACTGAGACCTTCCTGTTACAAAAACTCTTCAAAGTTGACTGGCTTTTAAGTAGCAATTTGAGATGGAGATGGAGATTTAGGAATCTTGGAGCATTTCTGTTTAGAGCACCTATTGTGTAATCTCCACAGTCCCGTAGCGTAGAGAAAGGTTTGTGATAAAAAGAATTGGAAATTAAAAGGGATAATATCTGTGGCAGACAGTCTCAAGGGGATTCAGTATCTCTCAAGCAAGTATGATTCCAATATAAGCTCCTCAACTGAAAATGTTATTAGGTACAAATAAGAGCTGATTTTTTACAGTTTATGTCTCTGGGAATATGAAATGGAAAAGAGGTGAAGAGTCAAAATTAATTAAGAGAGAGGAGAAAGAGCTAGCCATCCTAGCATCCTTTAAAATCTAAAATGCTGTGAATACCAGAGAGTGTTGTGGTAAAGACAGTGCTGTGAAGAGGAAGAGATAGGATTGCTGTAGTTGGGTAAACCTCATAGGTTTGGAAAACTTGGCTGTAATGTGCAAAGCTGTTTTCTTTACAGTGTGGGTTTAGGTACTCAGCTTGGGGTAGATTAAAAGTCCTTAGGCAAAAATTGTTCTGAATATTACTATGAAGGTATATTGTTATCTAAGCACCATGCAACCATGTAATAGCTCCTTGAATGTTTGGGTGAGGTCTGATAAAGCCATGGAGGAAGCAGCTCCTGTAAGACAATTGTTCCCTGGTTTCTAAATTACAGGTTAGCAGTTGTATTAAGTGCTGCTTAGAGTGGCTGCTGTTTGAAAAGGAACTGTTGTCTGTAGTCACATGAAACAACAACAGATAAAAACCCAAGAAAAAACTCATAAAAAGAAGCAAAAAAATTTTCATGTGGAGTAAGCAACCAATTTTGTGCTAATATGAGCTTGAAAATATTGCTATGTAATACTACAATATGCTTTTTTCTTTTTTCTGACATAGCTTTTATTAAGGAAAAATAAATTGTTAACTTTTATGGTGCCTCAGAAGTCTTAACCAAGTGTAACTGATACAGGCATGTCTACAGAAGTGCCTTTAGCCCAGTAGATTTGAAAGGTGTGAACTTGTCTGTTCATCTCTGTGAGGTGTTAATTCAGATGCCCAATGATGATGGTTTAAATGTCAATATTGTTAACTGCTCTGTTATTCATGGGCATGAAAGGAGAGGGAAGACAGACTCTTCTGCACAATTAACTGAACTGACATCTCTCTTTGGTTCCACAAAACTTAGCTGTTGGAAGATAGTGCTGTCTCCTGTATTTTCTTTCTGCGTTTCAGGAAGAGTGAAGCATGAGCTGCCTTACAAGGGCCATCAGTGTATGTGATTTTCTGACAGGTTAACAGCACCATTATCTACTTAGAGAAGTACTTTAATTAGATGACTTGCAAAATAAGCTCTGCCTATCTAGTGGGTTTGCAGAGAGACTTTGAGAACCTGCTCTGTCCTCTGTTTTTAATATGGGTGCCAGTTGCTAAAAAGATGAGAGCAAAAAAGAATACATTGAGAGTACACATTTTATTTCCTTCTGACTTTAGTTTGTTTATGTCTTTTAAATCCAATAAGTTTCTGGCTAAACGCATAGAGGCTTGCATCATTCTCTTGCCTAGGAACTTACCTCCTTGAGAGCATATATTGTTGAGCAGGTGTAATAGGCCTCATCATTTAACTTTGAAAATACAAGTAAATTGCAAGGATGGCCTTTTTATATTGTTATATAGAAGTTAAGTATTTACTATAAGTCTTTTACTTTTCATTTTCTGTTTTCAAAAATTTCCACTGTCCAAAGGAAAATGTATGTCAAAGACCGCCACTGCCTCTGCATCTCCTGCACAAATGAAAATGGCATAATTCCAAGGTTTTCAGTGTTGTGTATAAAAGGAGAATTACTGTGCTGCACACAGAATATATCAGCTTAGGAGAATGTGACCATAATGAGGAAAGAAAATCAAAGAAGTCGCAAAGTTCAAAGAGTGAAAACCATGTGCTAAATAGTGCTGTTGGATGTCTTGCATTTTTTCATCTGCCACATTGCTTACAAGCTACCTGAAATGTAGGGCTCTGGAAGAATAACAATATTTGAAATGTTTTGTTTTGTTAGTACTGGTATAAGCAAGTAGGGGAAAGGAAGATATGATGATATTTTTAAAGCATTTGATGACGTTAACAAACATGCCATGAAGTTTAATACCCCAGTATAAAGAGAGTCCTGCCATTGGCTAAAGATGTCCCAGTCTTGAATTACTCAATTGCCAACATGGCAATGGCCCCATTCACTTTGGTCACTTGTGGCTTTTCCTCTTCTTAGAATATTCACTACCAGAGAAAAAACATAGAAGGCTAAATTGGTTTATTTTTCATTTGATGAATGAGGGAAAAATAATTATTGCTTATGATTATGGAGAATACCTTGTATTTAACATATTTCTTTAGTGTCCAAACAGCTTTTTAAAGGAATCTTCAGCTTTCAGAAGAACCTAGGTAGGTCAAAAATTATTGCTAAGACAGTCTTCTGTCCTTTAATAAACAAATGTAGCTCTATCTTAAATATGCTACATTTGTTCTTATTATGAACATTTTTCTGTCACTGGCCAAAGCTATCTAAGTGCATGGATTAATGACAGCATATGCTTTTGTCACGTAGAATGAATAAGGGAAGATTTTGTATATGTTTATTAAATTAATTCAGCGTTAACAAAGGTGACTTGGAAATTGTAAGCTCCTAACAGTTGTGTTGTCTCAGCTGATGGTCTGTTCATCTCTTAGTGCTTTAGGTTTTAAGTTTTGTTTGGTACTTGTGTTAGAGAAAATACACTGAAAGGCAAGAAGGCACAGCCTTTGCCACAAAGAGTTTGTGTTTAACAGACAGACAGATTAGATTCCAAGATTAACCTGTGCCCATGTAACAGGTTAAAGCCCTTACAAATTAATGCCCTGGACTGCTACCAAAACACATGATTGGCTCCTGTGTACTGAAACTCCAGTAGCTGAAAATCCTATTTGACTGTAGATGGTACTTCCAGTTATTGCCAGAGAAGATGACAATGATGCAAACATAGCCTAGCTGTTCCCCCATAACACTTTTTAATCAAGAAATTCTGTAGATGAATGATGATAATGGAGGATAGTGCAAGGTGCCAACTGTCTTGTCCATCTTGCAAGTGACTGTGGTGTCTGTGCAGTGGTGTTTCATTAGGAAGGATGGCCCTGTGCTCTGATACTTGCAGTGTGTGAGCTGCTCGTTAGTGAAGCTCTAAGAACAGCTCCACCTTAGCATTCATGTTAGAAGGATGTGAAGGTGTGTAAGGCTTCTCGTGGAACTGATTCTAGGTAGAGCCAGGACTCGATCAGATGTTTTAATTCCTTTGCCTTGCAAATGAAGGAAATGAAGATATTAAACTAGAAAAACAGCTATTTTAAAGCTATGCAATGTATGAATAAAAAAAAGTGTTTTCGTGCATGGAAATAAAGGATTTTTGTTCTGGTTGCTGTTGCACATTCATAGCTGGGCAAATTTCTACCTCACTGAATTTATGTTCTGAGAAAGACTGGAATATAGTAAACTCTGAATTTTTAGATTGAAGCCGTATAGATGAAGAAATTATTCCTTTCTTTTTGATAGATGTCACCACTATTCTTTATCATGTGGTATGTATACATAATGTGTAAACTGTGGGTTATAGTTAAACATACCTGGCCTGCCTCTTTTCAAGTGCCTTGAGAATTCCTATTAAATTATTCTTCTTTTGTTGTATTAATTTGGATTTAAATTTTCTGGAATTTGATATCTGTTTTAATTGGAAATGAGAGTATCTGTTTTACATAGACTTACTTTTGCATATTTTTAAGATGAAATGTTTGGATTTGTCACTAAAACTGAAAATAAGTTTGAAACATACTGGAAGTTTTGTAACTATTGAGCAAGATGCATATGGACAGTACAATGAGTTGTGATTTCAAAGGTGATCATGCTTTTGGAGTTTCCTAAGCAGTACGTGCCTGAATTTACAACCTTATTAATGTCATTTAAGGTGCTTTTTGGTTTGTATTTACATAACAGCTGTGTGATAATGGCATTACAGAGTAATAGGTTCTCATAGTGAATGATCAATTTTTGTGAGTATTCTCCATAGCATTTTTTGTTGGCACAGTCAATATTTCTATTATTTTAAGAGTGAATGTGCAAGGAATCATGTGTCAAAAATGCTCAGCTGAAGTCTTTGCAGAGACAGGACATGCCTTCAAGTATAGTAAAAAGGCTTAGTCCACTGGGGTGATGGGGTTGAAGCACCACAGCACTGCTGGATCTTTGGGAAAGAAGTGTAAGCTGCTGCTGCTATAATAAGAAATGTGATCGTGCTGTCGTGACTGTTGAGGCTCTAAAGACCAGAAAGGGAGTGGTCCAGTATAGAAAATAGAAGATTTTTTATTCCATAGATTATGTCATGATCTTCAGTTGTGCTTTGTATTTCAAATTAATATTCTGTTTTCAAGATCTCATGTCTTAGCAGGACCCTGAAGTTGAATGCACTGCAGTGGTAAGTAGTCTTAAGGGCAGGAAAATTTAGAGCCAACAGTGAGTTTAACTTGAGGCCAGCAAGGTAAAAACCATGATAACAGAAAGGAGGGAGCTTGTTAGACACACAGGAATGGGAACAACCACTGAGTTACAATTAAAGTGCTGTTGGCTTGTTTAAGGATGGAGGCATCTGTCAACCAGTCTTCTGTTTGAAAGCCCTGAGAAATCATACAAAATAAACTGTCCCTCGTTAACTTGTTTTGTGCTCTTTCTGTGAGAGATGTGTTTTCCTTGTTTGTGTGAGACAGAATGATCTGATTTCCTCTATGCATAGCTTGAATATTGTAAAATTGCATATCTGATTTAGGATAAAATAAACCTTTTCCAATTAATAAACCTGCGAATAGGTCAACTTCAAAGACAGCATCATAAAACACCCACAAGTGGCCATTAAATATTTATGGACCGAGCATTTGTTAGAATTATCAATGGGTATCATAGATTTGAAAGGCTGCATCCCCATGAATAAATGACGATATTAAGCATTTGTAACCACTTCATAATTAAGGATACTTTTAAACTAGACTTCTGCTACTTTCTTTGTGGGTGTTAGTGTTGGAGCTGTACAGTGTCGTCTTCCTGTAGGTAGTGTCAATACAGGAGTGTCATAAAAAGAAGGAAAAACAAGCTAATGTCTTCTGGACAACAGAAAAGACATTAGTAGAGGGAAGGGAGGTAAGAGCCTAGCTCCAGCTAAAACATCAGACACTTCTGTAATTTCTTTGAATTGTTTGGACTTCACATCTTTGGACTTAAGGTTGGAGACAGGTTCTGGATATTGTCTTTCTTTTGAGGCTATTATTTATAGTGTAACTAGTGACCTAGGACCTTATAAAAATCAGGCATGGGATGAAAATAGTATAAACCAAAACCTGCATCTTAGAGACCTGTTGCGACCACAGCCTTTGAAGGGCTGTGAGACTAAAGCTGGTCTGAGCTTGTGTGGTTGCCAAAATTTGGTGTTATCCTAACCACAGAGACTTATCTCTTGCCTCTCTTTGCCAAACATGGCTCAGAAAGAAAGTGTTAGCGTAATGTGGATGAGCATGACACTAGTTTTAGGCCTAAAGGAAATTAGCCTCTGGTAACATCAGTGAGCTCATCTTGTAGATGGCCAAGTGAGAAGCATTTGGGATGCAGGTGAGGCAGAGTGTGCAGGAAAGGGGCACAAGAAAGAGCTCAAGTGCCCTGTGACATGCCAGGCTCTCTGAAGCTGCTACCTTTGGAATCTCAGGTTCCTCATCTGACAATATGGCTGCATTAGCAGCAATTCTGAGGAAAGATTGGGTTGGCTTCAGGATTGGGCCAATGGCATAAATAAAGTATGACTCTTGTTGGCTTTGCAACAGGAAGTTCCACTTGAATATGTGGAAGAACTTCTTTACTGTGCAGATGACTGTGCACTGGAAGAGATTTCCCAAGGAGGTTGTGGAGTCTCCCTCCTGTTTTAGGAAGGCATGGTTTCTTATTTATATTGTTTTAATCTCGTATCTGAATCCTGGGATGCAGCAAGCTTAGTTGTTTCCAGTTTTTTGGTGGTGTGTGCTCATTCTTTTTCATGATCACACCCTGGTTTTAGTGTTCTACTTACAGATTTTGTAAAAAAATTTCCCTTCTTATTTTCTTGTTGAATATATATTCCTGTGCACTGCTTCTTTGTTTTGTCTGTTAATAGAGTAGAAGCTCTGCATTGATTGCAGGTAGACCTTTTTAACTTGTAGTGGAAGTGCCAAGCAGAGGTTATATTGCTCTTACTACTGCTTGTACAAAGTGTTCTTTACAAACAGTGGTGCATGTTATCAGATATTTTATCAGTTCTGGAAAAAAAGGATAAGCTAAATGAATGGTGAAGAATGTGGTTAATATGGGGAAAAATAGAAATAAGTATTTAAGTCTTCATTTGTTCCTTCTGAATATTTATTTAATAAGGCTATATAGTTAAAATAAGTTTATGTTTTAAACTGTGTCAAGGTTCTAGCACTTCTATAATAATAATAATAATAATTCTTGTTTGAAGTTGAGTGGCTTTTTATAAATCAAGAATGTATAACAAGGGTTGTGGTAGAAATCTTTGGCCTTTTTGCCTGTAGGTACAGAGATATAAAACCATTTCAGTATTCTATATATGTTAGTAAATTACCAGTAGTACAGCTTTTAACTGTGGTAACAACAACATATCAGTGACCTTTGCACTAGGGGCTGTACAAATGATATGGTGTTGTAACCATAACACTGCAAGCTTACACGCTTTAAAAATAGTAAAATCTTTGATGTATGGGCAGGTATGAAACTTGCCTTTCCTTCTGTAAAGGTGTGTAGGTAAATAAAAGCATGATTTGCATCTTGCCTTCTCTTATAACTCAGTAGCCCACTGAGTTAGTTAGCCCACTGTTTTTGTTATCCCACTTCTAATTTTTAGAGGCTTTATTTCTAAATTTTTTTGTACACTGTAGCTTAACATTTCCAATCTGTTCAATATTTAAATGGGTAATTTTGAAATGTTTTGAATAATTAAACCAATTAAATTTTTAATCAATTTAATTTTAAGCTTTATGTTTAGGTCAATCTAAACATTGAACCATTTCAAAAGTTAAACAAGATTAATTGTTTATTTAATCCAAAATTATGGTTATCAAATAAAATTCAGGATTGATTTTGTTTGCATTTTATTCTCCACTTAGATTTTTAAAAGTTGAACTGCTAAAAATTATCAATTAAAAGATTGATTTTTACACTGTTTGTAATAAGATATAATAAGAAAGATAATTTAATATCATAAAATGTGATTTTAAATAGCGATTTTTAATTTTAAGGTGATTCATGTACATTATTAGCTTATAAAAAAAGCTAGAAATGCTGAAGTAATAGTAAATTTAAAAATGTAATAAAGCCGATGCTTTGCTTTCAAACTTAAGTGTTCAAAAATCTGAAGCATCATGCCAACCGCAAATCACTCTAAGTTTTATTTTCTTTCCATTTAGGTCTTTTCATACTTAAAAAAAAATAGATATGTATTCCTTCCCAATGGCATAGCCTTATCTGTGCCATTGTTTTCCTTAATTTTTATTTCATAGTCCTTTTATCAAGTGTACTTGAAACAAATATTCCCATCAGAGAGTAAGAGTAAAAATGCTTCCTGCTTTCCTTGACACACTTCTGGCATTTCTGCAAGGGCTTTACACTAGAAACTTGCAAGTCCTGGCACTTGCTGAGTTGAAACAAAATGGGGAGAAAACTGTTCCTTTGAATCAAAGTCAGAAAATATCTTGAAATTTAAGGACGAGCATCTCTTTGGCTGGGAAAGTGTGATCTTCCATCATTAACCACATGGGGTTTATGCTTGGTTAAAGACACAGTAATAAGAACAAAATTGGCATGGAGGAAGAAGAGATCCACCCGTGCCTTTGGAGGCCGTGCAAAGCTCATGGTAGTTTGGAAAGATGCTCTTAAAAACGCCCCCCCTGCGGTCCTTTCTGCCTTTCTGACAAACAGCCAGGAGTGTAGGATTTCCAGTGCGTTTTTACAGTGTGCAAAGTCACGTCAGGCGCTCTGGGAGATTTTTGATGCGTGGATGTCTCCTGTCATCCCCAATCACGGTCGTACTCTTGAGCCAGGCCTATCGAAACTGAACTCTGCCGCTTTGCTGCAGGTCAGCTTTCATGGACAATTAGTGTTGTAACAGCACTTTGCTCGCAAGTTGTCGTGAGTGTTTATCATAAAGGCATCATCGCGGGGTGGATCAGCAGTGATCGGCCGCTCTGCCGCGCTGCGAAGCCTCTCCCGCTCGCCTTTTCGTGGGCGCCGCTCAGGTGGCGGCTCCGCCGGGCCTCCCTCACCGCTGCCGCTCGCCCGCGGCTGTCCGGGAGCGCCGCTCGCCTCCCAGCCCTGCGCTCCCTGCCTTCCCTGTCGTCCCTCTCAGTAGCTGTCAGATGCCCCCGTCGCGGCGCGCTCTGACAAGAATGAAAAGAGCGATCTTCCCGCTGCTGGGCGCCGTGGCGGGATTGACACCTCGGACGTGCCTGGCGCTGCGCGACGGGCCCGGCTGCGGCGGCGTGCGGGAGGAAGCCGAGACATCTTCAAAGTCACTCTGCTGATTGCGGCTTGATTGCTCCCCCATCACCATGGAAACAAACACCTCACTTTTCTTAGTTGTAGTTTTTACTTTGCGCTTTTATCTCGAAAGTCCGCTTTATTTAGGGATCTTCCAAATGTGTTCCTTTACTTAATGGGACACAAGCTTAGCTGTGAGTAATGCTACTGTCTTGCTGAACAGATGTATTTTTCAATATTTTTTATCCCTTGAAGTATCTCTGAGCGTTTTTAAGAACAAGGCCAAATAGTTCTGATGCTGCAGATAAGTAGTATTTTCATTTTATGGTTGGAAAAAACCAGAAGAGTCCACTGCAGTGTTTCCTCCTGTGAAACTGTAGGGAATGTTGCTCTTTTCAGTATTCTCAGAATTGGATCCACAATGACTTAGCCACAAACAAGTGGCAAACAAGGAAAAGAGTTGGTCTTTTACTACTATGTCTTTATATACACCTGTAGCTCTTTGACATTTTTCTTTAGTTTTATGTGTTGTTAATAATTTTAGATTTTGATAGTAATTTTTAAAAAACATAAATGGTTCTCTTTGTCTGACACTTTACTTGGCCAAATGATACATGCCTTGCAACTGCTTTCCACTACAGTATTTTGTAAAATAGAATTTTACAATTCTCAGAGCACTGGCAGTGTTTCTGGGCATGCAAAAACCCCAAAATTCATCTTCACCGATCCATCAGAAAATGCAATGTTTACTTATCCCTGTAATATGCCCATTTGCAGTTCTCTGCTAACTAAAAAACCACAATTGATTAACATTCATTAAACCTCAAAAACAGTAAGATGGAAGCTGTTTTGATGCACAGTATACATATATACTATATATGAAGTGCATGTGTTTGTGTATTTTTTCGATGTTGCATAAACAGTGTTTTTTAGAAAAAAATTCTCACCATAGTTGTAAATCAAGTAATAGAATTATTTTTTATTTCTTTGATTTTTTATTTATTTTTTCTTTCAAATCTGGTGGGTTTTTTTCATGTGCATTGGGACGATTTTGATTTCTTAAACTGCTTGGATGTGGCTTTTAGGAAGGATGAGTATGAGAATACAAACCTGTGATCTGTGTATTCTTCTTTGTCTTAAAGTTCTGGGCTTTTTTTAGATGCTATAAGGCAATTAATTTGAAATAGTGGCATAACTTTCCTTTATGTCTGGTCATTTTTGATATGAAAACCAGCACGTGGGCCTTGATTCAGTTTGCAAGCTATTGTAGAATAAAACAGACATGTGCTAAGAAAGAAGATAATTCATTTCAGCTGGAGAGAACTGTAGGCATGATAAATGATTTTCCTGTGTAAAATTCCCCATTTCTGAGACAGTATTAGTTTTTACTTTAATTACCAGCTCCAGTAATGTTTCCTATCCATAACTGTCTACAAAATAGACTGTTGCTGAGCAGAGGGTATGGCCTGTTTACTCATCCATTGAAAAGAGTGCCTAAGTTCTACCAAGTCTTCCTTACTTGGTCTGAACTGCCTCATGGGAGAGTGTCCTTCATTTAAATATTTAAATATTAATGTTTCATTTTACAGGCAGAAAACTTCAATGTCATTTTAAGGATATGTAACTTTTAACTGGGGAATCAGTACCCATCACAGGAGAGGGTATTATTTTTATTTTAGAAAAATGCTACAGTGCTTCCATCTTGAGAAGTTTGACTTGTATCTTGTTTTCTTGTTGCAGAATAACAGCAGCAACAAAAACAACAGAAAGAGGCTGTCAGGGTGGTTTTCTCAAAAATGGTTTAGCTGACATTAGCCACAAATGAGCAGAGCGACACTAACTACTAATTGATTACAGTAATTACGCAGTCTTTGGCTAGTTTGTATTGGCAAACTATATATACTCCTCACATAAATGTGAACTTGCAGAATGCACGGAAAAGGTCACTCTCATTTGCATGATAGGCTTCATTAGAATATGCTAAGGACAAGACCTAGTGTTTTATGACTTCAGGTGATGAATAGCTACCATATTACTCTGCTCGCTGAAAGCATGTTTCAGTCACCTTAATTTACATGCTGTTTTTTAACACCAAGAAAAATCTGTGGGCTGGTACGGTACTAGCAACAGATAACAGTTTCATTTTATTATGGTTGCATTGCGGATTGTGTTTCATTCTGCTCTTTGTTCTGCAGAGGGAACAGACATTATTTTCAATACTTTCTTTTCAGGAGGAAATTTTTCTGTGATGTGTGCATTTCTCTCAGCAATGGCTATTTTGACCCCAAACTACAGTTTTGTTGGCAAGGACAACAAAAAAATGTACCCCATAAATATAGATATTTTACAGTAAGTTTTTCTTTTGAACATGGGGACTGAATAGGAAGGCAATTCACTAAATCTTTAAAACTGGACATTCTTTGTTTCACTGTTTTTTCCAGAAAGAATGGGAAATGAAGTGTTTTACTTCCAGACTGACATCACTGTCCACGTGCAATGAAAGAAAAATAATTCTAAAGTCTGAGACAATTTTTTTCTAAATTTTTTTCTAAAAAAAAAAAAAAAAAAAAAAGTATACATTCAGAGTGATGAGAATCTTGTATTAGCTAGTAATTCTTTCATTCTAACTGCAATTCACCTTACAAAGCCTACTGTACTACAGGCAGTAAGATTTCTCCTGATGTCATTATTTGTATATTGTAACACACTGGAATACGGGTTTGATGTTTCTAGATACGTAGCTTTTAAAAAAAATTCTTGGATCACAAAAGGTACTTCTTTGAATAAAACTGGATAGAAAATAAAAAAGGTGGACAGTTTTATTATAAATTGCAGTTTTGTAATAAAATTGTACAATGAGCTTGCACAAGCTTTTTAAAATATCATTGCTGCCACTGAACAGGTCTGTAATTTATTTATTCAGGAATGTTGGAGGCATTTTTGATTTATTTGTTTTTAGAGAAGTTTTGTTAAGCAAGATAATGAGCAGAGCTGGTGTTAATCATTTACTATGCAACTCTGAAAAATGAAAATTTTGCATATCTTTAGCACTGTTGGGGAAAATAAATTCACTCATAATGCTAATGGTCTATTGGTATAATTTTTAAAAAATGTTATCTGTTACTCTGGAGAAATCCAATAGATTCATATGTTATGCTAAAAGCTAAACTAATCAATATATAATTTTGCATCCATATGTACATATGTATTGAGTAATCAGAAGTATTTGTTAACTGTAAAGATGAAAAATGAATTTGGGGGTGGTCACTGCCATAGGTGCCAAATATTTGTTTATGAATAGCCCTTCAGGTGAACATATTCCTCGTGTATGCACATAACACAAATAATACAAAGTTTACTTTTTTGAGCAGGCTTTCAAGAATACTAAATGAGTTTGATCCTGTTCCAGGTGGCCAGGGGTTTACAAATATGGTACAAGTTGTCATGGCTTTTGCTAAATAATATTTATATGAAGGATTTACTGTAACAGGCTAACTAGTATAGGATTTAGTGTAACTAATTTAGAGAATTTAAAGATTAGATGCCCTTTAACTTGTCTCTGTTTATACAGCTCAGAATTGTGATGTGTTCTGTCTGGCATGGCATCCTCTGATTTCTAGGATTAGTGCTTTCCATTTTTCAGTTTCCTGCTGAGCAACTACAGATGAATAAAACTGACTTTGGGTACCAGATCACCTGATTATCTGCCTCCCTCTCTGTTGGGATTGGGGTTTTCTTTCTTTTCTCTTTCCTTTCCTTGTTGCTTGTGGAATGTTTTCCCATTGAGCTGTTAAGGGTTACTGATGGGTGGATGCATGATGGCTGGTCCTCCTTAGAGAGGGGGAACTCTCTTGGGTTTTTTGGGAGTTTCTCTATCCCCATCTGCTCATGTTCCCCAGGAATCCTGAACTTCTCCTCTCCCTGTTGTGCTTGGAGCCGGGTGCGGCTGGCCCGGCATCGCTGTTTCTTGGTATGGCTCTGGGTTCTCCACCCTGTACCCACACCCTCCTGCCTTCCCAGCACGTCCTGTAGCTACTGCCATGGAACTCCTGATACATCTCTTCCACCATCTCGGGATATTTTGCTCATGCCTGCCACCTCTAACTGCACCAAAGGGGAAAGTGCCCGCAGCCAAGAGGACTGGTAGTGGGTCCCTGGTTCTGCTTATTGTCAATGCCATAATTGTTGTTGTTTTGTTTGCCTTGTTAAACATTCTAGTAAATAACTGTTATTCCTATCTTCATAGCTTTGCTTGAGAGTCCCTTAATTTAAAAATCATAATAATCAGAGGGAGGGGGTTTCTGTTCTCCAGTCCAGGGGAGGTTTCTGCCTTCCCTAGCAGACACCTGGCTTTCAAACTGAGATGGATTTTGGTTCCCAAGCATGGGGCCTGAGGGCATTGAGAGACAAAGGATGAGAAAGGAATAACAGTTCTTGAGCAACCTAACTGTGTGCTGGATATAGAAACCTCGTTAGGCAGCACCGTGTTGTCCAGCTTACCCTGGTTCAGGTAGCACATGGTGGTGGCTGTATTTCTCCATTTGCAGGCCCTTATCTAAATATGGGCCCTATAACTAACAGCATTGTAGCTGCTATCCAGTTTGTTTTGTAGGTTGATAAGGTGAGGAATTAATGTTTTTTTAACTTCCTTTGGAAGGCAGGCACATGGATACATGGCAATCACAGATTAAGTGTATATTTTTGGGGTTACCTTAAGAATGGTACCTACTGTGAGGAAATGAGAGCGGGAGAAGTTTTTTCCCCAACCCTTCAGCCAGTTCTTTGTGCCTATCCCACCAGCTTTTGAAGGGTTTTAAGTTTTCTCTAGATACCAGCTGAGTGTTGCTGATAGTCCTAATCTATTTAGCATTCAGAGATAGAGTGAAGTTGCCTTGGATAACCACCCAGACACCTGCCCCAGAGACTAGGAATGCTCCCCCAGAGCCTGACACTGGCCCAGAAAATAGGGATGCTGCCACACAACCTGACCCTGCCCCACAACCCACCTCAGAAATGAGCCACCCAGAGTGATGGGGGCTCTAGTAAAGGAGATAGGTGAGATGGGCCAGGTGCTGAATGAATACACTTCCCCAGGTGGTGAGAAACCCTCCCCCTGTCTTGAAGAGGGAGAGTCTGATTGTCTTCTTTTTAATCAAGGGGTTTCTTGGGAACAAACATGCATTACATCCCAGGGAACTAATGGAGTTAGCCACTTTGGCTTTTGGACCATGTGAAACTTAGCTGGCAATATTACTTTGGGATGTTGTTGTTTTAGAAAAGGAGTATATATTTTTTACCTGTTAAGGATTCACCATGTAAGTTAGGGATGGGGAAACAGCCATTTCTCAGGAACTTGACTGATAAATAAATTTAATGATCTATTAAAAACAAATGAAGGAAAGTGTAATCTGAGGAAGACAGATGTATCTTTGTATATTTTTTCCAGTTAGGGCCTCTATTCTTCAGAAATGTTGTAAAGCATAGGAGCCTTTCTCTGCAGTGTCAATAACCCAAGACATTTCTGAATGATGCATGAGCTTGTCATTTGCCTGTCAGGGAGAGATGAACCTCCAATTTAAGCCCAAGTAGTTTGACTTACTCATGTGCTGGTGGTCCATAGACTGTAAGAACAAGCAGTTGAAATTTGAGCAGGGTGGATCATGTCCTTTTAGTCCTTCTAAAGGAACATGCTTAGTTTAACTAAGATTTTCTGATATCTGGTAGGGTGAAAAAGAAAGGAGGTGAAAATGGTACCCTATTACTGAAACACTTTTTAGCATCTTTAGGAGAAAGAAGCTTAGTGACTTCTGAAATATTCTGCCACTGTACGCATGAACCTCCATCACTGAGGCTGATAATGAATTTGACTGTTTTTTTACTATGGGCTAAATTCCAGGCTATGTTGTTACTCTGTACTGCACTCCATTGCTTGTCCTTGTTGTTATGCTCTTTTATGCCAGAAAAAGAATGCAGTTTGACAGCTATCACTACAAGTGCCTGTGGACATCATATACAAGCCAAATGCTAGATGGTGATAAATATGTTATGATTAGACCTTGTTATCTAGATCATATGTACTGTAGTGAAACCTACACTTGTTTGCTCTCTTCTTGGGAGGAAGTAGGCTTGCATTAATTTAGAGATACACTGGAACAAAAAATAATTTTTAAGAATTTTAAAACCATTTAAAAATTAGTATTTTCAACTCAATTTGTCTTGTTGCTGGAGTGAAAAACATAACTTCTGAATGCTTTATGATACGATTTTTAGTGATGCCTCTACAAAAATTAAGAAGAAATGCTATGTTTGTGCTTACCAAGGTGATAAGAAAAAGCAGAATCCTTTGACAACTGCAAATGTAAAAGCTACAGATGTACATAGCAAAACATAAGAAGAATTCTGGAAAAGAGAATTCCATTTTAACTTGAAAAATACTCAAAAGAATTTGCTTGTTCACTTCTGTCAATGGCTAGTCCTTCTTTCCCTTTGCCATGGAGTGTATGAAAAACAAGGTGAAAGATATGTGGGTTACGTTGGTCCCTTCTCTGTTCATGGTTATGTTCCAGAAGAGGGAAGAGTGAGATGCTCTCTGCCATTTCTAAACATCTCCAGCTGAGGGGATTCATGTAAGAATTGATATAATTGAGGGAAAAAGTTCTTCTCGGGCAGAGTTCTTGAGCAGCAAGGTTGGCCTTCCTGCAGGCAGGTTTATCCACAGCACAGTTGCTGGGGACATGGAAAATCCAGCTAGCTGAGTCTTCAGTGTGTCGTGGTGTGCTGGTGTACCAGCTTCACCCTTAGACACAGCAATTGCTGCATGTTCTGACCAGTCCAGGGAATAACTTCTGCTGTAGCTAGCATGGTGTTCCTCTTTTTCAGACTGCTGGGATTTATTAGGAAAATAGTAGGCTTGGCTGTGAATCCTTGTGTAAGGACAGTTGTCACTCACACAACTTCATTTATGTCATGCTGAGATGAGAGAGACTGAGAGTTTGAAGGCTTTTAGGATCCTTTCCAATTCAGCATATTCTGTGATTCTGTGATCAGTGACATTTTTGCTATTTTGTACCCATTCTTCCTCCATAATCCCTGATTAGAAGCAGCAGTATTGGGTAAGACTTTGGCCTTAAAATAAGTGGGTAAACATACTCACAATTTTACAACATATACTCGTTTTCATCAAGGCTTGAAAAGCAGGATGTATTTTAGTCTAAGCGATGGTAAATTCTGAACAAGTTGTCAGTACTGTTAAGATTCATGAAATTCTCTAATAGTTGTTCAAGAAGGTAACTTCAATGCCAGGTAATATCTGTGTTCTGAAATGTTGTGAAAGAGTTTTTCATACTTCTGTTTGTACTTGGGACTGCTCAATTTTGATTTGTAAATTGTGTATATCATTTTTTGCATTGGTTTTAATTTTGAATGACTGTAACACAACTGTTGAAGAATCCATATTTGGAATGATTGTACTTTAGTGATAATTAAGATAAGGGCTTGCAGTTGATAGGTCTGTCTGCCATCTGTCTCACTTCCCCTTCTGAAAAAAAAGTTTAGAAAGAAAAAATGCAGAAAAATAGAAAAATAATAGAAATCTGGTTATGTCTTCAGGTTTTCTACTCTGCAACCATAGTTGGAGTGCTTGGGATATATTTTGTACTCATATTTCCATGTGGTTTTCCTAAATAGATGTCCAGGAGTCTAAAGCATAATGAGGTCTAAATTAAGGAGATAACAAGATACTATCAGCACCCCATTGAATCCAGTCTGCTCTGAGAAGTGAGAATTTCCTTCAGATGACATACAAAAATTGAATTTCAAGGAGAGTGTTTGACCAGGGGTATTGTAATCGGTGCAAATTTCTTTCACATCTGTTGTCTTTTAACGTCTCCTAGAGGTGCTTTCAGTATTGGATTCTTCCAGTCTTCCAGCCTTGTGTAAGCAGACAGGGTCAGGTAATGAACACAAAGACTACTTTAGATCTAGTTATACAAAATCTCTCCTTGTGAACCTAAGTATGTTGACATTATCAGCAGACACATGTCCATTTTGTATTGCAGGAATGTGCAGGCTCAAAGAGGCAGAAAACTGTGATAAGAAAACCTGGCATGAACAACCAGATTCCACTGATGCATGAACACAAACACACCAACTCACAGATATACAAATATTCTGAGGCTAAAATAAAATAGTTTCTTGGCAGTTCTTATTCACACTTAATTGGCTAATTGCCCAGCCTGACACTGGCACTGGCAGCATTACAGAGGTAATATTTTTTTAAAGGGTGAGCAGTTCCTCAACAATGTCTCTGATATCCTTCATATGGATATTTTTTTCTTTAACAGCAGGCAGAGAAGTTTAGCCATTTTTCAGGATCAACGTTTATTTCTATTTTGTGCTAGGAAAGTATGTACATTGAAATCTTCTTTGTGTGCTTGGAGTAAGTAGAGAAGACAGAATACTTACGTTAAGCCAAATAATTTTATGTGCCTATTTTTGTTTTTGTAGGATACATTAGAGGAGAAAAGAGGTCTGGGGACTTTCCAGCATGAGAATCCTGTATTGTGGAGATTTAAATAGAAAGTGCAAGGTGTTTCCCTTTTCGTCATCAATGTTGGAAAGAAGTAGCTGGTGATGGGTTAAGGGATCAGCTTAGAGAAATTTATTGTTCAGGGGGCTGAATAGTTTAGGGGATTAGTAATTTGATACAAATTCCATCACCTCCAGACTGTCTATTCACAAACTCATCTTCATACTGATCACAACTTATTACTGTCTCATATCTTTTTTTATAACTTCTCTTTTAAAAAGTTTGGTTCCTTTGTATTCCAGAGAAAGTCACCATCAGAAATGACACTTAGGTTTGTTGTCACGTTGGAAAAACATCACAACTGAAAGGGCATGCAAAATGAACTTTAAATAACAGCGACTAAAATTAAAATTGGTGGAAAATAGGGGGATATTAAGAATTACAGACCAGTGAACTGTAAGTGCTGGGTAAATTGAAGTTATATTTTAGAATACAAGTCTAAAACACAGTCATAATGCCAAGGCAAACCAGTGTTACAAAAGAAAAGTATTTCCAAATATTTATACGTGTATGCAGGCTATCTTCTTTTAAGACAGGGAGCAAATATATGTAGTCTGGATAGCTATGCATCCTTTAACAAATTCCTTTGTAACAGGACAATAAATACCTAGCAAATTGTTGTTTTGGAGCATTTTCTTTATGAATTATTGTCTGATAAAAAATAAGCTTGAAACTTTAAAATTATGAAGTGTACCATATCACAAAGCATGCAATAGGCATACCACTACTGACATACATCTGTTAAAAAAACCCCAAAAAACAAAACAACAAAACCATCAGATATTGTTGTTTAATTACTGGCACCATTTAGGAGATTGATCTGTTGAAACCTTTAATTGTTCCATGGAGGCAGTTTGTCCATTTTGTAATATCTACCCTGCACTGGTCAAGCTGCATTTTTGATGTTTTATTTTTAAGGTTATGAAATGAGTCCTGCACATTATGCACTTGACAAATACGTGATCTACTCAAAAGAAAGGAATTCTTTTTTCTTCTGAAAGCAATTTTCTCTTCTGCTGTTGGATTCTCCAAAGGATGTGATCTGTCTGTCACTGTGTTTCACAAGAAGTTCTCTTGAACTTGTGCAGAAGAGCTTTCAGAAATTGTAGTGGTAGAGAAATTTGCATTGTTTATATTTGGGACTGCTCATATGTTTTAGGCCCTCATTATGCAAGGTTTTGTGTGTTCTTGTGGCCTCTTTTAATACTTCAGGACTGTCTGGGTGGTGCTCAGCTTTCAGCAGAATAGATATCTTTCTTGGATTATTATTTTCTTCTATCTCTTCAACTGCAATTTAGGTGAAACTTAAAAAGCACTTTTAAAGAAGGGAATATGTATATTCTCTGAAATGCAGCAGACATAACCTGTGCTCAGCAGCACATTTTCAAGGTTCCATTTGTTGTAGGGGTCTTACGTGAAGCACAATGTCTCTGCAGTCCTGTCCCTTGTCAAGAGGAGCTCAACTGCACTGTAGGACATTAGAGATTTTCAACTCTCACTAGGTTAGTGGTCTCAAAAATATTATTTCAAAAACTCCTCAATAAAATTTAAAACATTTCAATAAAAGAAATAAAACTCCAGCAGTTTCTTTTTGCATGATTCTGGGAGCTGGTAACTGCTGGAAATCATTCTGTCTATAGAAAAAAAGACAGTTGCTTTTTATTTTTAGGTGGAATTTTTAAGTGAAACTAAATGAAGTTTAATGGCTTATAACATTGCATGAATTTGTCAAAACTGATCAGCTGGATTGCTACACAATGAATACTGAAAATGTTCTGGTTTTTAGGCTTATAATAGCCTACAGCCATTCAAAAGTCAAAATGTTATTTGATGATTTCAGAATGTTAATGAAATTATTATTAATAGCACATATATTAATCTTAATGATATATGTAAATATGGGCAAATGTAAAGCTCTGTTGACACCAAAATAATTATTCTGCTGCTGAAAGTAAACCTGGGGTTAAATTTCAGTGATCAAGCATAAAACAGTTTGCTCTAAATGTGTCAATAAAAGAATTTCTGATGAAGTTTAAAATTGTATACAGGCTCAGGAGATTCAGAATGTTTGTTAGTACAAAAAAATTGAAAATGAAAGGATGATTCTATTTGCTTTTAAATTAGCAGAAGATAGTAACAGACTGTTTGGATTAAGAAAAAAGATGCAAAAGGCTTTGTTTCTTGATTTCAGAAAATATCATATCTAATAGATGTTTAAGTGTGATTTTTTTTTATGTGAGAGGGAAGTAACATATATCATTCTCCACTGTGAATTCATTTGCCTAATAATTTGATTTGACTGGCTTAACTTTTGTTTCTGTGTTTTTTGCTCTTTTAAGTTAAAATGGTCCTTCTCTTGCAATATACATGTTATTATATTTTTCCCCTTTTTGTTGTGTTAATCAAGCTGTAATATGGTTTTCATGCTTGCTTTCTTTTATTTAGGAAGGCAACGGGGTTATGTTCAAGGAATGTAGAGATTTCTTGTCTGTAGTTATATGCAGTAAACAGCATGATACATTTTTTATTGTAATATCTATCTTTGAAAAGCTAAATGTTGGTAGCAGGATATGATCTCTCTATATTGCAGTGTGAAAAGAAAGGGAGAGAACTTGGCTGTAGAGGGGAATTTCATGGCATTTTACCTGTTGAGGGCCCTGTAGAGCCAGCAGTAGAGTGACTTGCCTAAGTGACAGGCAGTGGCAGCCGTGGTGTCACTGCGTATTATCACCTCATGCTAGCTGGAAGCACTCCCTGAAGCCGATCTAGGTTGTATAGTCCTAGATGAGGTCTTCATGGGTGCTGACCATAAAAAGTTCATCAAAGTAATGAGGCGAGGCGAGAGCTTGGCGCTCATGGGCAGAGCTCAGCACCAAGGAGTGTGAACCGGCTCCAGCTGTGACAATAAAACAGCAGGTGGCTGCTGTCATTAGGGGTGGCAGATGAGGCAGGGGACTAACATTCAGCCCACAAAACTCTCATTTGTTAGCCATCGCCACTGTACCATGCAAAATAGCTTCCATCTCAGTCAATTTTACTTTGCAAAATATTACGCAGTCGCCATAAGAAAATTAGAGCCTTGGGTTTACAGGTTCCTTGGATCTTATAATCAGAAAACTCAGTGCTCTCAGGTTATGTGGAAAATTGGACTTTTTTCTCCCTTGAACAGTTTGAGGATCTTTACAGTAATTTTATAATAGGTTGTTTCCACCCCAGCATGTGTTTATCAGTTAATATTTTGGACTATTTTGTTTGTTACTCCTTTATAAAATCAATTCTATCCGTCCATTCAGCTATGTGTTGCACATAACATTGCCTACTATTCAGTATTATAAAAGTTGCACACTGATCAGGCTATGTCTGTCCAGGTACAGACATTTCACATTATAAATAATGGAGGTTTTTTGAGAGGAGTTCTGCTAATCTGAAAAATTGTAAAAGAACAGAACAGCCCTTTAATTGGTTGGGGATTTTTTTTGTTTGCTTATTTCTGCTAATATAAAATGCGAAAGCATTTTGTATGTATTTAATCTTTGCAGAATGTTTTTAAACGACTTAAAATTTGAGGCCTTTCTCAGCTGCAAGCTGTCCTGGAGCAGCTCATCCCTGCAGTAAGACCCATGGGTATCAGGGGTTAAAAAGTGGGGAGTGTGTTGGGTCCAATGCAGGAGCCATTTTACTTGAATCCCATTGCAAAGCTAAACAGAGAATTGCATGTCACTGGTTCCATGCCCTGCTCCCTGTAAGTGACCTCCAGGAAATATGGAGAGCTCAGGTGGTCATTTGGACATGTGTGGTCAGTGAACATGTTAAATTCTAGTGCTCTAGCAGGAACCCACTCATGAAAATCAAAATGTGACACAGTACTGAATAAAATGGAGTACCACAGCATTCATTGGTACCTGTGTCACCTGTGCTGTCCAGTTCCCCTCCTGCTGAAAGTTGCCCTGTGGAATCTCCCATCATTTCGTGCTGGCACTTGAGATGAGGCTTTGTGTGACTGTGGTGGCAATGACAGCATGGATCAGGAAGGAAAACTCCTCTAATTGAAACTTCATTTCAGGAAGATACTGAAAAAATATTGTTTTTTAGATATGGTTTATGTTTCTTTATAGGACCAGTCTGTCACTTTGCATATAAAACTGGAGTTCTGTAATTTTTCCTATTAGCAATATACATTCCTTTTTTAAATCTTTTCGGATAGTTTGTGAATTCTTCTTCTTTTTATAGATAGCATGCCATAAGCTTTTGTTTGAAACTACACTGATTTCTCCTTCACTTCTTTGTTCATAGGTAGACTCAGCATGTGTATGTGGGTTTCTCCAGGCCCTTGAGATCAAAGATGGGGTTTTTTTTCCTCAATTCCATGGGGCCGCTATGTAGTTCCTATATCTCTCATGTTTGATTTGTGGCCAGAAATGGTCAGAGTTAATCTCAGATGCTGGCTGGAATTGGAGTAATCTTTGCCAGAGAACATCTTCTGCTGTGTCACAGATATCATCTTTATGACTGTACTGGTTTGTCTGATCTATATTCGTGTATTTTTTCCACACTGATGACAGTCTTCATACCAAGTACATGCAACATCTTTACTGGACTGCAAGAATGTGGACTGCTTTTGTTTGTTTGTTTGTTTGTGTGTGTGTGTGTGTAAAACACCCATCTAAATTCAGTGGGATATTTTTCTTGTCTTTATTGCTTCAATAACATTTATACCTCAGGTGAGTACCTTAATCCTTTCAGTCCTGGCTTTGGATTTCTGAAGTGACTCCTGCTGGCCATCAGAGGAAAACCTGAGAAACACCAGACTGTGCTTGGCAGCTTCAGTGATTTCCCTGCTAAGTATGTGACTGAAGTGATGAGAGGTTTAGCATTTGCTTACGGGATAAGTGGAATAACACCAGTTACACCCGGAATTCTTACTTGGATAGACTTCTGTGCTGCTCTTAATATCATCTGCATCCTCTATGATCACTACCATAATGTGAGAGACTTTTGTAGGCTTGTAATACTTGGATAGTGCATAGTGGTCTGTCTGGTCTGCATATAATGATTTGCTCTAAGAAACTCTCTTACTTTCTTCAGTCAGCCTCCTCCTTCAGTGGCAGGAGGAAGCTGTTGCAACACTCCACTTTTGGGAAGAGTTGGACATGGCTGTAATGGGAATATCTGGAGAGACTGAGATGCCAGTTGAAAATGAAAGCTCTGAGCTTTTACTTATGCTCAAGTACTCGCAAAGACATCTTCCAACAAAGAAAAATCAAACTTTAATCAGACACGCTTGTCAAGTGATAGGTTGCCCTGATGACAGAATGTTAGGTGGTTCTTAGTCCCTGAGGTAGCAATGGCCAGGTCCAAGAGACCTTGGACAAGGAAATCTGGAGCCATCCTTGTGCTTAAAATGTATTTATGGGGTTACAAGTATTAGATACATTTTTTGTGGACTGAAACCAATTCCCTCCACATGATAGCCTTTTTGTTTTTTTGGCTGGAGCCAGTCACTTCCAATTTGACCAGCCTGTTGTTAAAGGTTCATGCATGTGGATAGTACTACTGATGGTTACAGATTAGGTCTTGCTATCATAGATTTACTATTTTTATGCAGCTACTTTGGCAAAAAGATATTCTGAAGTATTTTGCTTTCTACCTGAAGTCAAACAGTCTTGTGGAATGCCTGGATGTAAGGCAAAAAGGATGTGTTTTACAGCTGAGTTTAAGTCTCAGGAATAAACAAATCAACCAGCACTTGCTTTTCTATGTCAAGCAAAGACCTAGGGCAACATTCTCACTACTCTCACAGATCAAGCAGACTGCAGAGTCTTTGCTCCAGCCACCATCTATCACCAGCAGCATTTCAAATTGTAGGGAAATTGTCAATAAAAATTGTGTATGTCTTCTGATTGTGTACGACTTCTGAGCAGTTCAGTCATCAGATAGTGACCATTTTATTCATCTCATTCCTTTCTTGGTACTTCTCAACTTTGCAAAAGACCACAGGCATTGTAGCTGCAGAATATGTGGCACTGCTACTGCAGGCCCTATGTGTTTTCTTGTCGACAAATCAACTATGTTTAGATGTGTTTTGATTTCCTTTAGAGACAGCCAACAGTAGATTCTTTTGATGATGAGAATTTAATTCTCAAGATAGCTCTTCCTAGAAGCTCTGCATTTGATTTCTGAGCCGTCAGGAAGAAGCTACATAAAAAGTGACTTTTCATTTAGAAATACCAAAATACTAAATATATTTGTTTGGTTCTAGCAATTCTACTTTTAAGTACAAAGTCATTGGAACATCCTTATTTTGAAATAGTCTTATAGTCTGTTTCTTGTACTTTCAAAAAGTGCAGACTTTGCTCCTTGGGATTACTAGGAAGCTCTTTACAAACTGTCTGCAGAAAGTCCAGTATTTCAAAACTCCTCTCAGGGCACCTAGAGATGTGGTTCACCTGATTTACCCAAAAGATTGAATCTACTTTGAAGAATTTCTGCCTTCAAATATTAGCCTGTTTATCCTGATGTTACTTTCCAGATGCTAAATTATGGTATGTGGAACTGATGCCTACTGCATCGAATTCCTTATCATCGTGCTAGGAAATGGACTGGATCATGAGTAGGAAGACAAACCCATGTCTGGAGAAAGTAGAAAGAATGGAAAAGGGAGGAATCAGAGTTATGAGAAAGAAAAGCCATAAGCTGTATCTTGGTAGCAAGCTTGGTAGAGCATATTCAGGCTCTCAATGCTTACAGATGTAAATGTTCACTTATGTTTAAAGGATTTCTGCAGCCTTATTTAGCATGGCAAGTGTGTGTTCTGGTGATGTCCTGGTTTTGGATGTTTTTATTAATCTCTCTTAAATGCAAGGCACTCCCAACACCAAACCTAGGGTTGCATTTCAGACATTAGGAAAAAAGGTTCTGCATTGTGGTAGACTTGAGAGGTTGATAGTAGCACTAGAGAAAGCACATTGTGATTCTGTCTTTTTCTTCCTTTTTTTTTTTAATTTTTTTTTTTCCCAGTACTTTGTGCAGCTGTTAGATTACCAAACACCTGTTAGAGGTGACAGTTACAGATGTTCAATAACCAATGAAAATTAATAGAACATGTGATTCTTTTAGCTTAGAAGTGATTTGGTAAGATGTGTTTAGAAATCTAATTACATACTGCTGCTGTCTACCATTATCACTTAACATTCATTAACATCTCTGAATATTGAAACAAACATTTCTTGTAGTGGTAGTAATTTTCTCATGTATTTGTAAGGTAATTTTTTGACAGAGGGAACACCTGACTTTCAAGTTTTTGCCACCGTTTAGCTATTTTAAGTTTGCCCTTCAAGCAAATAAAAGCAGAGTGCCATTTGTTTGCTTATAGTTAACATTTGTTATTGTGTTTTCAAATATAAAAGTTCACAGTTTCACTCTTAAGTTTTTGCTCCCTTTTATGTTAACAATAATTATCACTGTCTGGATGTGGCTTATTCCTGCAGCTGTCATTGAAGGATACTTTTTGTATTTTTTTAAAAAAAAAGTTCTGAATGGACCCTGAGCTAACTTGCAGGAAACCTTTTTGATTTCAGTTACAAAATAAGTAACTTCAGGTGAGGCACACAAGTAAATTATCTACCTCATGGGGGAGGAAATGATATAAATACTGTCAGTGAATTCCTTTTTTTTTTTGCCTCAGTTCTTGCAACAACAGACTAAATTTCTGTCCTCAATGTCCTGTTTATATTATAACATCTGTCTCTCAAAAGTTGTATGGTGAGAAGACTCAACAACTTCAGATGGCAAGATAAGCTTAAGTGGAACAGTAGAGGATGTTTTATGTTTTGTTTAGTTTGCTCTTTCTTTGTATCCAAGTCTCTTCTCCCAGAATATGTAAGAGGAGATAATTGTGCCAGTTGCTACTGCTTTATGGCCATGGGGCTAATAATTCTTTGCCATCTTGAGAATAGCAGATTGGTGGCAGAGAGCAACAAGAATATGTTGAGGGATGTCTCTCTCTTCTGGTTGATAGATGCAGGAATATGCAGGAACAACACAGTCGATTGATTGATTGATAGCGTGCAACTCATCCATAATGATCTGTCTGATATAGCAGTAAATTATTCTTGAGATTGATGCAGGTCATTGAACAGCACATTGACAATCCTGTTGTCTGTCATCCTATTCAAAGCAAGGCAGGAGCAGTAGCTGCTGTGATACTCAAGTCTACCTTGGGTGCTAGCTGTGTGCAGGTGTTCTGATAATACAAGTTGTCTTTATTTTTTGGGCAGCTTGGCTTCATTGCTAGCTTGTTACAGGTAACAGTAAAAAAGAGATGAGGTACTTTTAGAAGAAAAGATTGTAGTCACTGCATTGATGATCTCATAGTAACTTAGAAACCCCTTGAAAATGTTGGGTTTTAAACTTCAGTAGCAAAACTTCTCCATGGAAAGGAAGCTAATAAATAATTAAGAAACATACCTGGTTGTGGCATGGAAAACTATAAAAAAAATCCTAAACCCAAACAGCACCCTAAAAACCACCCAAAACTGAATCAGAAAGGCTGATAGCTCTCAGAAATTCAAAAGTTATGTGGATCTTTAGGTTCCATGAATTACCATATCATTTTCCTATGGTAATTTAGGTTCTTATCTTGTTAGTGATAACCAAGTTGTCTTCATTTACCTCTTTTGGTTTCTCTTTCCAAGAGGAAAAGTTTGAATTTTCCATTCTGCCAAGTTACACACACCTGAAGATGTGGATGAATGGGTATGTTTTGCTTCCCAGTTTAATTATCAGTGTTGGTGAGGGTGGAGCATAGAGCAGCCATATCCTTCTTTGACACATGGGGTCAGCAGGGAGTAGAAGGCAGCGAGTCACAGCACTCTCAGCATCGCAGACGGCGTGATCACGCGTGACTTGATAACCTTTTGAAATGCTATTGATCTTTTTTCTTTTTAAACTTACAAAGAATAACCATCTCCTTTATTTGGAAGTAATAAGACTTGCTTCATTTGGCTAGTAAATGAGTCTGGAGAAAACCCCACCTTTCCTATGCAGGGTTCTAGGACTTGACATCGTGTCATAGAGGACATGAAGTTTTTCAGATATTTGGATGTTTTCTACATTAGACTTTGCCTTGCCAGATATTTACTTGAACCTGACATCTTGTCACAAAGGGCATGAAGCCTTTCAGACTACTGGATATCTTCCACACCAGACTCTGCCCTGCCAGATACTTTCTTTTAAATTGAGTCCCTTGCGCACAGTCATGCAAGAGAGTTATCAGAGCCCCAGTCTGAACCCTTCAGAATTGGAAAACATCCACAAATGATGGACTTGAAGAAATTCTCAGGAATTTTTTAGACTTTTGATGCATGGAAAGAAAAGCTTACTTGTTCATAGAAAACCATTGCTTTATGGACAGTTCTGCATTTTCCTCTGTGCACTTGTTCCTGAAATTAACCTGCTGGATACAAAATCCTGATGGTGACATGAGATATGGGTAGCAACTTTTTATATAATTTGGAGAATTTAAAAACTTGAGGTTTTTTAGTTCATGTACGCTGTTTAATTACTATTTGACTAAGTGCTGATTTGAACATGTGAAGTTCTCATTTTATGGAAAGGACATACACAACTCAAGCCACATGCAAAAATCTGTAATTACATATATGAGTTTTATTGAACATTCTGAAATATGTGTCCTGGTATTTCTTGAGAAAATGCTCTATTTCTTTCTCCTACTGGTTACTACCCCAGTTGGCATGGTTCCATGTGAACCACACATTCAGCTACAGACAATTAGGGTTTCCAATGTTTTTCAAGACACAGTAAGAACAAGAATGCTTCATTGAGGTGGTAAGAACTATAGATTCCACATTATTTACTTTCCTGAATATGTCCCAGTCCCTCTTCTTGGCATAATCTGTGAAGCTTGCTTTGATTTTCTGGTTTCTTGACTCAGGTGAAGATACAAGGACAGAAATCCAAGCAGATCATGGGAAACAAAACCTGATGTGAACAGGATAATTTATTATTTCATTGTATTCTGTGATGATATATAAAAGTTTGAAATAATTTTTCTTATTATTCCTTGATGCTGTCACATCTGCCAGCTGATTAATCCAAAGTGGTAAAACATTCTATCCTTTCTACGTGTGTAAAACCTATGCTAAAACAAAGCACTAAATTCTTGGATTCATTTAAGGGCTTGATTTTGTTTTTTTTTTAAAAGTCTCAAGCAGTGTTTTAAACATCCTATCTTCTTGGGTTATGCACTAGCTTACCTTTATTCCCAGAGTTAAATTTGTATATAAAGAGGTTTTGGACAGTTTAAAAGAGATGTAAAGAATATTGAGAATATGAATAAAGGCTAGATATTCATTGTTATTCTCCTGGACTTTTCTGCTGTCATTAAACATTGTTGTCTGTAAGATAAATTCTCTAAGAGCAGTTGCACAGAGCAATGTGTCCAGTGAGAAGTGATTTAAAATTGCTCTTCAGCTGCTCGATACCTTGTTTGTAGAGTCCCACAAAAATAAATTCTCGTGCTGGTCCTCCTCAACAGCTATGTGCAGTTAGAAAATGACTGGTCTGTCACCATGGCTTCGAGTGACTTTCTAGTAGAGGTAAGATGTAGCTCCTTCCTTGGAACTAGGCCAAGGCTCAGCACTTGGTAAACATGCAGGAAATAACAGGTTTCATGGCTTTCTGACCCAGAATGCTTGTTTTGGTGTATGTGTATGTGTGTGTTGTGTGTTTGGTCCTAGGGGTTTTCTTAAGGCTTTTCACTAACCTAGTGATGTACTTATTCAAAAGGAAAGAGCTATTATGGATTCAAAACATCATAAAACTTAGAATCTTTTGCCCTCTCAAAGCAAGATACTTCACAGAGTACAGTTCTCTCCCTGCAGAGAAAATAGAAAACAGACAATACATGACAAATTATTCCTATTCCTTGGATACTGTGATGATAAACATTGTACATGCTAAAAAATTCCTATTACACTAGAATAAAAAGTGGAAGTAAAGATTGTCCAATATGTTTCTTTATTCCCAGAATTAGAAGTCCCTTTGTTTCCATTGTATTTTAAAATGTGCTTTTATAACTGAAGACAAGTCTATAGAGGCTCCTAAATCAGTTACAGACATTCTGAGAGAGAGTCCAAATACTATTTGAAGATTGCCATGGAATATGAATGGTCACGTTCCTACAAACCACAACTCTTCTAAAAGGAAACCAGAATATTCTGTGAACTTATTTTGGGAAAGGTGCTCATGTATTTATGATTTAAAGTAATTTTTATTTATAGTTTGTGTGCAAAAAGTTGTCTATAGGGAATGAAGATGCTATTCTAAAGCTCTGTGTAATTTTTCAACTTGTCTTTAATTTATCCTGTAGTTTCAACATAGTGTGTGACTGAGAATGTTGCTGGTTTTGAAGCCAGAGTAGTGGAAAATCAAGTTAACCCAACATAATGCTACTGCCAGCAAAAGAAATCCTGCCTACTTTCATTGTTCCAGTCTAAGAGGGGGCTTCTAGCAGTCTTCCTACTTAATGAAGGGAACTGTCAGTGACCATGACTTGGATGTATAGGCTAGATAGACATTTCTGCCTGTTGACACCTGACCCACAGGAGAGCAGCTGGGCTGTGACTTCTTGTCTTCACATGGGTTGAGGATGAATTTGTCCGGATCAGAGTTTGTTAACTGGTTCCAGGCCTCTAGTATAGCCTGGTTTGCATATATTTGAAAAAGTAAAGCATTGCAATTACACATTTTTTCTACTCTATTTTGATGTGCTTCTGAAACTAGCTAGTTTTTATCATTTGAATGTTCATACTTTCACTAGAATTAAAAACAATTGGTGCCTACCAATTCCTGATAGAAAGATTCCTTTTGATCTGAAGGTGTATCAGTGCAATGTATTTTAAAAGCATTCAATCTGTGAGTCCTTATAGGTGCCAGTCAAACTTCTCTTAAGATTAATTTAAAAGGCCAAGTAAGTCATGTCTATTCTAGTGGTAGCTTGGGAATAACCGATTTACCTCAGCAGAGGTAAATAACATAGATAAAACCAATATATTTCGACTACTAAACCATTAATTACTTCAAAACCTAGAGTTACTGCATGTATGGAAAACATTTTTGTGTTTCCTTTGTAAAGCCAGCAAACACTGATACCACCTACCTGAAAATCACCTGCAGGATTAGGTAAACAAAACTAAATAGTTTCCACTTGTCTCTCTTTGTGGGTTTGTGGGTTTGTTTGTTTTAATGGGTGGTCCTCAAACTCAGCATCCAAACAAGGTTGTTTAGACTTTGCCTCTTGTTTTAATAATGCCTGGCTCTGTTGGCAGTTTTTAAAAATCTCGTTCTCGATTTCTTATGAAAATAGCAACTCTACTTTTATTTTTAAGGTCTGATTCTCTAAGGTGGGGAGCTGACCCTGAGCTATGCAGATTGCTCCAGACTTGCACTGACGTATCCTGCATGCCTCAACTCTGAATCCTTCGAGCCTTACATGAAAAGCTTAAAATGTTAGCAGGTGCTGAGATGCCAACTGAGTCAGGGTTCATTTTATTTGTGGTGTGTAACAGCAGCAAAATGGTTTCTAGAACATAGGTTCAACAGAGAGGAGGCAGGAATGCAAATTTAATTGCTTCATGTTATTATCAAGGCCTTTGTCTTCGAATTTGCAGAAAGGTACATCTATCTGTACCCCCTGCAGTTGTGTGGTATTTGAAATGGTCAGCCTTTGTTTGGAAGCTTTAACTAAACAGTCTCAGAAACCAAGAAGTGCTTCCCTGCAAATACTGTGTAGCTGCTTGACATCTTTATATTCCATGCAAATAGCAAAATATTACAGCTCCAATTGCACATTGCCCTTTCACAGTACTTTCATTGAGTTTATTTTTCTTTTAGAGAAGGGGGAAATGGAAGTTTATAACAGGAAATACAGGTATTACTAAATGAAAATATGTTTGGTAGCTTCCACAGCTGTGTGGAAATGCTATTTCTGTTGAAAAGCAAGGGCAGTACATTTTGTATGCCTTATGCTTTTATTGGAACATAATTGTTTATTTTGTTACAATTATTTTCCCTATGTACAGTAATTTTGATGACACTTGCATAGTAATGATGGTAATGGTGTAATAGATTATTCAGAGTTGTAATGGTTATGATGCCATACTAATAAGTTGGGTAGGGAAAAGTATTTAAGATACCTTTAAAATATATTTTTGTAAAAAAAAAATAAAGAAATTTATATCATTTAAAGAAGACAGAATTATATTCTTACACCTTAAGGGATGCACTAGAGAGATTCTCTGTAATAATGTGCAAGTGCCCAAAGAAGATCAGACACGGAAAAGCTAAATTAACATAATTGTAAAGGAAAAGTACTGTGTCTTTGCTTTTGTGGCTCTTATACCCCTTAGTGCTGGTGTTTTACAGTCCTTCCATTGTCCATTACTGCAAACACGTCCAGATGAATTCAGCGTTTAATGTTAAAAATCTTATAACATGCCAGTTTGATTTGTAGCCCTTCATATCATGGAATGCTAATTAAAATCATATTTTTGCATATGTCATGCCTTTCATGTACATATGCAAATAGAGTCTATTGCCTTTCAGCTATTAGTAATTAACTTTATGAAGGACAGCTGTAATACATAATTAACAAAAATGTTTGCAAGCCCTTTTCACACTGAAAGTTGCAGCAGTAAAATTTTTGCTTATCGAGAGAACCATTTTAGTTTAAAGCTTCAGTCTGATATCTAAATTGTTTGAAGCAGTCACATAATTAAATTGATGTTATGGTCTTATCAGCAGAAGAATAGTACTTGATAAGCTTCTATCTGTTTAATTATGTGTGTCACCAAAATTAAAGTAAATTATCTGTGTTTGGTTTGGTAGAAACATGATGCCAGGTAGTAGGTATTTTGTTGCTGCTATTGGTGCTTTGAAGAATGTCTTGCCAGTTTGAACAATATTCCTGCTCATAGTGTATTCATGAACATGTGCTTCACGTTTTTCATCCTTTTTTTTCACAAGGCTATAAAATAACTAAGACTATTAATTTGTTTCTATGTGTATCTCTTTAAATAATTAATTCAATGAAGTTTGACCAGGCATAAGCAGTGATTAAAGCATCTCATCTTGCTGTTTTTTCATGTTTCTCATTAAAAACAATGGAACTACTTGTATGAAGAAAGGTTGCAAGATGGGCCCATTAGGCTTAAATAAATTCAAAGGTGTAACTAAAACTGTATTACTTTATAACATCAGACAATATTCTTTAGGTAAAATAGACTATATTATCAGTATAATGTATGAGATTTTTTAATTTGCAAAGGGAAGCAGAAACAGCTTTTCTTTTCTTTGACCAATGGTGTATGATTTAGACTTGTAAGAGAAAAAGCCAAGAGACTGCAAAATGAGGGAAGTCTGTTGTTATAGAATGGACTCCCCAATCTAAGTCACATCCTAGCAGAGGAGGGATTTTTTAAGGTCTACCTTTAATGAAATATGTTCAATTGCATGCTCAAAACAGGAAAAAGAAAAGTTTAATAAAATTATCTTTCTCATTTACTCTGTGTTTGACAGGGTGGCATTTGTGATGAAGAAGCATTTGAATACTCATTTACTGGGCAAACATGGAGTTGGCACACCCAAAGAGAGGTAAACTGCTTTAAAATTCCTTTTCATCTTGTATCTTACACACTGTGGATATATTTTCTAGAATATTTAGTTTACTCACAATGAAGCCATCTGGATTTTTACCTCAGCTCCAAGAGACATCCAACATGTTTAAGTGCTCTGATGTCGTGGTGCTTATGGCATGTCTATAGAAAGGAATTCCATGTAAAAGGTATAGGATTTTTAGGCCTTTTTTTTTTGACAGGTGATATTATTTTCTCAAAACTTTCATAGTTGTAAATGTCCCTCTCAGTACAAAATCAAATGTTTGATTTTTTGTTGTTGTTGTTGTTTTTTCCTTTTTTGTTTTTTTCTTGCTGGCCTTGGTGCTCATAGGTTTATAAAATTACTTTATAAGAGGTCAAAGCTACAGAGGAATCAAAAAGAAAGTTTCCTCAAGTGTTCTTGGGCAGGAAGGGAGATTCGATGTTTTGACTGCTCTTAAAATGAATTAATTTATTTTTTCAATCTGTACACAGCTACTTATTCTCCAACTTTGTTTGCAAGCAGGTTTTTTTTTAATGTGGTTTAAAATATAACTGTGTTTTACAAACTCAATGGCACTGTGTTTGCAGATAAACAGATTTTGCTTCAGATTTATTTGGCACATTGTGGCTTAGCTATTGCTATTTCATTGAATCTTTGGGCCAACTAGAAAATTGATGTGTTTTGGATAGCCAAAAGACTTCATATTCTCTTTCAGCCTGGGTAGATGGAGGTGTTCATTGCTGGATATGTGATACTGTTTCTAGTATTACTGCCTTGTAACTCATTCTTTGGGGATAGGCTTTCATAAATAAAGGGTATTTCCTGGTTTTGATATGAAAAAAGAGGAAAATAAATGATAGAAGATACAGGAAAACAAAGTGAAGCTCTTTCTGAGCCATGTTTTTGTTAAAGACAATGGAAATTGTGGGTGATTAGACCCGTTCCTCACAATTTTGTCACACTTAAATTAGGGAAGGACCCAAGAGTAGGGTTTTAAATTAATACCCCATATATGTCTTAGTTTGACTAAGAACTGATTTAGGTGGTGCTTTTTTTTTAAGGAGGTTTCCTTTATGAAGGGCTTAACCAGAATTTTCCTAACGTGTGATTATTCAAGAGTTTTGAGATACTCTGTTTAATCTAAAATACACAATGTTGCATTGAAAAAACAATTACAGTTTCATCAAAGCAGATATCATAATAAAGTTTATGTTGGTTATCTGTTGTCATAGCACAATTATAAAAAGTGTTTGCTCTGGTGGCTTATTTTATAACTGGAAGCATTCAATACCAATATATTCTTTTACAAGGGGATACTTACTGTAGAGTCATCATAAATACAACATAGAGATAGCTTGCATTACCCTAGTGACTGTGCACAATAAAGGATACATACAATAGATCTCCAAATATAGTATCTTAGCCTGAGAGGCATATTTTTAGTGATGATCATCTCGAAATGAATTCCTAAACAAGCAGGATGCTATAAACTAAATCAGTTGTTGCTGGCTTTTCTTTGGGTGGTTTTTTTTTTTTCTGAAAGCCTCCTAGCTGTGGCTGTCTTTCCTGTTTCTTCCCATATTCCTTCAAGGCTTTCTGGTTGGCTGGCCAGTATGGCACAAGGAAGAGGAGAAGGAAGATGAGGAGGAGGGTGCAGGTTTACAGGTCCTGGTTGCCCAAGGAGCAGGGGAGTCCCTGCTGAGGGTTGCAGCCTGCTGGCACAGCTGGGGAGGCTTTACTCCAGCATAGGCAGGTGAAATTGGAGGGACTTCATGCCCCCTTCTTTTGCAATTTCTTCATCCATCTTTTGAGTATTTCTTTTCCACGATACTTTTTCAGGTGGCACTTCAGCTTAATGTAGAGCAGCATCAAACAGTAGTGGCAGAGCTACAACAACAATATACATTTCTAGTAGCAGTCCCTTGCTGGGGATGGGGAGTGTTTAAGTCACGTGAACTACTGCAGTAAATACCAAACCACTGTTGCTTTCCTTTCCACCTTTCCTCTCCTATTATGAGAAAATGTGATGCCTTTTAATGGCTTTAGGAACCAAAGAAATCCTTCTTCTGCATGTTAAACCATCACTTGGGCAAACATTATAAATTAAGTTAGGTAGTTTTCTTACCTATGTAAAACATTAATGCCTTGATTATAATTTTGCAAGCTTGCTATTTTTTAATTTCTCTAGGACAATATAATCAGTTTATTTTTTATGTTTTGAATTTGATTCTGCCCTCTGATACATTGCATATTATAGCAAATACTAATAGAAGCTAGCTAAATAGGCTGTGACAATTAAATTAATAATGCATTTTATTTGCAAGTGTTTAGTCTTCATGGTTTGACTGATATATGCAAAGATGGTAATTTATTAAAAGTAAATTCATGTAATTGTACTACAGAATTTGATGGACCAAAAAAAGTTGTCAGCATGACTATCATCAAAAACAGAAAATTGAAGAGAAGTTCAAAAGGGTGCTTGAAAGAAACAGTTATAACCCATACACCCCAAGAAATTGAGGCCCTTTTAACAAACTTGTTAGAATGGAATTGCTGTTGGTAAGCATTGAGATAGTTCTGAAAGGGAGAGAAAAAATACATTTACAGTTTAGCAAGCAGTACTCAACTTGTGCACCTTGTTCTCTAGCTTTCCATCACTATTGGGTTTTTTTATGCACAGAAGGGAGGAGTATGAAGGCTGTGGAAGTGTTTGCATGGGCAAATACAGAAAACAAGTATAATTAATAATGAAATTGCTACTAAACATCTTTTGTTTACGTTATTTTTTTAAAAGACAATTAATTTCAGGGGGTAATGCTATGCAGTCGAAAATCACGTAAGTTTTTAAAAAATAAACTTGTAGTAAAATGTCTGCACATTTCAGAGACAAAATCCCCTACTGCCTAGTCCATTATGATCATTACCATTTAATAGCTAACTCAAAAGTGGAGTGTTTTAACAGAAAGAATTCCTCTAAGGTATATTTTCCTGTTATTGGAACTGTGATACTGATTTATTGTCAACTTGAATGTGTCTCAAAACTGGCATGTTATCTGCTAAGTCCAAGGCCAGTACATATTTGGTACTTCAGTGTCAGTAATCTTCATGGGACCTATAACTATATCTTATTGGCAGGATAAATCTTTGGCTACACCTTTATTGTGTCTAGGAGACATTGTGGTTGAGGACAAGGTGAATGCATCAGTAATGTTAATAGTGCCAAGTTCTAATTTCTGTTACATCATTACTTCACTTAGGTGTAAATTGTGTCAGAACACAGAACAAACAGATGTTTCACTATTAAGATAGACGCATGCACACACATAAAAATATGAGGGAGAAAATAAAAATAAATCCATGAAGTCATTCACTAGTGAGATTGAATTCTGCCCCTGTTAAGTGCAACTCTAGATTTAGAAATTTTTATATGAAAAATACACATGAATATTCTTTAAAGATTTTTTAGAGATACTATTAGTACTGTAAAATATACATTGTATAGATTATGATACCTTCTTAACTAGAGTTCTGTCTGTTACAACTGTTAAAAAATTCTTTTACATAAGAAAAAGCCATAGAAAAGCCTTTATAGTTGTTTAATTACCTCATCTTTCTTATAAATTTTAAATTATGAGTTGCCTCTGAAATAAGTTTACATATGAGTAATCCCATTGAATAAAACAGAATCATTCATATACATAAAGTTACTGGTAGCACAAACAGTCAGTGAATTGGAATATCTGTTATAAAACAATTCCTGTAAAGGTCATTAAAAATATATTTGGTTTTGCAAGGTTCTGGTATTTTTCATGTGCTTTAAGAATGGGTTTGGTGTTACAGTGCTAGTAACATCATATTACTAAGATCATATGATTTTCAAATGGTCTTGATTGATTGAAAAAACTGTGCAGGGATTTCAACCTGAGAGCCAGAGGTGTAGATAAATACCTACTACTGTGTAATAGCAACCTAAATATGCTTGAGATACTTTGTCAAATAATGTTGCAATATAAGATACTTCTAAAATTTTTTGTATTTTACCCACTTTGAAGTAAAAAGAGGAAATTTATGGGTGCCAGTTGTGCTTGCATAAGCCCACCTGAATTTTTTAATATTAAATTCTGCTAATACGTAAATATCATAAAATAGACAAGACTGTAGGTATGTCAGCAGAAGGGATTGTTGAAGTCTGAAAAAGAAGTAGCCAGGAAAAATGAACTCAGGGTTGATGTTCTGTATATTATTTAGAAAACTGTCTTGTAATCAGCTGCTGTGTCCTGGTATTTCCATTTTGAATATAAAACTAGAAGTGTTGCAAGTCCATCAGTAGAACCCTCTTTTATTTAACTGAACTGTTAATTCTTCTTTTAAAGCATTTTTCTTTCTCTGAGAAGAGAAATTTGTGATTTTACCTATTTGATAACCCCTGTTTTGGATAATCTACCTCTGCAAAGTAAAAGATCCAGTTTGAAGTTGCAGCAAATTTTGGGTAAACAAGTGGCAAAAGTCACAAAGTGACATCCATAAAAAAGGTTGTTCCAGTGATATGTCCCAGCTTTCTGCTTCCACTGCATAAGTCAACCATACAGGCCAAGAGGATAAGGGTTGGTGTTTAATCATTTTGTAATAACCTGCTCCTGTTCTGAAGGAATGAGCTCTGTATGTGGCTGTCTCATAGAAGGCTTTCCAGTTAGAGGCACTGGCATTACATATGGATCCACTGGACAAGAGGCTGCCTGTGATACCAGAACACCTCTGGGTGTTGTGCTGAGTCTTGCCTTCTAGCATTGTCATCACCTTTTCTGCTTCTTGCAAATGAGTTTGGGCTTTTTGACTGAAAGTCAACACTACTAGGTTAAATGGATAGTAATGAAAAGCTTTACTTAATTGAATATTTCCTGCATTTTGCTTTGAAAGGGTCTTGGAAAGTTGCATAATCATTCTTTGGAAAAACCCTATGGAAAGAAAAGTAGATTTTTCTTGAAATATTTACTTGAAATATTTTACTTGAAATATTTTCTTGAAATATTTATTTGGAAGTTTGGAGGGGATATGTGTGTGTAAAGGACTCAATTTTAGCAGTGTTTGGGAGCTGAAGTTTTGCCTAAGATGCATGTTCAGCTATCCATGTTTTGGAGGCTTATCTGTCCTTTGTAAGCAGTATTTCTCTTTGGTGTTCAGCTCTTGTCTGGTGCTATACTATATCAGAGAGTGAAACAGGTTCCATAGGTACAGGCTCCATAATCACTTGCTGCCTGAGTGCTTTTCTCTGTCTGCTTTTCTCCTCTGACCGAGGAACATAAGGAAGCCATCGGGGTTACCTGTGATTCCTCAGGTACTGGAAGTAGAAGATATGCTGAAAATTCACAGCTTTCCATATGGCTTGTTGTCTGTATACACATCATATGCATTTGCTTTGCTACAAAGAAGTGAAGACAAGGCAGACATTTATACTTTTGAAGAATGCTATCACAAAGACAAGTGATGACTTCAGCATCTTTTCAGAACAAAAAATAGCAACTGAAGAACTGTAGAATAATAAAGTTATTTTCCTACTACTCATTATTTGTTCTTCCTATGAAATCCTGGCAATATTAGAGTTTAGTTCAGAAGGAAGGGCAATGTGAAGTAAGTTTATTTTAATTGCTAGGTATGTGAGATGTTTTGGAAATCTTTGTAGTCATGAACAGTCTTCCTGTTATGAAGGCTTAGCTGCTATGGTTAGAAAATAGAGGTAGAACATAATGGGATTCACGCTGCCTGCAGTGGCCACCTTTGGCTAGTTTTAAGCATCATAACAAGATATAAATGATGATTTCACATTCATAAACAATCAAGTGCTGTCTAGAGCATAGGTTATTAGTTCCATTAGCAAGCGCATGCTAGCATTGTCTGTGAATCTGTTGAAGACAGTGTGGGTAGCTGCTGAAAGTGCCAGCTTTATTTCACAATAGTTTGTTTCCAAGGAAAACACAGTTCATTGTTGAATGCCATCAGCCAAAGAGGTGTAAGCTGCAAACTGATCTCTCCTCTGTTGCAGTCAGCTGAAAGTAAGTTGTTCCAGCTGCGTGTCCCAGCCTGCTGCTTCCACTGTGTAAGGCAACTGTGTAGGCCAAGGAGGTGAGGATTAGGATGGAAATGTATCTCTAGATCCCTTTTTACCTGCATGGGACTGATAGCAAGGGACCTCTCAGACAATTCTGCAGTCTGTGTTACACTGCTTTGAGGGTTGTACATTGTGACATTTATAGATGTGAAATGTTCCATGTTTGGGTGACACCATGACTTTTAACTTTGATCTGTCTATATAATGTAATACAAATATTTATTAAGAACACTGTAAAGGAAATGGAAGCATAATATCTTGATTATGCTGCAATGAAATATTTTCCATACATTCTGAAGAATCAAGAGGAGTATTTTGTAAACTTTGAAAGTGAAAACAGAAGTTCTGTGGCAAATGCTGTATATGATTGATGGTAGAAGCTTACTTTCTGCTTTATAGCCACATACTTCATAATTCTTTTAGTCAAGTTATGATGCCATCAGGACTACTTTTCTGCAGCCAAGATAGCTGCATAATTATTTAGTATGAATGCTTGTTTGTTCAGGTTTACTTAAGTTTCAATACCTTAAGGTAGAAAAAAGATGCTGGAGAAATATGTTCTGGAGGGAACACTACCATG
>NC_136689.1:91443384-91478384 GCF_903797595.1 Erithacus rubecula | reverse complement strand
CATAATGATAATTTGTTAGTTAAAGGCTATTTCAGTCTATAAAACTTTGATTACTTGGAATTTAGCTGCGGTTTTATGAGTTTTCCCATATGATTGCCCACAAATTTTTATGTTGACTAAATTGTAAATTGTTTAAACTGTTCAAACAAATTACTTAGCAATTAAACCTTCAGCAAAATTGTAATTCATTTTAAATTTAGCACAGAGGTTTGATGCTCTTTATTGAAGAAAATAACTGAGCAAAATAGTGAAATATGTAAATTCTGAATCCTGCATGAACAGTCCCCCATAGGACAAAACATTCCCAACACTGTGGGTATAGGAAAGCCTTCCAGTAATGTGAATTAATTTTGCAGTAAAGGGTAGCTTGAGGAAATTCCTGCTGCTGAATAACATCCAGATTTTATGATTTCCAAATTTTTTCCCCCTAGGGTGTTTTGTGTCTAATTTTTAATGCCTGAAGTCTTAATATTTAAACATAAAAGCAATCTACTAGATACATAATTCTTCTGTATACCTGTGTGTTCTAGTAAAATAACTGCAGGTGGGAGGAATGCAACAGCTACAGGGAAAGGACAGATGAAATTAAATAGTTTTATCATTGCTACTTATTGGAGATTTTGAGGATTTTGTTTCTGCTTTTTTGATCAACTGATTTGCAGAAATTTTACCAGTACAGTAAAAAAGTGAAAGTGCATTTCTGTGCTTGTTTTTTTTTTTTTTTTTTTAAGTTCTATTATTTCTTTTTATTCTTTCCTGAAGGCTTTAGTGTTTTCATATATGGTGTGTCTGAAACTTGTGATTTCAAACTCTCCTTTCTATCTTCATTATGCTTATGTATTGTATAGATTTCTTTACATAGAATGATGTTCAGTTTCACTATCTCTAAAGCTGCAAGACAAATAGAAGTGTAAACACAGAGCAGATGCATCATTTTACATAAGAAAACCTTGCTCCCACTTATCATATTTGAACTGCTTGTGTTTGTACACCTGTAGCTCACTGACAGTACCCTTCAGAAAATGAATTATTGGTTTTGTACCATTTATATAAGACATGGCTCATTGTAGGCAAATGAGAGATGATTTCTAGAATTTCAGATCCATGGCCTTATTTTTTTTTTTGACCACCATCACTCTGTGTAATGCTGTGCCTTCCTAGTGCTCCAAACAGATTCAAGAGAGAGGTACCAAAAGCCCAGCCCTCCTGTTGGCTTTCTGAAAATTTCCATGCAGTCCTTCTTCAAGAGGCCATCGTTGTCTGAGAGGGGTGTGGAGATGCCACATGGCTGTAGATGGCCACCTCAAACCTCCTGCAGAAAACGGCTACTGCTTGTCTCTAAAGCCATACAGTTGCCCAGTTTCTGACATGTTAAGCTGGTTTCCTTCCAACTGCTAATTGAAAAAGGTAAAGAGTTTTACTGATTGTGAAGTCATTGTTACCTATTTATAACTAGGTATGATTTCATCACTCATGGACAAACTCACCTAAGGGTTGTTTCTACATTATTTTGTTTCTACATTATTTTGTTTCTACAGCATGGGAATTCTGTATTCCCTTAATTTTAAGCACTCTGCAAGTAGGCAGATGTTAGTATAAAAAAAATACAGTGCTGAACCAGTTCCTTAGACCACTGAAATTTCATCTTGTTTGGTCACTTGTTGACATTTTTGCATGTCAGTTTTCTGAGTATTTAGTGGTATAGTCAAGAGACACCATGAGGGCAGAAAGCATAGAGGTACTAGCACAAATGGATAGGTTTATTAATTATTTTACTTTATGGTATATGCATAGTGCATATATGTATGTATATGCAAGTGCATTTGTACAGAGTTAGCTAAATACTGATTTATGCCTATCTAAGTAAAAGAAAAGCATTAAAATACTTGCTATCATCTTGAATCTCTAAAATGTCTGATAGTTCATATTTCATAAAGTCGCACATCTGAGAAGTTGGCTTTTGCAAAACAAGCTCTCTGATTATCTGATATCCTCCGGAAGGTTAGGAGAGTTGTTTCCTATATTACTTAGGAAAAAATTTCTTTTTACAATTGAAAATGTCAGCATCAATTTAAAGTAACACTAAGCATGTGCTTGCTTTCTGAATATTATCCTCCTCCACCTCCCCTCCAACCACCCTGCTGAGGATCTGAGTGTGACAGTTTGATTAGATCATCAATCCTTACTGTTAACAGCACTTTTCCTGAACACCTGGGTTGCTAGGTCACATCTGAGTTTAGCTACCGTTGTTTTAGTGACCTAACGTGCATTCACCATAGCAATTTACATTTAGACCTCAAATTAAAAGTTACCTTAGAACAACAGTTTGCTTTAAAATGACCTTTGTTCTCATGTGAAAGTTATGCTATATGATGTGATCGAAACTATAAATGATGAACCAGATTTTTGTATTTGAGATGTAGTTACTTACTTTGATAGGGCTCTCAAATAAGTCTGTCTAACTGCTGTCTCGAAAGCAAAGCTAAGTTAGGAATACTTCTACTTAATTATCTGTCAGTGTAGAAGAATTCTACATAGATTTATATTCCCCTATTTTGATTAAATGGTGTTATTCTGTACTAAGTTAAGTAATCACATTTGTCATATCCTTACCATATTTTTATAGTTCTTCTTCCCTAAAAATCTACTTTTGAGTTGTCAGTACAGTTTGATTCCTGCTTTTCCCATTTTTAGGGAAAATATCAGCAAAGGTGAGTGCCTAGCAACAATTTCAATGCAAATTGTTGAGCAGCAGACAGCAATATAGGCATGCTATAAAATCTAGTCATTTTCTGAATCTACAGTGATCCTTTGTTTTTCTTCTGAACTTTGCTTTGCTGTGATGAGAAATATAGGATATTCATAAAGTTATCAGAGGAAAATTCATGAAGCATTTAATTAAAAATCACTTTAGACTTTTCCTTCTGTTTTTGAGTGAACAAATAAAAGCACAAAATGGGACAGTGTTATTCAACAAGAGAATTCACTTTTAGCAGTATATATGAAATAACAGTAGTTAAAAGAAATGCTTTGCATCATGCTTTCTCTCATGTTAGTTGAATATGCTTTCATATATATTCTTAAATCTAATGTAAAGCAGTTGATTGCTTTATGAAAGCAAATGTAATCTGTTACAGTCATACCATTGTTGCATATCTATGAAATTAGATACCAAATTATTATTTCCATTAAATTGGTCAAATATGAAAAGGAAATCTCAGGGCCCAGTGTAGAATTTAAAAATAAAAATATTTCTTTAAGTATAAGGTTTAAGGGTTTTTCTCCCCCTCCTGTAGCAAACAGTATGGAATTAAAATGCATTACATAAAACACATATACATTTTGGGGCCTGATTCAGTGTCTAATTAAATCAGTAGAAAGTATTATTTGGATTGGGATCATTAATGAAACATAATTTTGCTTGTTAAGCAAAACTCTAATTAGACACTATGTTTTAAATATTATTTTGTATATATGCTACTGTTCAAGAATGTGTTTACTGTGTCCTCTGAAATATGTGAAGTGCCTACTTCTGTTAATCCATATTCAAAACATATGTCCTAGTGGCTTCTGAGAATTCATAATAACAATAAAATTAAAAACATGAATAAATCTCTGCAAAACTAAAAATTCTGCAGCATGCACTGTACATTATTTTAAATGCTAATTCGTGGTAAAATTAGTGGTAAAAAAATATAAAGGTTCCTGTGTACATAATCAGAATGTAGAAGATGCTGCTCAGCCTTCCATCAGAGTGAGGTAATACAGGGTCAATAAGATGCCTTATGAAAAAACTGCCATGAAAGAGGTGACATAAGAGAGTAACTCTTTCAAACAGCACTTCTTTATCAGTGATATTATGCAAATAGAAAATACTAGGTCATGATTAAAGCATTCTTGTTAAACTCCTTAAATTTTTTTTGAAGGATAATTTGTAGGATATGAGTACAGTGATATTACTTTATATGTGTGTTTGTTTATTTATTATTATGGCTATGAAACTGTTTTATTTAGGAATCCATGCAAACAAATTTTTGAAAACTGAAACTTTTACGGACAGGTTTTGCATGCTTCATAGCTGTTCACTAAATGTTTATTTTTTAATTTGAGGAAGTTTGTTTGCCACTGTTTTTTGGTTTTTTTTTTTTTAACTTGATGTAATTTTTACTTCTTTGCTTATTGTTTTCCAGATCAGAGTAAAAATTGCTGAAGTTTGAAATTGGTCAATAATAGTCATCACTGACTATTAATGGTCACCCTTTGTGCATGTTGCTTTGGATTACCAGATTATCAGAATATTCCCCATTGTTTAAGGAGACTTTGTAGGTTCCTTGGTTTACAACTTTTCTCTTACATATGATAATGTTGTCATGAATTCAGATCCTGATGGAACAAATCAGATGTTTATCTCAACAACAAGCAGTGTAATTTTTTATTTTTACACACTCTGTAAAGATTGGTAAGTGTGCTGTTGGGCAAATAAAAAAAGTTTAATAGTTACTTACTAAGTAAGAGAACATTCACACTAAGTAGAAAAACAGGATGGATCCATAGTAACTCCTGTGATGTCATGATGCATTTACTGTTCAGTAAAAGCCTGCACTTCTGACAGACTGACTTGGGGAGAGATGAGCATTTACAAATTTAGTCTTTATTGCACTGTGTTTTTACTGAAAAGATGTATTTATTCATAGCAGTGTGTCTCTTGCAAGTTACCTGTCTGTAGCAGCCAAGGCAAAGCGTTGGTGGTTTCCACAAAGGTGAAGCGAGGTGCAGTCAGCACTTGTATCTCATCCCATTGTTGGCATTGCCTGAATTCAAGGAAGTGAAATTTTCTTCATTGCTGTTTTCAATAAGATTGCAGGAATTATCTTACTTGTGCCAGTTAGATAAAAGCACACCTTTTTGGCTGTGTGGACAGACGAATCCACTTGTGTAGAAAACAGAATGCATTTAGAACACAGAATGTTGTTCTACATAATTGCAAACAAGTCTAAAGCTAGAATGCTTTCAGTGTTCTTCTGTTCTGTAAAGAAGTAATCCCTCCCCTGGCCAGACTTCACTGCTCTTCAGGCTTCCCCAGTGGAAGAAGGATGTTCAGGGGTTACATGCAGCAAAGGAGGGTGGATTCTGCTGTGGTTGTGTTCTCATCACCAGTGGCAGTCATCTGAGTGTCTTGGGCCATTACACCTTTTTTGTGTTTGATTTTCTTTCCACTCATGATGTGAGTGTAGTAACACTTACTTCATAGGTGCTGATGAGACCTTGTGAAGCACTGAATATAGAGCTATGATGATTTTTTTTCTTTTCTTGGAATGATGTGATAGGACTATTGTGGCTGTCACACTTTGAAAGAAAGAGATTTGATGTGCTTTGAAATGCTAATCTGAAGGACAAGAATGCTAGGGGAGAGAAAGTGAAGATGTTTTTCCAAATAGGACATCTGATCAAGCTAGAGACAAAAGTTCTCAAGGATGTAACAGGAGTGTTAAGATCTGGAGAGAGTCACCAAACAAGTGCTAGGGAAGAGAATTCCTTGCAAATGGTGCAGAGGCTTCCTTTTTTCCTTGTTTTCTCTGTACCTGAGCTGAAAACAGAGCTGTATATGGAGTCAATCCAGTGGACTCTTGGTTTTATTTTCAGGTTAGGTTCAGCTTCACTCTGACAGCAGCTCTTTGGGTTTGTATAACACATAATTTCAGAGAATAATCCTCATTCAGTTAAGCTTTCTGTGAAACCTTCTTTTGAAGAACTCAGCCTTGGCAGAATTCAGACCAAGGACTCATATGCAATATAAGCTGACTATCAAAGGTTTTGTTTTTCATTTGCACTTGACTTAATTCTCTAGTTCAGTTGTTGAAAAGTGTAAATCAGACATCTAAGGCAAATATTGTTACAAATTTCATTGAGTTTTGCTCTGGCTTGAATTAGTATTGTTTTCTATGATGAATTTTACACAGGCAGTTTTAAGAAATGCTCTAACCTCGATACATCTCTGTTGCTTTGCTAGTGTGCATAAGCAGGCTGCTCTAGGCAAACACAAAAAGGGGAATCCTGTGGACTGAGCAAGTGACTGAAGTTTGTATTGATGTGGGTCAGAGGAGAATGTTGTATGTCCCAAGAGCATGGGATTTAAAAAAAGAATATGGGGCATGGTTCATAAGGGGCAAAGCTAGGCAAATGCCTCACGTTTTTTCTTCCTTATTCCTGCAATATTCTGACCTTCTATGGAAGAAGTTTTAAGAGGACATGATGAGCCTTTAACAGTAATGAAAATACTTAATTTTACAGCAGAACCTTTTCAGGATGAATTTCAGTGTAGTAACAAATCAGTATATTTAAAGCATATAAAAATTGTGCTACATTTGCATTTTTGATCACAATGTAACTCATATGTTGAAAAGTTCATTTTTATAGACAGTACATTTAGAATGTACTTAGTATTTTTTACTTTTAAGTCACTTACAAGCTTGATATGCCTATGTATATATCTGCATCTTGTCTCCCAATTAGAATGTTTAGCCACCAAAATGAATTTGTTATTTTTGCACAAGCTTATGATTCCCAATTACACGTATGGAAACATGAGTGATGATTTTTAACTTCTTAAGATCCTGTTTTCCTTTCTAAATCCCATCATTTCCAGGTCTAGCGTGTCGGTCATTCAATCTGTGTAGGAGTCGTCAGGGTTATCTGTCAGCACCAAAGTCAGGGGAAGACATTTGGAAATACAAAAACATTATTCTTTAAGTCTGTAGGTTTACTAGAAGGATTTTAGAAGAGACACAAAATAGACAGCAGAGGGGGCCAAGCTCTCTACATCACCAGCCCAGTTGCTGTCAATTTATTACAGTGATTTTGTTTTGTGGACAGAGGTTTTCTGGTTAGCCCATTTAGCTATTATAGTGTTATTCTGTTCCTGTTATTTTGCACTTACTGGGAAAAGCAATGGAAATTCAGGGGACTTTTAAAAGTAGCTTTTGTGATTCCACTTTCTCATACACTTAAAGAAAAAAAAGAAAACCCACAAAGAACATAATCATTAATTTTCTTATGACTGCTTTTTTTCCTGTAACACTAATGTGACCATGTCTTGAGAAAGAAAAGAAACTCCTGTTAAATATGATGACCTGATAATGCTAAATCAAACCATTTTCTATATAGCTGGAAATCCACTGCCTCATCAACTACTGTTCTTGCAAAAGAAGGAATTATATATAAATTTAAAATATTCTATAATTTTATTGGACAACATTTTGGTGCACACCTTTTTTCAGGTATCATGTTAGTTCTAGAGATAACATTTATAAGAAATACATGTAACATACTCTGATTTTTTGTTTGTTTTTTTTCTGCAGGCATGCATGTACTAGTAATCTGTGTCATGAATGATATCTTACTGCACTTTGGTGTCCCATTTAGTATACAGTTCTTAGCTGTTTTACATTCGTTGGGTCAGTATTACTATTGCTGCCTTAGAGGACTATTATCTTATTTTCCAGAGAAAGTGCAGGGAGTAACATTCCTTTCAGCTGAAAACTGGTGTAGTTCTTAGCCCCAAATGGTAACTTGACTTAGTTATGTAAGATTTGGAACGACACTAGCCTTGCATCACGTGTTGCCACGCAGGTGAACCAGTCCATTTCCAAAAACCAAACCAAACAAGCTGACAAACCCCCTTCCCCCCAAAAAATATTGAGTTGAACATGGACTTATAAGAATTGGATCGCTGTGACTTCATCTTCAGCAAATGACTGATACTTCATATATTTTTGTTTTTTACTTTAAATGCTTTCTTGTAGTTGACTTTATTCTTGCTTTTTTAATATGAAAATAGATGAAATGCCACAAAATGATACATGCTACTTTTTTAGGGTGATGTAAAGGTCATTTAGTTCATCATTCAGGAGGCAGACATTCTTCAGCTAGAAACTGAATTCTGTCGTTTGAAGTTACTAAAAGGAAATGATAGCGGCGTACATTTTTCATTAAATATGTCTACTATATCTTCTAAGTGTTTTAAAAAGCAGGTATGGCATCAACACAGCTATAATGATATACTGCAGCTGTTGGTGGATTAATGCAGTGAAGATATGACCTCTTAGAAAGTGCCTGCTATGCACACTTGCTGTAGTTGCCCTGTTTTCATCAGTGTAATTTTAAAAAGCAAAGGAACTGCCCTTCTAATGAGGCATATACATTACCAAAAAAACACGGGAGGGAGATGGACAATGAAGTTCTAATTAACTTATTTAAAAGGATCAAGGTTGAGAATGGTTGTTGTGGCTTTTGGAAGAGTCAAAAGGGAACATCAGTCTTCTAGGTGCACCACTGTATCTTCTCAGATATATGGAAGATAAGAACTGTTAGAGAGGTTTCTTCCACTTTATATATACTATGTAGTTTCAGATTTTTCCAGATTATAGAACCTTAATGTAATCTAATTCTTGTTCGACTAATATAATATTTGAAATGTTTTGAAATGTTGCTTTAGCTTGAAAAAAAAGTAAGTTTGTTTTCTACTATAAATGTACCAGCAGAGTTCAGGTCATCATGCAAATGTAGGACAATGCCAGAATTGTCGTGACATGTGTACAGAGCAGTTTGATAAGGTCTCTCAGCTGGTACAGTGAAGGGTTGCTTTCTTCCCTGTGTTAACACTGAAACATTAAACAGAATGGACACTGAATTTTGGTGCTTTACTGATAAACAAGTTGAATGTACACTTGTACAGTGATGTATTGCAGTGTCCTTGTGTTTGTGAATGGACTTCTCTCAGATTCAGAGGTAGGATTCTATATATAACCCGCTGTATGTAGGGAGGTTGTGAACAGCTTTACAAATATTCTTCTTTGGGATACTGCTAGTGGAAAAAAACAATAAAAATGCAATTCACATCAGCTGCTGAAAATCTCTGATGCATTTTCTCTAACATAGACAGCAACTTCCGAAAATATTTATGAGTCTGCTTTCTGATGAATGCTTGATATCATCCCTTAGGATATGATCTCTTTGTTGGATTAAAGGCACTAGTCCTTGCATTAAATGATGTTGGGTTTTTTCATCCTAATACTCTTTACATGTATCTCTTTTAGATGGTGCCGTCTATTATCGTGCTCAGCCTCCTTACGTTTATCTTCTCTATGAAACAGCTATTAGTTCACCAAACAAATTTTGAGATGATTTTCCTCCAACAGTTTGCAGGTTCTGAAAAATCCATTAATATCAAAACCAGATTCCTTTTGCTCTGTGTGTGTGTGTGTGTTCATGTATGTGTGTGGCATTTTTTATGTTGACCTAAAGATTTGTTTTACTACTGGACCTGTGTAGCTGCTTAGGGGGTTGTATTCCCACTGTGCTGTTAACTCCCATGTTGTCTGATCCATCAGCAATCTCATTCACAGATAGTATCATAATTCATGATGTAATAGATCTTCCACATTGTTTTGTAGGGGAAACTATTAAAGATAAAAACCTCATGTGGCAGTTGCCCTTTCGGCAAGTTTAAGCTCTTGATTCTTGCTTTCCATCTTAAATGTGCACTGATTATGCCTTGACACCTCTTCTGCTACACATTAATTTTTCTGTGGTCCTTCTGACAGACTGACATGAAACTGGTTGCTTTTTAGCTTTTGCCATTGCTTTCAAAGCATATGTTCTGGTCTATAAGTTTTCTTTCATTTGTAGGTAACTTAATTTAGTGGTTTTGTTTCATTAAATATTAAACTTTTTTGTACAGAAAATTTGCTACAAACATTGTCTGTTTATAAACTGTACTGCCTCAATGCTTAGAATTCCATAGAATTCCTTAGAATTCCACATATTGCAGTTCTGTTCTTTGTAGGTCTATTCCAGATTATTTAATTATCAAGATCTTACTTTGAGGATAGACAGAATGAGAATGTAGTTTAATGGCAAATGCAAATTATTATTAATTCTGCCTTCTTTTAAACATACATTTCTGACATAGGAGAATTTTTAAAATTTCCTAGGTATCAAATATTTCAGCAGGAAATTATTTAATATTTTGATTGTTTCTATTTTTGTTGGTCTCTTGAGTTGATCAGTAGCTTTAAATGTAGGGTTTGATGATAGTTTTTTGCTAACCATGAGTAAAATACTTCTAGAAGTCAATTCCTTTTTAAGGCCAGAGCAAACATAAAATACTTGAAATCCAGAGTTTTTTCAGAATAACTGATTATATTATATAACCTAAGTAGAAGTTTAGATTTGTTAGGAAAGTAACTATAGAATAAGAAATGAGTTTAGATGAAGAGTTTTGGCATGTCAGGTTTAACTTAGGTATTGTACATTTGCATCCAAGTAAACAGAAGTTTGGGCATAGTAAATAAGCCAAAAAATTGCTAAGGACCATGTTTCATTCCTGGTGTCTCAGGTTAAGGATTATAGGTGACACTTGAGATGAACTGAATTTTGCAAAAATGTTTGCAATAATTGATTCAACTGTTTCCTAATATGAGCATCTATCATAGCCTTTTAAGAGATGGACCTGGAAGAAAATACTAGTGATCATCTAGTGCCTTCTCCCAATCATAATTTATATGCAAACATAAATATTGTTTCCAAACACATTTCTACAATTAAAATACTCTTTGATAGATGCCTGTGGAACTTGTTTCTGAAAGTATCTTTCAAGGGGAAAGAGAGTTATGCAACTTCCATGGTGCTTATTCTACCATATAACCTGCACATGCTGAAACATGATGCTTGGTAAAATTTAGGAAACTCAGATTTATTGGGAACACATAGTTTTAGAGAGGGGTTTGAAACTTGTTAGAGAAGAGGTAGTTTTCCCAGTGGTTTCCTATCAGAATGACTTCACTATCAAGTTAAGAATTTTTTGAAGTTGCGTACTTCTATATATTTCAGTTTCTATATTTGTAATAGCAATTTGTTTGATTAATAATATTGCTGGTTCCAGAGATTCTGGACAATATATTCCAGCTTCCATTTACCTTCTCTATGTATAGTTTAGACTTATTGATAAGGCAATGCTAATAAGACATCTCTCCTTGGGCAGTCCTGTCACCTGGGTCCTTGTTCTCACTGCTTCTCTGAGAACTGAGAGCCACAGAGCTGACTGGCTGCGTTAGGGATGGAGGTCAATCTGCTCTGCAGTGACACTCACTTTAGGAGAAATTTGGTATAGTCAGAGGAATGAATCATTGAGCCAAACTGTGTTGTCCTCTCTCCTCCTGTCCCTGACTGAGCTCTCCCTACTGTATTTCCCTGTAGCATCACACCACATTTCCCACCAGAATTGTATTCTAGAACTGTGCTCCTTCCCCTTTCGCATTCCTCCTAGAAATTCCACATTAGGAGATGCAAGGAAGATAATGCTGTTGAAAGAAGCAGAGGAATAGAGATAACATTTGGCTACATTAAGCTCTTGAGTAGATCTGTATAAAAGAACAGCTATGTGGGCCCCATTATCCTTGCTTGTCCTATTGTTCTGTGAGGGGATCAGAGGAGCAGAAGGAAATTTTTCTGAGGAGCCAAACAAAATCTGTAGTTCAGGTATGACCAAACTTACATGACTGAGGGACACAAGGCCTATGGCACATTATTTAGTAGGTCCAGATTGCAGGATTGCAACATTTACAGGAGTTGAAATTGGGAGATCCCCAAAGTTCTGACTGTGCCATGATGCAATGCTGGTGTTGATGCCTTAAGTTTTAGCTTTCATGTTACCCAGATTCTGTACTGGTATATATAGTATACCATAGTATAATATACATAGTATATATATCAATGTATAACTCTGCACTTCATATAAAGTGCTAGCAAGTTCTCCTCACAGTTTAGTTGGACAAAGCAATCCTTTTCCAGCCCAAGAACCAAGGACACTGTTGCAGTTTCAGACCCAAGAAGTGTAAACAACAGTGAATTGTGGAGAGCAATCTGAGAGGATGGGACTTCATAACCTGAAGCTGTAATTGGACAATTAATCCCAACATGTAAATGGACCTAAACTTATGAAAGTGTGAAAATGTGTGATCTGTCATCCACCCTGGGTGTAGCCTCAGCCAGGCTCTTGTACTGTCCAAGGTGTATTTTTGAAGGCCTTTTTAATAATTACCTATTTTATTCCTTTAACACTGTCTAGCCTCTGTTCCAGGTAGCTTCTCAAGGCCTAAGTGTGAAGCTCACTCTCAGGGTAGAGTCATGATCATCAGCTTTGTTCTGTCCAGTCTGCATTAGCTGCAGTTCCCTGTGTCATCTCACACCAGACCAAGTTCCAGGATGGGAGCTGTGCTCAAATAGTTAGTGAGTTCCATGGACTGAGGAGCAAGCAGCTAGCACTGCCTGTGGTAGCTGGTCAGAAAGGCTGTAGAAGTTTCTAAGAAAAAGAGGTACAGATGCAGAGAATAGTTCATTTGGTATACATCCTCTCTTGCACCCTCATACTGCCACAACTGTCCTTGAACAAAATGAATGAACATTATATTGTGTTCACTTGCAATCAGTTGCACTATTTCTTTCTATTGAGAGCATCAGTTCAGTTGAGAGGGACACTCTGTTTCTTTGTGGCTGTACATAGTTGATCCTGCATTTTCCTTTGACACCTCCAAGATAAATTCAGTCTCTAACAGCTGACTGGACATGAAGTGTGTGTGGGAGAGCTGTCCTTGTGTGACTTCATATCTTAGTACAGAAGAGTAATATCATAGATACTGGAACAATAGTAGTAAGGGTAAAGGGGCATGAACAATAAACAAAGTAAGTCATACTAGAAAACCTTTTTTAAAAGACTTTAATTCAATAATTTTTTTTTAATATAAACTTTTAAGAACTAATTTGGTTTATGTTGCTCCATGTGAAAGTTGTTGATTGCATTAAAAAGTAATTGTAGAGACAGTAAAGAGAAGTGCTAAATTACTGATTTTAAGGAATGTGGCAACTAAGTGGTTCTAGAATCTGCAGTACAAGTTAAATCTAACATATTTACTAGGGATGTAGGAGGAAGATTGAATGCTACATTAATTACATTCACAGATGGTCATAAAATTAGGATATAACAACAAATACAGAGAAGGTTATAATACAGAAGGACAGAAAGAGGTTGGAAATACAAGCAAGAGATAAAATTAGGTACTCTAGAAATATGTAAATGAAAACATCTGAAATTGTGCAAAATATGAATATTCAATGGTGGAAAAGTGTTGAAAAGATGTTAAAAAAGGTAAACTTGACAATGGAAACTGATTAGGAATGTAGTTTAAACAAGACAAGCATACAGGAGAGAAGGATTAAGGTTGTGTGGGCAGCCATTGCATGAATGCCCTGTGGACATGATTGTCTTTCCTTTGCCCTTGCAGTGCAAAAGCTGCTGTTTGCATTGAGCTGGCCCTTAGGAAGGAACTTTGGGATTTTATACCAGGTGAATCATCTCAGCTCATTTCCGTATTTGAAGGATGGATCTAGAGCAGGTGGTATTTAATTTAATATCTCATTGCTATAATGGTTTGTGTTGACTCAGCTGAGCTTTGTCCATTTGTTTTCAGGATCTAAGATCAGCAGATCATTCCCTGTGACTAGAAGTATGTGTAGCAAAGAGGTACAAACCGTGGGACTGACTTTATCCAGTAAAAGGGTTGAACAGGAAAAGGCATCTTTTAAAGCCAGATAAATTGTGTGAGGAAATAGGCTCTCATCATGATGTGAGCACCACCAGGGTGGAGAGCTGAGTGAGTGGGTATTCTTGCAACCTGCATGGCTTCCAAGAGTTTTACACCAGAACAGTCCTTTTTGTCTGTGAAAAGTATTGTAAAAGCTTGGCAGATCTTCAGGAATAAACAATCCAGAACAGAAGATACTGGTGAGCAGTGCAGGGCACCCTGAACTTTGAGAAAAGAACAATTCATGTGAAGCCATTGTGCTTGCCTTTTAGCTAAATTAGGGTTTCATTCTGGGACTGAAGAGATTTGTGTAGTCTGTATCCTCAAATGAGAAACTGTCTGTTTGAAGTGTATTTATGGGTTCTAAATTAAAATTACATTTTGCCAGTTAATATAAAATGTAGTGGTTTTACCTTGCTCTTACCTGTAGGCAGGACTCAGGAGTGTTTTCTTCATTTAGTCATTTTGTATCTAGTTCTGAGAGATCATGTTTGAATACTTAAAAAAAATTGCTCTTTTATTCTTTGATTATGAAATCAAACTCAGGCATGAATATAAAGTTCAGAGCTGGAGAATAACTTTTCTAGTCAAAAAGAGTCCTTGTTGGTGGACAGATGGAAAATATGAATCATAACAGCATACGGAGACTGCCAGTTTATTGATCAGGTGCCCAATGACATGAGCACAGCCACTTTTTCAATAGCAGAACATAACTATTACTGCTAATGCAAGTTAAACAGCACTGTACTGCTATGCCATCCCATTCCAGAGGTGAGGCTGGCCCTATCCTTTTGAGGCTTGTCCTTGAGAGGCAGAGAGGCCAGTGAATTTCCACTCATCTGTCTGGTATTGACACATTGCCAAAAAAACCCCCAAAACAAACATGCAAACATCTCCCTGGGAAAGCATTAGCAGTTTCTTTGTGTTCATTTGATTTTTCCTTGATTTTTGTTTGTTTGTTTTGTTCTTGTTGGAGAGGGGAGGGGTAGGCAGGGTTTTTTTTCAACTATGCCAGAAAATCATTGATGATTTTGGGGATCCTGGTTTTGTGAATATATGGATATCCTATCATGACTGTGCAATCATTTTGGTCTCTTCCATGTCTGACTGAATTTTTAAAGGATATTTCTAAGTGCAGTGGAAATTGACTGAGATGCTGCTCAGCAATTCTCTTGACAAATTTCTTCAACTATTTAACAACTGTGTATTGGCAAAGCAATTACATGGCTGTGAACTGAAACAGTCTTCATGTTACATGCTGACATGTTTAGATCTCCAGCAGCACACACAGTTTCACCTGTTTTCTTCATCAGTGCATTCAGTTCTGCAGTAACTGAATGTAAGTAACATGAAATTGATGTGTGGGATTGACAGTTCTTCCAGGTAGCAAATGTCTTCTGCTGCAGCTGGAACAGGAAAAATTCCTGCAGTGGAAGACAAAGTAACTTATCATCTCAAGAGGCACAGAGTAATTTTACTGTCTTTAGTTTGTATGTTATTTACAGCCAGAGAGTTTAAGATGGGTGAATTTAAATAGCACTAATTATCCAAGTTTCCTTAGCTTAGTTTCCTAGCCTTCACATAACTTTCTTAACTAGTTTTACTGATTGTCTTTTTAAGATGTTGAAAACTGAAATGTTTAAGTACAGTCTCACTGTATTACCAGGTTTTGATTCCTTGAATTTACTCATCATATGCGTTTGTCATAAAATGTACACATTCTGGAAAACATCTCTTAATTCCTGGTATCAGTCTTACATTTATTTTAGGCATTGTTCATTCTAAATGTATTTCTGCTGTTTTGGAAAGGTATGAGTCTATTAGAAGTAATAGGTGTGGGAGGAGGGCAAAAATTGCATGATTTCATTTATTAATGTTATTTAGTGAGAAGCTGAGCTAAAAAGAACACGATTTGCTTTACTGGAATGGTGCATAAAGATGTAGCCTTGTCATTTGCTAAAATTACCAACTGGTCATACTGGTTAGTAGTCATTTAACTTTCCCTCATCAGTCCCTGTCTGCAGTAGCAGAACCCAAGGGGAGACTGTGGCAGCTGCTGCTCTTGTAGGAAGTAAATCTTTTAAGATTCTGTTTATAGGACTTGCTGTGTGTGTTCATTTTGGCCTGGAATTTTCCAGAAACTGCTTCTGAGAACAGCTTGCAGCTCATGACACATAGTAAGCAGACACAGAATGACTTGCTCAGAGGGAATAAATTGTTTTTCTGAAGTCCAATTTAAAGCTGGCATATACTTGATTCACCACTTTATTGCAGTTATTCTTCCAAACTCTTTTGGCCAGTCTCTCAGTGATTTAGCTCCACCATAATTAGAGCAAGTTTAAGATTTGAACCTGGGGGGTTTTCCCCCTAATTTCAGTAAAGGTGTTTTTATTATCCACTAAATGTTTAAGTCTTTTCTATGAATCCAGCATATATATATATATATCTTTTTAATTAGAAGAGTAGACCATACTGACATTTTTGAATGCTATTTGCTGTTATGTTTTCACCTAAAGAGGCAGACTCTGCAGTGTTTCTCCAAGTTGTATGAGTGAGAAATGTTTGCATTGTGCCCTAAAGATTCTAGGTCTTCAAGGTTAATCAAATCTATACACAATTGAGAAAGGAATGCCTAAGATTGTGCAATCTTCTGAAGAATACTGTGTTGCCACTTGTTACTAATTTTTTCCAGCTGTGAATGCTTCAAGAAGAGTTGAATGTCTGTAAGGCCTTCTAGTCCTATTCCAGTAGTTAAGGACATACCTTGTCTCTTGCAGGCAGTGTCAGTAATATTTACATCTTTGGTTAGGCTGCAGCTTAAAACACAGAACTGCATAGGGAGTATGCATACTTGAGTGAAAAATGGCCACTTTATTAGGTGATATGTGATCGATCTTTGTGAGTAATTCTCATATGAATTAATATGAGACAATTGTGAATTGATGCCATGCTAGTAGTGAGTTTTTTGGCATAGGATTCAAGTTTAGATTCTTACCAGAACATAGCCTATGCTGGGGAAGAACTAATGGACTGAGGAACTCTCACCTGTTCACTCCTACCAAAATGCTTGTGTTTTGGAAACTTCCTAAACCTCAAAAAGCACCTAGACTCACAACACTTTTTTGTTTGCCCCTCCTGCTGTGCTGCTTAGGCCAAGGGGACAACCAGCTGCTGTGAAGCACTTCTTCACTTGTGATTGTGTCTTAAACCATGTGGTTGCTCTAGCAGTACATTTCTGCCACCGCTGCATGATGATTGACCTTTCTCCCTCTCCCATTATTTGTGTTCATTAAATGGAGACGTAAGTACTCCTTCTCAGTAGTGTGTTGGAAATTTTTAAGTATTTGAGTGATTCCTGCATGTGAAAACACTATGCAATCATACTAGTGACAGCTTTCTTTGACTGAAGTGCTTGTTAGCAGAGTATTAACCTATTTGGACAGGCTCTCGGGGACAAATTCCTGTTGTATTGCTTCTGAGCTCTCAGTTCATGTTGATACAGTTGAATACGATTAACATAAATTTCCTATTTAGCCACATCCACGTTAAGGTGAAATTCTAAGAAATCTGTAAATGTGTTTGTTACAAGACATTAAAATAATATCTTAAATTTCAGAAATTAATTTTGTGGTCAAGAAATTAGCTGTTTTTAATAAGTTTTTCCCTGCCATATTCCTGTACTGCCAGGCACTCTTAAGCATTGTGCTGCAATATTGTTATTGCTGGAGCTTCTCATGATCAGAGTGTGGTGTTATAATCATAACTTATTTTCTGGATGTAAATGGATAGTAGCTGAAACCAAATTTCTTTTCACCTGTATAATCAAAAAATATTATTTGGATTCCTAGAGGTGAAAGGAGGCAAGCTGAAACTTCATCTTTGAAGAGAAAATTTCAGAGGCACTTTGTCACTGTCATGTCGTGGTGCAGACATCTGTCAGACTCTATTACAAATCCAACTTTCTTATTCGATGAGTTACTCAATTTGCAAATTGAGACCTCTCTGCTTTGTTAAAAATTATCACTGCTCATCCGAAAACCCTAAGTGTTTAAAAGTATAAGATGACAGCTTGAACGCTTAGGGATGTGGACTCTCCTTATAAGGACAAATTACCTTTCTGGATGTCACATTTAAATGTTTGGCTGCCTATCATCTACAGGGAATTTAGCATGATAAATCTTTTTAGATCTCTGAGAGCTGAGGAATTGTGCACGAAAGGTGTTTGAGGTTGAGGTTTTTTTGTGTGCATCTTTTACAGAGTAGGCTTCAATCGTCTCTGATTGCAAGTACGGTAACTGGAAGATATTGCTTGAGGTCATCTCCTTTATTCAAAGATTTGAAGCTGTTGCCTTCCTTCTTCATCTAAATAAGGATTTTTTTTTTTTGTTTTTACTAAATATATGTATTAGGCTATTTTCTAGCATGAAGCAGAGTGGATGAACCTAAAGATTAAAAGGTTAATTTTTCAGTTGTGTGACAAGCATACAAAGGTATAATTGTGGGGTGGATCTGGCCCATCATTTCAGTATGCCATTTTGTAATTTCATTGTCAATCCCAGTAATATTTGCTATTCATAGGGGAATGAAGATATATGTGGCTTTTTATTATTTACATTAGAAATGGGTGTTGATATGGATTCTCCTGTGGCAACAAAAAACATATTTTCTCATTCTCATATCTTAGATTTGTGTGTATTTTGGTCTTGCTATTGCATTTTTGTTGAGATAAATAATAAGTTTTAGTAGTATTGATGTAATTCTTGGGGAATATATCCCATTAGCTAGGTGCCATTCATCTGTGGGCATTCTGATTTCATCCAGTTTATTATGCACATTTTATTTAGGAAGTAGGTTACTCTCTAAAGAAAACAGCTTTGCTCTCCTGACATATATCACCAAAAATTCTATAACCTGTTGAGGGATATAAAAGCCACATATTCAATTTTGCTTACTGCTGTCCTTATTAGTCTAGCTTCAAAACTGAATATTTTTTTCAAGGCTAATTACTATCTTTAGCTCTGGGTCAGCTGTGGTTTCTTCCTCATGGTTTGAATAAAGAAGGAAAGGAAGCTGCTTTCTCAGGCCTGAAATATCCTTACGTTTGGCTGTTATAGAAAAGAGGAGCACAATAAGTTGCTTTGTTCTTTGGGGATCTCAGAGGTGCAACAGCTTTATCCTGTAAGTACCAAGTATGTTTCTTAGTCTTCTACCAAAATAATTCATCTAGAGATTGAGAAAAGCTGAGATTGGTGGTATTTTTTTTTTTTTAACCTCTGGACTATTACAGCCAGTATCTACGGCCATAACACAGTGAGCTGTTTTCAGAGTTAACTGCAGAAAATCTAGTTATTCTGGAATTTGCATATGAAGTCTTTCCTGCTAAGCAAAAATCTTTAGCAGGCTTGGAGAGGGGCTTACCTGCTCCTCCCATAGGAAGGTGTGGCTGAGACTGTTGAGCTGAGTGAAGCCCTGTTGTGATGTGTGACAGACCATGAGGCAAGCACTGATGGGTGCTGAGGTACCCACCACAACTGCTCCTTACCCTCTCCACATGGACACCAAGCTTTTGGGGGTTTCAGAAGCACTCCTGTATGTGATCCTGTGCCCAGCCTGAGAAACAATGTCTCAGATGGCATCAGCCCAGACCTGTGCCCCAGGTCCTGAGGTGAAGGGTGTTTCCCTTCTGAAGTCCTGTCATTTCTCTGGTTTTCTCAGAGGAGCCCTCTGGAAATAGTTGGTGATAGAAAGTGGAGCACATAAGAGGTTTGTGGCCAAGAGTCTGTGACTGAAAAAAACTTCTGTGGTGGAAGAACTTATCTGAGCACAGCTCAGGTGGGAGACTGCCAGCAGGTGGGTGTTCAGGCCTGTCAAAAAGAAGCCTTCTTCTGCTGAAAAGCTTAGGTCTTCCCAGGCAAGCCTGCTTCCAGATCTCTTGGCACTGTCACCTTTGACAAAGCAATGAATGTCACTTCCTTGCTCTGCTTATAGTATGCAATCAAATTAAGCAATTCAATAGCACTGAAAAAAACGGGGCCAGAACAGATTTCTTTTGTTGATCATGTTAACTCCTTAAGAAAATCAGTACTGAAAAATTAAACAGTGAGAGGAATGAAATGGCATTCCCAAAAGATTGAGTACCAGTGATGTGAAGAGTATGTCACACCAGCTATAATTGCTTTTGTTTTGACAATACTGTCTAAAAACCAGAAGACTCAACTGTGATCTTTTTCTTTACTGGAGCTGTAGCTTAAGAATCTGAAGGTTAGCACAATAGGAACAATGTCCACCTGTCCTCCCTAAGTTATAATATTTACAAATTTGGCTGCATACTACTCAAAATATGACTTTTCTTAGGTTGAACAGCATATGAGTGACAGAACTGAGACTAAGCCTAGTTCCTGGCTGCCCTTTTAGTGTCCAGTCCATTGAAGTACCCTCCTTCCCTGCAGATGATTTATGTATGTAATACTGCTTTACCCTGTGAAATAACATATTAGCTAGGGAAAAAAACCCAGCTAACCAAATATTTCAGGGGTGGCCAAGGCTCTGTTCACTCTCCTCCACCCGCTTGGAAATGCAAACAGATATCAAAATACATTTCCAGAAAACAGCGGTTTTGGAATTGCATTGTACAAATGTTACCATCTTGTGACCTAGGCAGTTTGAGGAGTATTTGGTGCCTTGGAAGAATTAGAAGCATAAAAAACTAAAAATGCTAAAATACAAGTGGCTGAGGGTGCTACATACTAGTTTATTCTGGAAAATCATGGGCTAGATGTTTGAAAGGTAGAAGTCTATGTCTTCAAATAAAGAGCAAAAGAAATTATAATCATGAAGGAGAGTGATGGAGGAAAGAATACACAAAAAAGCAAAAAAGAGGGGGAACAAGTGCAAGGAGAAGGGTAAGAAAACCATTTGGCCCAGTGTAGCAGCAGGCTATTGAGGAAGGAGGAGAATAGGTAACTGGAGACCAGTGACCAAAGGAAGTGCAAATATTATTTACTCAAGTCATCATGATTTTACTTTTGGGATCCAAAATTCTTTTTCAAGATTATTTTTCTCACATAGACAGAAGGGAAATTTCAGCTCTTTTGCAGAGAGAACATGCATATGTGTGAATTTTTCTCAAATGTGGTTGATCTTTGATGCTACAAACAAAAGCATATGTATGTTGTTTGGTTTTCATATATTTCTACACATATGCTATGGTTTTCTAAATTACTTTTCTATTGTCTAAACAAACTAGATTAGGTGGGTAAGCTCTTCTTCAGAATTATAATGTGAAAATTCTGTTTCGACAAAAATGTAATATTCAAAGTTGTATGCCTTTAATTTCACAATTTCCTTGGACTCTGTGGCTTGGTTATTTTTTGTACTTACAAATAACATTAATTTGGTTTGTTTGGTTTCACTGAATGTGTGTAGTATTGAAACTATGGCTTTGAAATGTCTGGTTTTCCTTCTACAATATTCCACTAGTTCATTTTGGGAAAAAAATACAAGCCTTTTTTTTAAAGAAATAGATTTGATTTCAGTGTCTATTAATTTTTTAACATATACAGTTGAGTCAGCTATGTGGAATATCATGGGCTTCAGTGGTTACACTAGTCTGAGGGGGGAAAATAATATCACAAGAATGGAAACAAATGTGTTCTCTCACTCTGATCATGAAGCTTTTAATTCCACACTTGGGGAAACAGCAGGATTTACTGGGGTCAGTTGTACTCCACTGGGATATGTATTATTAAAGTGTGTATATATGTGTGTGTAAGTGTTGCAGGGAAGAGTAGAAGGTCAGAACATACTTTGCAGTTTTATTACATTGCATTAGATTTACCTTTTAAAACTTACTTGTTCTCCAAATCAGACATAAAACATCCCCCACCCCCAAAGCACATGTATTTTCTTAATAAATATTTCAATATTTGCATTTACCCTTCATGTGAAGTATATATGCTTCTTATGAGCAGGAATAGGAAAGTAATCATGCAGATTTTTTAATTTTAAAGTTGCTTTTACTGCTTTTCTCCTGTTGGACCTTATGTACTTTAATTTTTGTAATCAGCTTAGGAACTCATTTTTCTGACACTTCTCATGGAACTTACCCTGCAGTGCCTATATGTTTATTTGTGTGTGACACATGACCTGGAATTCCTTTCCTATTTTTTCCTTTTGCATACCTGCCCAGGGCTGAAATGGGCCTGTTGTGCTGTTGGGATGCTGTGGGTTCAGAGTCAGCACAACCCCTGCAGCAGGGTTCCCTTGCAATGTCTGGGGCTCCTGGGACCTACTGCTCAGGTTTGGGGTGGAGGAGCAGGGGCAAGTTGTGGTGCAAAGGCTCTTCTGGGGTGCACTGGGGACCAGCCTGCCATATCTTTGCTGTGGAATCAGCAAAGCACAGAAATTGCTTAAAAACAGCTTTTGTACAGTCACATTCTCCTCTTATCTTGTGCTTTGTTCTTGAAGGTGATAGCAAAAGGGAGAGCTTGTGTGCACTGAAATTCAGAGCCTGTTAAAATAATTCAGCCCTTAGAATCACTTCTTTGAACATAAAGCTAGATACTCCCAGCTCACAAAAATGTGAGACTGCTCTCAAACTCCATGCTTTCACCTTCACTAGTACGTTGGAAAATGTAATATGTAGCATCCACTGCAGTTATATTTAAATTTTCTTTCTATTTTTATTTAGATTTATATGAGAGGAACATAATAATTGTAATGTGCATATTAATTAAGGCTCAACAAAGTTGAAAGAAAATGCAATATATGCTAGATACAGAAATGTCAGAGGGATCCATCTGCTCTGTCCATATCCTATGTTCTTCATTCTGCCTGCAGGATTTCAGCCATAAAAGGAAATTATAATGAAATATTTTAAAAAAAATTTTTAGGTTTTTTCCTACTTCCTGAACAATTTACACTGATTGGATTGCAGCTTGAAATTTCCATTTTAGCTGCTGTTGCTTTGAGTAAAACAATTACTTTTTATTAAAAATGTCAATTCAAATGATTATTTAAATCTGGCTTAAAAAAAAAAAAAGGAAAACTCATTGCTTCTTGCTGTTGTTTTGCATGGGATTCTGTGCTATGGAAACTGGCCGTAATTTTATTGAATTTATTTAATTGGTATTAATGAAAATTACATGTGTGTGTAAAGGGAGGATACAATTCCTTTAGGGCCTTAAATTGTCCTGAAGCACATGTGCAATTTCCATTACTCTTGATGAGAGTTGCATTTTTTTCAGCAGTGAGAATGAATTCCTTGGGACCAGATTGTGGATGACCTTTGTGGAAGTGGTAGCATAATACTTTTTTGGCATGAGCATTTGCAGTGCTCAGAATGGGGGGTCAGAGTCAAGACCCAGGGAACAGGCAGAACAGCACCCCAATTCCTTCTCCCCTAAACCCAGCTCTGCACTGGCAGCTTGCAGAGCTCATTGCCTTTTTTTTTAGTGCTTTGTCTCCCATTCCTGAGCTCTTGAAAGGATTTTAGGAGCTCTAACCTGAAGGAAAACCATGGCTAGGCTCCTCATCTTTTAGAAAGTACTAATGAACTCTTCACATATATGAAACTGCAATTACAGAATGAGTTATTTTCATTTTAAAACATTTTTCTAATATTTAACCATGTTGGCAGCTAATATGAATTGTAACAGCAAACCTATAGATCGAATTAACCTGATGTAAGAACCTTGGGGTAAAGATAATTGCAGCTTTTTGTGTCCTTCCTTTGTGCCCATCATCAAATTCATGTTACATACCATTCTTTTAGATGTAGATCTTTATAGATCTAGATACAGATACTTTCATGAAACTGATCTCACTACACTGCAGTGTTAATTTAGTCACAGTAACTAGTCTGGTTGCAGTAAGTTAGTCCAGTTGCTGTAAATAGTTCAATATTTTTCTTTTAGTCTTAATTACAGAGATACATAACTTGCCTTGGTCACAGGCACGAAATAAAATAGGAGATTTTAGCTTCTTTTACCAGAAATGGGAAAATGAGAAACTCTAAATGTTTGAAGAAGATAATGTAATCCATTATTATGACAATTCCTGGTGAATTTGGTTTGTAAAATCAGTGATTTGATCTTAGCTTTAGGTACTGTCCCATTGCTTACAAAAAAGAATAGGTATGAGATTATATAAAGTCTGATAAACATGATAATAAAGGGGGAATATTTTTTTAATAACTTCTTTTGTTGACCATAATTTCTTGGTTTTGGCAGTGTATATTCTGTGGTGATGGATCTAAGCATAATTAATCACAAAGCCTGCATTTCTAGCTTCCTCCTAATTTCACTATTTATGGAAATATATTCCTTGTTGCAGTATATGCACGCTGAAGTATCAGTATGTAGGGACAATGGAATGTGTTGAGGGATTTACTGATTTAGTCTGAAATACTTTTTTTTTTTTGTAGTGCTTATGCAATAGAAGTTACTATAGCATTAGAATTTCAGTCAGTCCAGTCATTGGCAGTGATTTATAACCAGAGTTTTAAATGAAATTGGGAATTAGGGGAGAAACATTATTTTCTAGTCAAGTCAAGCAGCTGTGTTATGAACTAGGGGTATTTCTTCTTGACTTACACCCAACCTGTGTGATCAGGAGCTTCAGTCTGAAAGAGCTTATAATTTTAGCAGTAATTGCCATTTAAATTCCATTCCTACCAGTTAAAATAATGGGAGGAAAATGCAAGATTACCAGATGCTCTGACAGTGTAGAGCCTAACAGATCCCCAGACTCCATGTAAGGCACCAGAAGTTCTTCCCAAAAGGCATACAAGAGTGAGATCTTTTCTTGTATGTTTTTTATTCTGTGGTCCTGTATTAAAGTATTTGCCTGTTTCAACAGGAAGCAATGAGGGTATTTCTTTGCTCTTGGTGCATAATGAATACCAGTCATTTCAACTGTTATTTCCTACCATTCTGCTGGGAGCTGAGGAGCTTTCCTGAAGAGCAGCTGTTTTAGTCCTCTTGCTCAGTGGCAGTATTGCTTCCAGTGTGGTGATGGAGCTGCCTGGGTGCAGAGTAGCAGAACTGCCACCTTGCACCAATGTTGTGCCCATCTGAATCCCTGCTGCAGCCCTGCTGCTCCCTGTGCATGCAGGGAGCAAGGCATGAGAGGAGAATGGCTGAATTCTTGCACTCCTCACAGGAGTTTGGATAGAAATAGTAATTTCTGTACCAATATAAAACAGAAAAGGAAGAGATTAGCAGTTGTGTGGTCTAAACTGTGGGTGGAGATCCAGCACAAGTATCACAGGAAGAATGATTTAAGCAAGTACAGCAATGTTATCAATATACAGGATGGGTTTACCAAAGGCAAATCTTTCTCATCTACCTTGATACCTGTTTGTAGAAGGCTTGTTTGATACCTCTTTCTCTTGACAAAGGACATTTTTATGGTCGGACATTGAATAAACATTAAAGTTCTACTTGACACTTTTTTCAGTTAGAGATTAGTACAAAAACTCTGAGATGGCAAGGCTTTAGATAAAGGGATAATAATAAAAGGTTATTATTAAAAAGCAGTCAGGAGACAAAAAATAAAGATGAAATTCCACAAAGAATTATTTTAGTACCACTTTTTTTTTTCCCCAGTCTATTCCAGGAATACTCCTTTGGAGTTAGTTGGTAGCATGACCTATAGGGGTATTGTGAAATACAAAGCAGATTATCTGGCAGTAAAAACTAGATGCCTTTTACAATAGGAATAACAGTAATGGGATGAGATCTAATGGGAGCAGCAAGATCATGCAAATAGTGATTAGTATTACTTTCACTATAATGTCAAAGGCTTATTCATTGGAAAAAAGTGTAAAATGATATGATTATTTTATCTGGTCACCAGACTAAAAGCTTCGTGTGCTCTCCAGGTATAAGAAAACGAGTAATGGCAGATTTAGGGTGAACCAACAAAAATACTTGCAGCAAGGGATGTGGAACTATTGATGTCATTGAAGTTTGGCTGAGTGAGATGTGTTCATATAGGATAGTATCTGCAGTTTGGGGTGAAGCATAAGATGTGAACAGATGTCTTCTAAGAGAAAAGGTTACAATAATATGACTGAAAATAAAGATCACCTATTTTCATATTACTCTTGGAAGATGGAAAAGTTGGAGGGAAAAAAAGTGGCCGTGAAGAAAGACATTGAAAATGGAAGAAAGATTTCTAGGTATTTAGAAGAGTGAGAGTTTGGAACAGCCTACCTGAAGAAGCAGAAACAAAGCATGAATTTCAGGAGTGGGTTATGTAATGCCTGTGACAGAACTTGACATGAGAAAATCCTTGGCCATTTTGCTGCAGACATTGCCAGATGCCCTGGAATGATTGCAATGAGAATGAAGTGCCCACTAAATAGAATTTCAAGTATGTTTATACAGGTGACCCAGAGCTGCAGCCTGCTGTTTCTTCAGTAAAATAGAATTCTGCTGTTTGGGGTTTGTGGAGAGAAAGGGTTGGTGTCTTAAAAAACCAGTCTAAAAACATTCATCAAAAGTAGTTTGGGAAAATAAGTTACGTGACATTGAGCTAGAGGAATTACCCTCTTGAAGTCATGGAATAGAAAGTAAATGAAGATTGACAGCAAGAGGCAGTACTTAATGATACCAATATTCAAAATTGAAAAAAAATATGCTGACAGGTGAGCTTAACTTAGTGAAATTATACAAGCTGTTTATGAGGCGCTGTGTATAATGGAAATTAAAACCGGTGAACAGAGAATGAATCTGATTGAAGTAAGTTTGTAGATTTTGCAGTCATGAATGGGTAAAGAAACAATATGGAGTGACCCAGAGGTAAGAGAAAATATATGCAAGTTGGAAAACTAGGTTTTCTTAAGAAAACCTGCGTGGATAGCCATATGAACAAATAGTCTGAAATATGGATATCAGAAATATTAAGTGTTCGAGAGACTCATGAGACAATATAACATCAAAATGGTTTTTTGCTAATATTTGTGGTTGGCATGAGGTTGATAAAAGTAAAGTTGAAGTATAACTCAGCTTTAGATGCATCCAGACATGCACTCATCACAATTTACTGAGAAAGCATTGTTGAAACCTCCCTTCCTACTTTTGTTCATTTCTGGGTAACAGAAGTTGTGCTCAGTAGAGACAGTTATTACCGCAGTGTGTTTGATAAATGGAAGAAAAATAGTTATTTCAATATGGATAGTTGGAAGAAAGACAGCTTGTCAGGTACTGACAGTGACAGCTTAGAATCATTTGAAAATAGGATATTTGAATAAGGGTGGGAATATATCAATTTCCAATAAAATAGGGAAATAAGGAAAATTAAAATGGAATGTTTTAATCTCATTAATACTCAATTTAATGAATGTGTGGGGACAGCAAGAAGAGTACTTCTCTGAAGTCTGCAAAATACTTGCATTTGTGCTCTTCTTTTTTCATTAATTCAAAAATTTAAAAAAAACTTTTCTTTGTGTGCTGAAATATTTGAGGCTTGGTTTTTGCTAGCAGTTTGAATGAAATAAATTCAGCCACTTATGAGTTTTTTAAGAGACAGAAAATTAGTGTTCCTATTGCAGAATGAGTCATACATCCTCTTTGATCAGGATTTTGTTTTGTTGAATTTTTCCTTTTCAAAAGCATCTCAGGCTTTGGCTTTTAGTATATTGACATAGCCCATCGAGGACCAAAATTGGCAGATGAAAAATCTGTTAAGTCCATTCAAAAATCACTTCAGCACATGTTTGGTTGATCTCTGCAAGGAAGTCTGTTACTACTTAACAACTTGCTTGATCTTACCTCTGAACCATTGCAATATGCAATTTTTTTTAACCTGCACTTTCTGACCAGAGCTGGCACTATAGCTGTATTACAACATCTGCTTATTCCAACATTATAAAATGTTGTCTGTGATTTTGTTATCAGCAACAGAATAAGATAGCCATACTTAAAGAGAGGAGAGAGGGGAATATCCTGTGGCAACACTGATCAATTTTATTGTGCAATACATACATTTGCTGAGACTATTTCCAATTTAATTTTTATTTTCATTCTATGTCATTGCACATTTTGTTATAAGGATAATGAAATCCCCATGAGAATAAGAGTGCTGCTCAAATTATAAGTTTCTTGGTTAAACTGTTTCACCAGAAAAATAATGAAAAAGCTTGTTATGATTTTGAACAGTGCCCCAAACCTGTACTTAACTCTGGTGTTTTCTTTGGGTGCCACACATCCTTTCCATAACATCAGTAATTTGTGGTTACTTTCTGATAAGGGTGTCTGCATTCACTTTTATGGTGTGAGAGGAATATCTGGATATACCAAGAAAGATGAAGACCAGGCTACGACTGACTCTAGGAACATAATTTATGTATTATGGCATTGAGTCCCTGCATATGGATTGCTGAACTTACTCCTGGGAGAAGACATGTTCAAAAGAGGTCTGTAGCTTCTTGTGTTGTCCTTGCATGTTGTGTAGGGCCTGCAAACGGTGTGGACTCTCTGGGAGATGACTCTCTGGGTCATCTCCACTGAGATGTATCTCTGTTGCAGTCAGAAGAAATTTATTTGTTTTGCTGTTCTTTAGCATAATTTCCACCTTATTTCTCAGGCCTTCAAATGCTGTCATTTATAACATCCACAATGCCAGATGGCATTACTGTCTCTCATTTTGAGAACCCATCCCTGCCTGCTTTATGTTTAATTCTTGGAGAAGTTTTGGGGGAGCTAATTTTTCAAGCAGATAAACTTGTCTGTGAATGTTAAGTCTTGAGTGTTTCGAATAGCTGTCGATAGGAGCAGTGATTGCTGTGCTCAGAGTCGTGGGGGCTGACCAGTGCCTGACTAAATCCCTCAAGAGCTGAAAGAAGGTAGAAAAGTTAGAGAGAAACAAACTATGCATGCCCAAGGACACAACTGTGGGCAAACAGCAGCTTTTTTTTGGAGATACTTGCAGCACTTCCTTCCCATACATAAGAAGAACCTTCCAAAGGGCCAGCACTGTGGAAGCATTTTGCAGTGCAGCATTTATTAGCTTTGTCTGCCAGCTCTTAAGTTATTTTGACAAAAGCTTTATAACAGTTTTAAAATAAGCCTGTACATAATGGTCCAAAACTTGTTCCCAGTTACATGAGTTATTATTTATTCCCTTGACTTCAATCAGCAAACAAAAGCAAAATGTGCCCCTTAATCTTGAAAAAGAAGCAGTGTTAATAGCAAGAATTATTTTGTTTGGTAAGGATCATACAGCCAGATTTTAAATTGTATTGGTTATTCTGTAGAACATGTTCTGTATGACATTAGTTTGAAAGAAATTGTATCACTGCCAGCACTTTGAAAGACCAACAGGAAGCAGCTCCTGCAACAAGGCTCTTGTATATTCATCAGCTTCTGTATATTACATACTCCAAATTGCATGAAAAAATGGGGATCTCTGATAACACACATTTTGAAGAGGGATTTACATTTAATAAATGTTTACAAGTATTTTCATAAACTCAGCTTATGACAGTGTTGGCTTCATGTGATTGATTACTCAAATGTTGCCTTTCCTCAAATATAGATTGTGCAGTTGTCTCTAGGAGTTATTTATATTTCCTAGTATTTATGATCTGCAAGGCAGCTTAGTTATTAACATTAGTTATAGCTATTTCTGTAGATATTTATCTGAACCACAAGTTTTTGACACATTTCTTTTCTTTAACAAGCAAAGCATATCTACAGCTATAAAAATGTTCTCTGATACAGAAAAATATATGTACAATACACCTATTACCTAGAAATACTCTAGTGAGGGTGCAGGTTTAGTTTCCAGTAGAGAAAAGTGTAATATGCAAACAAAATGCCACTGTAGTAACACTAGAGAAAATTTAATTTTATTTCTTTTTCCTCTGATTAGAGACTTCTTTTGATACAGATAATCTTCACCCTTCGTATTTCCATACCTTCTTTAGGGTGGCAGAGTATTGGCAAGCATCTTACTGTAAATAATACAGTCTGAAGTAAAATTTCCAATTTATGATTGAGCTTGCCTGTTTCAAATTAAATCACTTCGCTGCACAGTAGGTGTATGTGTGATATGATAGTTTAGATTTTAAAAATAGTGATGCAGTGAGAGTCTAACTAAAAGTCAAGCCTCACCTGAATGTGACACAAGGGCGATGTGCAGTGATCAGGGTGTGGTGTGCAGCAATTGGTCCCAGTGACCAAGATTAATGAAACTCACATGGGTTTTAATTAGTGCAGCTGCAGTCATCAATTATCTAGAGAACACAAATATTGTTATATTTTGGGAAATTCTTGATTTATTTTATTCCACTGGCCAGTAGATTTAGATGAATGAGTTCTCATCATAAACATTCTGAGAAAAACTGCCTGAGGCCATGGTTTATTATTTAGGACACAATCAGTAAGACTAAGCGCTACCGAAGAAAACATTGTAAACTGGTCTCAGTATTAATTTGGAAAATTTGCTGAAATGTGTGGCCTTGTATGGGTCGTCAGAAACATTAGAGCATCTCAAACAAAATACAGAACAATCTGTCAGGCGGGGAATGTGCAAGGATTATTGTCCAGCAGCTGATCCATAACAGAATGTCAGTGCATGTACACTTAAAGCAAGTATCAACAACATTTAATTTGACACATAATGTGGTCTTCTTTTATTATCCTTTAAGTGCATGTCTTAGAACACTGAAGATTGGACAAGTAAGTAGGGGGAAAAGAGCTGAAACATGACAACCCTTCGCGAATCCTGAGAAAAATCGCAGTCTAGAGCTTTTCAGAGGTATATGCATTTTAAAGGCAACTATTTAAAATAGATGCAAGGAAAAAGAATGGGAAGAAGGAGGAAACATGATTAAAAATTCCTTACTATAATTTAATTTGAAAATGTGGCTTTTCTTAATGTGATCTGAAACCTGTGTACAAACACTTAAAAATAAATTAATATGAGTGCTAACTACTAGGAGCAACATCTGCATCTGTCATTTAAATTAAGAAAAGGACACCGCTATAGACATAAAGATTTTTCAAAAAGTTAAATGATAGTTTGCATGCATGTACTTTTTTTCCTGAATGTTTTGCTAGAATTTGCATTTATCTATTCTAATCCATGGAAAACAAGTTAGGTGCACAATGCTGCTCTAATCCCTGCTCTTATTTTTCGCCCAACCAAACTGCTTAACAAGGCAATACTTAAATATGTACAAGGACATTAAAAATCGTTTACTCAAAAGAGAAGAATGGTTCAAACCTTTACACTTCCATGACCTAAATCAGAGCCTTTTTCCCCTTCATTTTCATCCTTTCCTCTTTCTTCTGTTTCTTCCTGTTGAAATTATTATCTGAATTCCAGGTCAATGTAATTCTAGAGAAGATTATTACTTTTGTTGGGGCATAGCCCATTGTCCCTAGAAAGGGAAGATGTTTACATACTGCCAGCATACTGGAGTGGAGACTGTCTTGTTACCCAGCTTTGCACAGTAGGGCACATGTATCTGATGTCCTTATTTCTCACTGGTAGCTGTCACGCTGACAATTGGAAAATGCTGTAATTTCCTTAGTTTGCATTATTTTTATATCCCCTATTGTTTTTACACATGACCTTTACCTCTCCATTCTCCAATTAGCAGAGTGAAAGCCATTGTTCATTGAGCAGAGGTATTTGTGCCCAAGGGAGCAAAATTTATTTTCTGTGTGTGCTGTTGTGGGTGGTGAGGGTTCTTTAATACTAAAGAAATAAACCTTCATCTTAACCTTTGTTTGATTCAGACATTACTGAATTTGGGCAGGAACTTCCATCAGCTTGTGAATAATTGTCGTACCAGCAGTGAGTGAATGTTTATATAAATGGTTAGGAATTGTGTGGGTCCTTTATAAAACATGCAGTGGTTAACTAATTTAGCTGAAGATTTCTCCTTTTTTTGTTTTTTCCATTTTCTTTGAATCTGCATTTCCTAGCTAATACAGAGACTGGGCAATCATTATAATTGCATCAGTTGTGTTAGTTAAAGCAGGTAAGAAATTACAGAAAATGCAGTAATCGGAGAAAATAGTTCAGAATCAGAAATGTAAATCAACACACAGCACTGTAATTATAATGGAATAATGAATCTGGAAAGTTAAAATCTCGTAGAAAGGCTGATCTTTTAGTTTTTTGATCAAAGTACATTATTTCAATGTTGATACAAACTATTGTTTCTTGTGCTGCTCTTTATTCCCTTCATATCAGTGATGTATTTCAGCAATATCATGGGACTGAATATATAATGTGTAGAATAAGTTTGAAAAAGTATTATTTAGTTGCTCAATTTTCAAAAAATGGTAGTTCAACAGTTCAAAAACCATTTTGTTTTTGTTTAAGGTTGTATGAACCCTTTTGATCATGAATGGGATTTTCATATTGAAAATACTAAGTGCTTTTTGTAGCTTTGCTGTTGATAAAATAATAATTCATCATTAATAAAGTCAAGTCCTAATTTGGTAATAAAAGATCTGCTGGTAGTTGTTTAGTAAAGTAGAAATACTGTTTTAATCCATATAATTACTTTTTCTTGTATTAGTATTTAATTACTTAGTGATTGGATCTGACTTGTAGTTACCTGTTGCTAACATGTCTAGTAGTACTTCTAAGCAGGTGAGAATGTCAGGAAGTTTTAGCTGATTTACCAACATATCCCTTGGATAAGAGAGTATGTGTGCAGGCAACATTTTCCTGCTCACTTGTGGGAGCTGAAGTAAAGGTAGATTCTCCCACTCAGCTTCACATTTGCAATAACCAATTTCTTGAAATGAAGAGTTTGCTCACTTGTTTCACTCATATTGTTATGACAGCTGTATTCCGAATCTCTTTTTGGATTTTGTATCAGTCTCCCAAGGTGAATTTTAAAAGACACCATTAATAGGTGATTGTCAGTGACAAGACTAAAGCTGTTATCAAGAAGGAGCTTCTCATGCTAGCCAAGTGACAACGCTGCTGCTTAGACTTTCTCTCCCAGATGTTTTTTGTTTCAGGGATATGAACAAAACCAAGTAGTTTTGTCAGTTGTTCTGTTGGGTTTTGCTCTGTGATATGAGCAAAAATTGGGTGGAGCACATAGATTGTTTGCACGGCTCTGTGCATTGCTCTATTGCTGTTCCTAACCCTTGGCTTAGATCAATGTTTGGATAGGACATACCAAGCCCTCTCTGGCTGTGTTTACTGCAGATCTCCCTGAACTACCAACTCTTTGGTTTCACATTTTTAGTGGCTGCTTTCTGTGTTGGTCTTCTCTGCTGTCCCTTGACCAGATTTGTTAAATTCCACTTGCTTCAACCATCCACACTGGAAATGCCCTTCATTTCAGGTAGACTTGAGCATAATCCTTTTATACTTGCTCCCTCCAAAAATATGATGAATTAATTATTTTTATGGTCAGCTATCCTTAACAACTGTTAGTGATCATATAAACAACAGTATCATGTCCATAATAGTATTGTTTTCAAACTGGAGTCTGGGGATTCCCACATATATGAAAGTAGCTAGTAGTTAGTCATTCAAAAGCTTCACAGCCTTGTCACTTTGCAGTCATCCAATATTTAATGGATGCTTGATTTTTTTTTCTCTTTGTTCTTCTCCCTGGCTGCTCTATATAGTACCTTATATAGTCTAATATAATCCTATTTTAATTTTATCAAGCTTTTTTGTTTGATGATACTGAACAATATATTATTAGGGGTTTTTTTTTTCCAGGTCAGGTCAGTTTGTAAGTAAAATTATATTTCATTGATTCTGTTAAAAAAAAAGTATCCAGCAAGGTATTCAAACTTTGTGGTCAGCTTTGCTGATAATGGGTCTATTTAATGACTTTCTTATAGAATGTTTTCAATAAAATATTATTTTCTAATGTAGCTTCTTAAATCCTAATTAACATATTTTCATGTTACCTTGGGTAACAACAGTAGTATACATTATACTGCTATTTCAAATATTATATCTTGATGTAATATTACTGTCATTATGAGTTCATACATCTAAAAAGCATGGAAGATAAAAGGAAGTTACAGTGAAACTTCATGGGTTGGGTCTGGTTAGCTAGCTATTGTAATGCCTTCACCTCTGTCTGTGGTTGCAAAAGAGAATTCCTACAATCATTTAACTCTACATTTTGGCCAGATTTTGGCCAATATGAAGACACATGCTTTTTCTGTCTTTGGGGTGTTTTTGGTAGTCACAGATAATTCTCCCTCACCAGTCTGAACAAATGTCAGTGTTATACTTTCCCATACAGAGATGTCTACTGGATGAACCTCTCGTCTCTGATGGTTTACTTCTGCCTACAAGGTCCTCCTGCCTTTAGTTTAGCTTTGATTACCTCTGGGTTGATATCCTGTGTTTATGGGTTTTATGCAGTAAAATACAAAAACTATAAATAGAATAGTACAAGTTGTTTATTTTTGCCATTTGGAGGCAAAGGAAGAAGTTTTCTGTGTGGTCATTCACTGATTTTTTTTTTTTTAGTAAGCTGTCTTAATTTATGTACGAAGAACTGCTGGAGGAAAAATGTTAATTTGAGAGTATGAATGTAGAAATATGTTCCACAGAGTTGTTCATCTCTTTGCAATATACAGTGCCTCTTCTCCAGTGTCATGCTACCTTTTTGCTCTGAAGTTTTATTTTGTGTTTGTGGAATGTAATTGTCATGGTGGATCATTGTTACGAAAAGTTGAAAAGGGATAATGTATTGATGGCTTCTGAATTTTAAGGAATGGAAACCAATATATTTTTGCTGTGTCTTATGCAGTATAGTGCCTGGGCTTATGTATTGTGTATAGTTGAAAACTTACTCTGGTTTTGCCATTTTTGCTTTTTTCATCTGAGCTATAATTTCACAGAAAAAAATATTTGCTGAATTTTTTCAAAGTGGTGCAAATAGATGGTTTTTTAACCTGTGGCTATGTTAGCTTTAGAAGTCAACATCAGAGATGTTGTAGGATATGCATGGGCTGATGTAGTCAATACTTTGGAGGAAGAATTTGTAGAAACACAGGAGCATCTCTTATAAATAGCAGTGTTCTAGGTTGGCTTATTCCTTAACTTACAATCAGTACACTGGCTTTGTCTTCAAGCAATTGGGCATCTTGATTTCAGGCCAGATGCTTGGGGCAGCAGTGCTCTTTGATGCATTTGAGTGAGACAAGTAAGGGCTGAGTTGTTTTAAGCTTCACATCCTGAATCCAACAGGGCAAAATATGAAGCTGTGTCTCTCGGCAGAAGGATTAGATGGATGGAAGTTGCTAGAGCCACAGCATATCAGGTGCTGTAATCTTTGAAACAGCCTTTGCAGTGGAGCTGGTAGTGATGCTGCAGCACACAAATTTGTCTTTATAGGGGGCTACTTTT
>NC_136689.1:91428384-91438384 GCF_903797595.1 Erithacus rubecula | reverse complement strand
TTTCAGTGCTCAGAACCATTTTTTAAATAAGTTCATTAACACCTGCATATATTTAGCTGTGAAAAATGGCATGTCTTTTCCATGCTCATACTTTAAAAATATTTAAGTCAACAGCAACAGTAAAATGCATCTAATTTAAAGCATAGTTTTATTGAGGTATGATTTGGAAAAGCAGAATTATTTAAAAAGATTAACAGTTTCACAGCTAATGCAAAAACAAACAAAAGGTTATGAAGATCCTTTCTATGACAGTTTTTAAGTTAAATTGGGAAGGGCCACTGCAGACTTGGACAACAAAGCTGCTTTATGAATTTCTGAGACAGAATCAGGAGAAGATTGCCTTTTTTTGTTTTGTAGGTTTTTTTAATATGGTGCCAGGGAGTAGTAACCTGTTACTTTTGGGTGGGTGAGGGTTTGTTCTGTGTTTTTCAGTTTGTTTTGTTTTACTACTTTGTATAACTTTTTTCCCCCAAATATGATAATTGAGAAAATGAAAAAAGTGGTAACCTAAAATCTTGCTCTAAATGCTCCTAGAAGTCAGCAACAGAGTTTTCACTATAATGGAGAATGTAAGTTTTGTGTTGCTGCTTGTAAATTTTTACAGAAGATTTTTTAATTTTCTTAATATTTTTGTGGCTACAAGTTTTGTTATGTCCTGAGTTCTAGAGAAAAAACAACTGATTGGACCTCCAGGAAGTGCATTGATGATAATCAGCCTTGTGTGCAAGACAGAAAGGCTGATAGTCAGAAATTGCTCTTTAAACTAAGACAGACTGTCAGTCTTTAGAAATGGTGGGGAATGGCCTATTTATGTAATCAGATACTAAAGCTGGGAAGAAGCTGTCAGGCACATTCTTGTTGTGTAAGCAGCAGGCAAACTGTGCTTTATCTGACAGACAGTGTGTAAATCTGTCCATGCAAAAATCCAAATGTTTAGTTTGCTTCTAGTCACTGTAATAATCTGCTTATTTTCTCTTGCTGGAGCGATGACATCATTTAGCAGAATGCACCACAGACAGGAGTCATAGATAAGGCTCTGTTACTGTCAGTCATTCACTTTTTGATTGGCAAGGAGATAAATAGGAATTTACTAGAGGTTTGCTTCCAGCTAAAAGAGCAGACAACACCCTGGGATAAGTATGTGAAGAGCAAGCATGTTTAGCACCCTCAACCTTGAGCTTGGAAAAAGGTCTGGAAATAAGAGTCCTTCAAAATCTAGTGTTAAAATTTGATATTTTTTTAACAATAGCTGAGCAAGCTTCCTGAAGAGAGAAATAATCAGATTAATTGATAAAGACAGCAGTTACAGAGAGTGAAAAAAACCTGTTCTGGGTGGTTGTATTAGTTTCAGTACCACCAAGTTTGAGAAAGATTTGTTTCTTTCAGAAATTTTAAGGGACAGGTAATGGTTTATCACTGGTAAAGCACTGTCATTTGCCTGATTGTTCTGCAGACCAGACCTGACGTGGGAAAATATCCTCTCAGATCAAATAAGATCACCTACTTACATCAAGTATGGTGAACTCTACAGTATTTATGTGATAGAAATTATTATTCCAGAATGGTTTCTGTGTTATTTTGTAGTAAATAATAGGTAATCCATAATCTAAATTTACCTAATATTTTTTTGTAATTAGTAGGGGCATATTTTGGTACGGAGACACTGAAAAGAAAACGTAGAAATAATACTACACTATAATAGGGAAGATAGTCTAATCCTTTTTAATGGCATTTAATATCCTAAATCTTCTGATTTCATTTAATTTTAAAGGGTAATAAAATATGATTGAAATACATCTGAAATGTAGTTTAATAAAGGTAATCTTCTGTACTGAAAATCTACTGTTTTCTCAATCTGAAGATTTACTATGAAACTGTGAACAATCAAGATGCTTATTTACATCTCAAATTTCAGATTTTCTATGATTTCTGTGTCACTTTTTTTTTTTTTTTTTTAAAGTAGGTAGTACCCATTATTTAAAGAATAGTAATGAATCTTCTTTAGAATTTATGGGAACGATCTTAAGAAAATTAATCTCTGGGTCATAAGGAGGTAAGACATAACAGAAACATGACCGATTAGGGGAACATACCTGGCAGAAGAATACATTTCTGTACATAAAGTCAATTGTTCATGTTCCTATTGTTTCCAAAATGATGGAAACCATAAATGAACAGCTGTTAAAATCATAATGATTTGTGCAACAATGCTCTGATCCTCTTGTGTTTATATTTAGAAAGAGAACTGCATTTCAAAATAGTAAATTGGCTTAGGAATCACAACCTTGAATGATACAATCTTAATTAAAAATACATGCATATCTTGGTAACGTTATGCACCTCCTCTGTTTAAAAATAGGGAGAGAACAACAATTAAGCACTTTCCATGTGTTAATTTTTGTTTAATTCAAAGAGTTAACCTTCTGAGAAGAAAGCTTCTGCTGGCACATTAGTGATAAGCATTACATTAAAATAGTGATAAATACTATATAATACTCCCAAATAGACATTTTTCCTGTTGAATCCTGGGATGCTTTCTACAGACATCTCAGTATATTTTTAATGAGATTGTACATCAGTTTGTGTGTTGTAGTTTAGACATATTGGCTTTAATTATTTTTGAATGTGCAGTTTTTACAGTAGCAGAATATATGTGATTTAAGACTCACCACAGTGCTCTGAGTATCACTTGGCATTTTAGCAAAATGTGTGATATTAAAAAGACCATGAATTTTAGCTAGATTTTCATTGTTTTCTCAGACATATAATATTCCTCTTTGCTCTCAATTCTCCTATTCCACATGTGCAGCATTTTTGCATGTTATATTAAAACAATTATATCAGTCTCATCATCTCTCGCTGTATTGTGGTTCCACTATTATCACAAATAGTATTAAGTCAATCTAACACAGTATTTTCTGCCAACTGAGTGCTATGGTATTTTGCCTAAATCACAAGAAAATAAAAAGAGAACCTTGCAAAACCAATACTCAAAGAGGTCTTGATTGCCTGATCAATGCTTAAACTGAAAATTTTTTTAAAGTACTGTAAAATCATTTCAGGTCAGTATCAGTCTTCCCCTTGCAAGAAGTATAAGGTGTGTATTTTAAGCATGGGGCATGAGTTTAAGCATCTTCCAGTAATTTTGGCAAGCCATTGTGAATATTATGCCAGTGGACAAAACCATGAAAATTATAGTGACTGAAACAACTCACTTAAAATGAAAATGCACAGTTATTTTGAATATACCAGCTGAGATACAATAAACAAACTGATGAAAAGTAAATGAGAATTTAGAAACTTGCTTTTTAATAAACCAGTAATTTGTTAACAATATAAGCTTGATGTACTTTATCTTAGTCTTTTTGACAAGACTTGTTTCGTGGTAGCTGCAGCATCATCGTAGAGCCTGATCTAATACTTAGAGAACTCAGTATAATCTCATTGACTTCAATACAAGTTGAATTGGACTAATAATGAAAAATCGCATTATAATAATATTAGGTTTAGGAAAAAAATACTGCTTATAGCTGATTTGAGTCAAAATGAGTTTGTCTGATATTTTACTGATGTCAGTAAAATCATACCATAAGTTGGTATTGCTCTGATGTGACAACTGTGGACTCTTATTCTGAGAAGCTATTAAAATCACAAACCAAGAGTCATTCTCATATAAGACTGTACAGATATTTGTCTAAATAAAATACCAAAATAAGTAACTTTGTAAAAACCGATTTGTAGTGTGTCAACTACAGAGATGAAATAGAAGTCATGTGCCATTATTATTATAATTATTATTATTATTTTATGAAGTTTGTGATTTTCAGCAGAGTCTTATTTTTCCTTTAGGGGATTTAATTTTTTTTTCTTTTTTAATTTTTTTAAAAAATTAGAGTTTTATTTTATTTTATATGATTTCATTTAAATGCAAATTTTAAAGAAAGTAACAATTTTTTTAAAATAACCACAAATTAGGAAAAATTGTGAGTTTTCATTTTTTTTTTCTGTAAAATCATTGTTTTACTGAGCAGTTTGATTTAAAATTAACAAAAAAAAATAATAGTTTATTCCAATTCTGAGGAGCTGCCCTCTTATTTCTTCTCAATTTAAAGAGGATATATACTTACCACCCATCCATAGCAAATTAATTTTTATTAGTTGTTCTGGCAAATATTATTATTTTAAGGTTTTTTGGGTTTTTTGGTTTTTCTTTTTAGAATAAACCCTTAAAGTGCAGTTGTCAACATTAAAGTGGTGATTTAGCACTGCAGCACAGGGTTACACTGAAACTGACTCTTAATCAGACCTAGACCATGCCAGGAAAGTTTAGGAACAGGGAGATCTCTCAAGCAGGTGAACTTTTTGCATTGGTAGCTGAACTCATGTTAAATTAACCATCAGATACAAACTATCACTGGCATGTGGATTTGAATAAGTGTGATATTTTAAGTAGTTTGCAGTATGGTAGCATATGTTAAATGTAATTAAGAAGTAGCTGAACTACAAATACATAAACTTCCCAGTACACATTAGGTTAAAATTAAAAGGAAGCTTCATTTCAGGCAAGTGGAGCAGTTGTTAAAGCCTCACTCTCACATTCCCAGCAGCCACCCGCCCAGCTGGTCACTGTAGGCTCTCATAGTTTGCTCACAGCACCTTTAACACTCCCCAAGGTGCTCCCCAAAGATGGAGGTCCAGCCTGTCACCGTCCAAATATATCTGGAGAGGTTTTGATATCCAAAGCCCACTGCATTCCTTTGTTCCCATAATACCCTGATGAAACCCTGGCTTGAATGAGCAAAACAGTCCTTGAACTGCAAGGGCTGAAATCTGGTTTTCTCACCCTCCTGTCCTTCCAGGGTGTATGTGTCTGATCCTGAATGAGCTCTGCAGTTCACAGAACCAAGCCTTGATTCTCACCCTTTCCCTTTGTAAAACCTAAGGTCTGCCCTGATTTTCAGCTTTGTAAAAACATTGTACTCTCATCATCTCCAACTACAAAAAAACAGCTGTCTCTCAGTATGTGAAGTCTTCATAGGAATTTTCAAAGGCTGTTTCAGCTGTAAATGTAAACTGAAAATACAAAAAACAACCCCCCAAAAATCCCTTCCCTTTCTTCTTGATGATGTTGCTGAATGTAATGTGCTTGACACCAGACGTTTTTAGAAATGTATGGCATGGTGTAGTTTCTCTGATACCATACCACTTTGCTGTTTTACAAGCTACAGCATGTCACAGATTAAAGCTTTGTTGGATGCAACAAAGCTGGCAATAAATAAACCTCTCTGATGTCACTGTGACCTAAATTAAACTCATTGTGTTTCCTCGGTTTTGTTAGCAACAGAGTAGTTTTCATCACTTTAGAAAGACCTCTAGAGTTTTAAAAATATGTATTTTTAATAAAGATTTTAGTTGAATTAGAAATTAGTTGTGGGTCAGAGTAAGAATTGGCATCTGCTAGTTTCTAGCCATTATGTGTTGGGGTGTTTTTTGGATAGAAGGATAGAATGCAAAAGATAGAAGACTTTAATGTGGTAGAAAAATAAGAAATGTGAGAACTGCCAAAGTACCTGATTGCAAATGTGCAAAGAGCACTGACTTCCTCCTGCACTTGATGAATATACAGATGCAATTCCTTTATATTTTAAAGTTATATGCCCATGAACATAGGAGTAGTCAGAATCCTGAAACAAATAAAATTATTTTGTCTACTCAATGTGTGGTAGAGTTTTGGGGTTTCATTAGAAATACTTTATTTGATTAATTTTTGATGTAGTTTGAGTAGACCTGGTTCAATGTCCATCCATAAGAGAAAATTTCCATGGGAAAACTCTGTTCAAGGCTTACACTATTTATTTCATGTACAGTAAATACCATCTTAACAGTATCTCCTGCAAGTACAGATTAGAATAACTGGTCATCTCTTACATGAGTGGGTGTTCTGTGTGAGAGGGGACAATAAGAGCTAGCTAAAAATTGATGTTTACCATGGTTTTTGCAAGCATCCACAAGTCTTTGTATTGGCTGTTGGGATTTATTTATGCTAATGACACAAGTCACTGTTCATGTTGCTGTTCTGCTGTAAGCTGCTAGTCTTACAGTGAAGACCTGTTTTCTTTTTGAGAAACAAAAAACAGCCATTCAAGGTCCCAGTAGTTTTGAGTTCAAATATACTTGTTTAAACATATTTTTATTCTCGTTTCAAAAGGTACTGGGGGAAATTTCCAACATCCTAGAAGATAGGTAATGGTTCTAATAAAGTTAAAATAAACGTATATTTTTAAAGACAAGTTTTAGTTTAATTGCATCCATCTTTGGAGATGTCCTGAGGGCGTAAATGGCATCTTGATACAACATTAGGAACAAACATGGTATCAGAAGGTAGTTGCATCTCTTTCCTTAAAATTGTGCAAACATTTGATAGCAAAACCTATGTTTATGGTCATGAAGACACTTGTTATTTAAATCTGATGTACTAAACTTCAGTGCAATGTATTAAAAATTAAGGACCATATTTACATCCATATTTACAAACATATTGATGAGTCCCTGGCAGTGTAATTTATAGACTGATGTACAATTCTAGTTTTTCCTTCTATTCATCTACCTGAATGCTATGAGCTGCTTGTGCTTGTGTAAAATACTCCGTAGAGCATTTGGTCAAGTGATATATCTCCTCATACAGAATGCAAAATCTTACAGAATTTATTTCCACCAGAATCAAATACAATTTCTGATGTTTTCCAGTACAATTTTAGGCTAATCTCTTGATTAAAAATTTTGTCGCATGTACTACAGTAACAACTGAGAAATTTATGATGGAGAACAACTGATAAAGGTAATGAATCTGCAAAAATTTTCCCATTTTATAGCATCATTCCATTAGATTGTGTTAATCCAGGATTTCTGCTCCAACCCTGTGTTCTAGCATCCTCTAGGTAAAGGAAAAAAAAAGTGTGTTTAAATGAATCTGTAAGTTTTATAGATAAAAGCTTTTGAATCACTACTATTATATACAGATGTTCAGTTTTTTCTACATTATATATTTGTCCTAGTTAAAACTCACAGAGTAGTGTTAATGAAACATACCTTTATGTGCTTTAAACAGTAGGCTGTGACACTATTTTAAGTGATTCTATGTTATAAAAAGCTCTGGAGCAAGATTAATGTTACAAAATTGACAGAATATTATAACACTGTGGAAGATGATAAATTTAAAACTTTCCATTATGCCTTAATGAATACAATGGGAATCATGAGGCTATGTCTGGTGGTTGCATCATGTCTTTCAGCTGGCTCACACTGCTATTTTCCTCATGGAAAGTAACCTTTAGTCCTACTTAATTTATGCTAGATTATGTTAAAAATGTTTTTAATTTGGAAGATACAAAGCTAAAGTATGCTTTTATTCTGAAAAGCATTGACATAAAAATAGTAGCTAGCACCTCAACAGAGAAACTGACCCTCTTCAGAGGTATAAATGCTTAAGAAAGTAACAAGACTAAATTTTTACTATATTTCACCTCAAAAGTGTCCTTCAGAGTCAGGAGACTGAAGAATCAGATCTGGGCTGTTCTGAGGTGTGTAGCACATGTGTAATTATTAATTCACCTGTAGCTACAGACCAACATTTTCCTCTGTTCTGCTGCTGTATTGAACACAATGGGCCAATTTTGTCACTTCTGTGATATGAGGCAATCGGCCCAGTGTATTAGGATGGGTAAATTTGAAATTGGTGATATTTCAAAGCTGAAGCAAAGGTCAGAAATTGATGCACGTAACCTATTGGTGATGCACAAGTCAGAGCAATCTTCTGTTAAGACTCAGACTTGAAGTGATGGCAATTTTGAAAACACTTTTTTTTGCCTCACAGCTGAAGAAATGTTGAGTGGTGTCCAGAATGGGATGTAGTAAAGTTTTTAGACCCATCCAAACAACTGTGTTAAATCTGTTGATTTTTTCTTGCACAAATGTGATGCATCATCTCACACATTGCTTAGTTTTCCAGGGTGCCTTCGATTTAAAGTCATCACTGTAAATTCTTTCATGCAAGTATTCTTTCCTGAGAAAAACTGCATGTTTCAAACTGTCCTTTGCTAGGTACTTAGTGGCACACATTTCTTTTTTTTTTTTTTTTTTTAAGGCTTAACAACAGGTACAGTTTAGTGGTGAAATTATTTTTTTTAAATTTATGTGTGTATTTTGACAGGAGGTTCTAAGCCACCAGAATGGAGCCAGATGAATGTTGCAAACTTCAAGAACTTAGAAAAAAATATTCACTTGTTGGATTTTCAGTTGTCATTTAAGGTCATAATCCAGTTTAGTAATCTGCAGAAATGGTACACACTTCAGCATTGCTTTTTACACCTTGCACAGCTTTTCATCCCGCTGCTCTACCACTCTGCTTAAGTACTTGTAAGATTGTTGGGGGTGAGAATATTTCCTTTCCCTACATATCTGTATTTCTGGTAGGTGCTTATTAGGAAGATGTGAAGTAATCAGTACACTTATATCATCAATACCTTCTGCACAGACTTTGTATAATAATATTTGAATTAATGTCTGGATTCAGTTCTGAAAAATCATTATGAAATTTTCAAAACCGCTTCCCTGCCTATCTGCTCCCTTATTTTTTAATTATTCAGGTTCTGTAAGTCTGGCATTCCATCAGATTTCAGGGCTAAAGATCTGTGTGGGTTCCAATCCAGAAATTGTGAAACATGTTGTACTTGGTTCTTGTGTAACCATAATTGGAAGATTTGGCTTGTGAAGAGGAAAGAGCACATGTTTCCTATGTGCTAATTTTATCCATACAGTGTATTTTTTGAGTGAAATTTAATTTTTCTAGCACTTTAAGATAGCCTTGTTTGGTTGGCTATAAATTTGTGAGTATGGGTTAAGAGTAAGATTTGAGAGTTGTATTTATGTGTACAACGTTTTAAGTAGCAGCAAAGAAGGTGGCAAAAATTGGCACTGAGAGGAGAAAAACATAACTGAACACAGGATCAGGAAAACGTAAATGAAGGCTGAGAGAGAGCAGATATGTAGGGACAGACAAGCAGATGAACCATGGTATGTTTTCAGCTAGAAAGAGGAGTTTCACATGGATTGTATTGGTATTGTACCATCAGCAACTTTTGTTGTGATCTAGCACAGTCTCCATTTCCTCTGGCTCATCTAAAGGATTGCTATTGTGATATTATGAAAAGTAGCAGAAATCTGGGCCCCATTGATGGATCATATGAAAGTATATTTTTCAAATTTTAGAATTAATTTATTTAGTTGTGGTTGCTTCCTCTGTAGGGAATAATGGGATTTGACAGTTAAACTGGTGCTCATGTGTGTAAGTTATTATCCAGAAGAGGAAAACAGTCAGAGAACTTAGTGAAGTATTCTAAAGGGTGAAGGATTTCTCCACCAAATGAGGCTTGTAGAGCAGGGCCATCCTGTGTGTTGAATGAACTGGGAACATTGCGGGAAAAAAGATTCCTTGTAAAACTCTGGGTAGATACTTTAATTTATATTCCTTGTAAACCACACTCTGCCAACCAGTTTGTGAGAATTGGTGATATTATAACCTTCTCTTTGAGAAAAACTCTTAAAAGGGCTTTTCCTAACTGGGGGTGGGTGTAAACCATCAGGAAAACCAGCAGTATTGGGTATTCTTTTCTTCCTCTTAGTCTGGAGACACCGAGAAACAAATAATGCCTGATGAGCTTAACAATTGTTTATTTACAAAAATATGTAAATTGAAATCCCTAAGCAGCTCTACAGTTGGAATCTGAGACAGACAGAAATCACTATCATCTTTAAAGCGTCTTTTGATCTTTTTCTATCATTCTCCATTAGAGGAGAAAAAATTAAAAAAAAAAAAAAAAAGAGAGAGAGAAAAAAAATGGAATGCAAAATCATCCTAAGAAAGGTCAGAAACCTTATTTAGACTGCTGCCAAGGCACACACAGGGTTTAGGCAGAGATGGAGTTGCACCTTTAATTCTGAT
>NC_136689.1:91203384-91423384 GCF_903797595.1 Erithacus rubecula | reverse complement strand
CATTACTGCTAGTTAGAAAGATTTATACTTAAAATTGATGAATTAATTAAATTAATATTTAATTATAATTAAGCATTATGTGTAGTCGTTCTATTCCTTTTCTTCAATATTTTGATGAATTGAAGTTCTACATGCTGAAGATCCTGATTTTTAAAATGCCATAAAGCAATTTTAAAAAAGCCTGGAAGAGATTTAATGGAAATCTCTGTGTAACAATCATTCATAGTCTCAGCAATAATATTATTGACAAACATTTTGCAGTAAAATTCAAGCTTTGTTACGTCATTTAGCACAAATGCATTCTTCATGTTATAGTGAGAATGGGTTTCTGTTCTGCTTTTTCTGATGTTTTTTTTAGATTCAATTATTATAACAGGTTGCTGGAATTGACTCCCAAAAGAGGTACTGGAATTATTTTGCACCTTAGCTACTCTTGTGAGATACTCTCATCAACAGACCAAAATTTCAAAAAGCCTGCAGTCCTGTATAATCAGTCTGCTTTATGTGACCAGATTTGGGTGCAGAAAATAGCAATGCACCATTTGCTTTTTCTGAAAAGGAGAAATTCTGAAATATGTGCCCATTGCATTTCATAGCCTTTCTACATGGCAGAGGTTTGTCAGCTCTTTTGTCATCCCATTTTGGTGGTAGGATTCATCTGCCCTGGAAACTTTGGAATTGCTTTCCTCCTCGTATCACAGTGCCCAAGGACTCCCTCTCTGGGGCAGCTGGGGTGAGGAGCTGGGGTTCTCCAGAGACCTCATGGAGGTGGTGGTGGGAGAGGGCAGCTGCTCCCCGCGAGGCTCAGGATCCTGGGAGCTCCCACTCACGAGATGCCCTCTTGCTTATTTGAACAGTATCCAAAGTTAATTGAGGCTCTGTGCCTTTCCAGAAAGTCTGGGCATTCCTGTGCCTGGCTATGTGGGAATAAACAGCATGGAGGTTTCCATCCTTCTGTCTCCACAGGAGAACTTGGTAATTTGACACCGGACCTCTTAACCCACCGACTTTTGTAGGAATGAAATTTCCTTCCCTATGGGGAAGAGATGGAAAGAGACTGGTAGTTTCAATGAATTCAGCATCATTGCCCCACCAACTCCCTCTCTGCTATTACTGTGAAAGGAGACAATTTGGCTCCAAATGACTAATGGAATTCTTAAAAAAAAAATCAGTCTTATCTCAGGTTATTGAGACTATACCTGAGGTTAGTGTTACTAATTCATAATGACCTTCCATGTGGCATTTATGGACTGAGATTTCTGTGTGTGGTAGTACATACTGAGTAAAAACACTGCTGTGAAATGATAAACTGTATTTATAGGCAACAGGGCAAGAACCTAGCTTCTGTTTTGAAAAAAAAACAAAGCTAAAAAGAGGGCATTTATACACTTTTAATGAGTGTTGAGCTTGCCAAAATCTCTCAAATTGGTCCAGAGGTTTGGAATGAAGAATTATCATTTGAAGACATACAATGTGAGTTCTGCTGCAATTTCAGTAGCAATCCCCAGACCTGTTTTCTTTATGTCATGAAAACTTTAAAAACATAAACAGTGCTGAATTGCCACTGGTACTGAATAATTTGGCTTTTATTGTTGCCTGCATTCTTCTTGCATTGAAGAAAATAATTTAATACTTATTAATGAATAGAAGGTAACTAAAGATGACTGGGACATAGTCTGTTGAAAATTTCTCAGTACCTTTAATTTGTTAGTAAATTAAATATATTTTATTTAAGCAGAATCATATATACAGTATATTAACTTTTTTTTTTTTCCAGGCAATCTTTACTCAGCACAGAAAGGCCAGATGTATGGGAATTGTAAAAAATCAGGATATGCATAAAAACTGTTCAAGTGCATAAAGCAGCCCCATCTGGAAGACATCTAACAGAAATGAAGTTGTACAAAACCATTCCATTGATAATAAAGCTAATTTTTATGGGTCTGACAAGTATGTAATTATGTTCAGTGGTGCTTTTCAGATTTTATCACAGTCAATAAACCGCAGTGGTAATTTCATTCCCATTTGACATATTTACATGGAAACATTTGATTGGAGGAATTAGTAACCCTGAAAGCCTTGATAGATATGTTTTAATGATCTGTGACCTCCGCAGTCCCTCATCTGTTTATTGTTGCAACAGGCGAGAAGTCGTTCCTGTGTGACCTTTGTGGCTTTGCCGGCGGGACGCGCCATGCCCTCACCAAGCATCGGCGGCAGCACACAGGTCAGTGGAGCTGGCTGTGCTCTTTGCTGTGTTTTCCCCAGCAAGGGAGTCCCTCTGTGCCGGGCAGCAGCGAGTCTAACAGCACGTTGCAGCACAAATAACGCATTGGCTCATTGTTTGCTTTGCTCTTTCCTCGTTTGTGTGAAATCGCTCTGCCCACGGTCTGCGTCAAATCTCTTAGCTGGGAGTTTGAGTAGTTGCTTGGGGGGGAGTGGGGGCTATTTTTGGTGAGTTTGGAGGTTTTTTGGTTTTTTTTCTGAAGGAAGTAGAATTGTGAAGACTGGCTTTCTTCTTTCAATGAATACTAAGTCTACTAATTTTTTTTCCGAGGCCCAAATAGATTACCTACTGTGAAGATTTTGCAAGAGACTGCTAGAATGTCCCTGGGTGAAAATTAGAGACTACATATAAATTAATCCTTTTTTTTTTTTTTTTGGACTGAAGCATAGTTGAAAGCTAGTGTTGTTTCAGTTGCCCTTTTGTAATTTTAAGATAGTTTGTAATTAATAGGTGCAACTTGAAGAGTTACCACATGGCTGGCATGTAAAACAAGATTTCTCTCCCAGAATTAGTAAAGCTTTCCTACCACATGGTTATAAAATTTTAATATCAGACAAAATTAAATTGGTTCTTAGTTTCAGAAGACCAGAAAAAGTGTAAGTATTAAACATTTATTAATACATTCTACCTTAATTGTGCTTTTTAGTAGTTCCATGTAAGTGTCTGATTATTTGAATAGATTTTGTTCAAACAGACGTAGAAGTGTTGCTATTTAAGCCACTGTAGTTTTTTGTTTTACTGACTATCATGAGGATAATGTAATATCATCAGGAATTGCTGTGTGAGGTAAGTGACCATTGTCTAATGTACAGTGGAAAGAAATGGCTAACAAATGAGAAGCTATAGTTGTTACATCATGAATTTTCCATGGATTTTGTAAAGGAATCACAGTGGGAGATTTTATTATGTCCCTGTATAAACTAATCTTCATTCAGGACATATACCATCTAAATGTGTAATTTCCTGGAGAGCAGCTACTCTCTTTCTTGAGAGCCTGAAGCCATTCTTCCCACCCTGTTTTCAGTTTATTTAAAGCAACCATATTTGGAGGAGATTCTGATGCTTTCAAAAAAGGGATTTTCAGTGCTGGTCAGGCAATATCTTGAAACAGATAAGCTCTAAAAAATATATATGTATTCAAGACCAAAATTTGCTTGCAAGTCTAGTTAGTAATCCTACTTTCAGAATTTATAATTCTAATAACAAGAAACATAAATTTGTGGAAGGATGCTGCCACAGTCAATTCCCATTCACTGCAAAATTTGTATTTTCAAGTGACCAATAAAAGTAATTCAGTAAATATAATAAGTTATCTTATTATTACACTCTGAATGACAATCTGAGCAATTACTACTGGAATAGAAGCTATATGGTTCTGTTGTAATTCAAGTTTCCTTTTTTCTGGAGCTTTGAAGAATTTTCAGTTCGGCAAATTTAATAAGTTTACGACATAAGAAATTGATTGAATAATTAATTAATTAATTCTTCAACAACAACAAAAAAACATTGTTATCAAGAGGATGGGAAATATCTTTTGTTTTTCATTGCCCTGCCTTGTGACACATTGGGGTCTTGCATGCATCTAGGACTCACAGTCAGTGCAGCCACACGAATGGCAAACAGTCGTTTCAGGATGGGGATGTAGAACAAATGCAAATTCCTGTATTTACCCTTCTTGTCTATATATGTGAGTGCAGATCTAGTTTCTCAGAAATATAAGCCCTTACCATCAAATAAATATATACTGTATCATTAGGCCACCAGCCAAGAGAAAAACTATTTTATTTCCTGATTTATGTGCAAAATTAGGCTGAAAATATGGCGTACTTCTGGTTAAAAGCTGTCCAGGTTTTTGAAGGCATTTTTGCCCTTCTTTTGCCAGTGTGGTAGAGGCTTCTTGTGCTATGATCACAGGGATTTACAGGTTATAGATCATGAGGCTTGCATCTAGCAAGCATAACTTTATATTTTATGTCAGGACTGGAGGCTCGTTATTACTTTGCTATTAACTTTATACTATATAGGACAGTATCTCAGAGGCACAGGGATCTATCTTTTTGGCATTTATCTGCCTCTGTGGCACAAACAATCAGAGATGATTCTTTAGCAGAAAAATTATCTGTACCTTCTATTTGTTTCAAGGAGAATGACACAATCCACCTTTGCTAGCATTGTTGCACTTACATGGGTTCCATTGTTTTTTCATCCACTGCTCAACTTTATCTCAGTCATTAGCTGCATGCACTCCTCTTTGTACCTTTCTTTGTTCCTTTTTTTTCCTCTGTCCCAGATTGGCACAATTTTCCCAAAGTAGAATGCCAAAGCAAATTACAATCAGGTTTGAAAGGGATAGGTATCAAAAATAGTCTAAATGGCTTAAATAATTCCCTACTGTAATACAAGCTGTCTAGGGGGCTGACACAGAACATCTTTCTATCCAAGATTTATTTCTATCACCTGTCAGAGGCCCACAATTCAAGGGCAAATGAACAAATCCTCACATGTAGTTAAGGAGTCTTAACCAACTTAACAAGTCTCCTCTCGTCCCAGTCTCAAGGCCTGAGATGTCCTGACACCCCAGAGAAATGTTCAGCTGCTGGTAGAGATTTGACACAAGAGAAGACTGGCTGTAGGACCTGCCACTTAGACTGTTGATACTCTTTATTCTGGTATTTCTTACTCTGTTCTTCTCTTTTTAGATGAGATTATTTCTTTTTACCTGGAGAAATGCCTTTATCTTGGGAAAGATTTTATTTGGAAATATTACAGGAGGCATGAGGTATAACTTGGTGTGAAAAAAGCTTGCAGAATCTGGCCCTCAGTCACTCTTGCAGCAAACTCTATAGACCAGTTTGGTAAATAGGATGTTATCCCTTGAAGAGATGTTTTTGATTTTGAATGAAAAGAAGTACAGCAATGTTAAACTGAAAGAAGAAGACATTAGTTTTAAGACCTGAAAAACTTTAGTGCTTAATATATTTTGAAACATGATGCATCTGTATAAAGATTTTCTTGATATAGGCCTTCTCAACTGTAAAGAAGGAACAAATAATTTGATCTGTCAAGAAATTTCTGGTATTTTACCAGTTGATGTTTTTATTCTCTTTCAAATATTTCATGTCCCTAATGATGACCTGGTCCTATGAGAAAAATACACTTTGGACAGAGAATAAGCTAAGTCATTGTCTGATTTTGTCCTGGGAAGATTTTCCAACATTATTATAGCCTGAGTGCACCTTCTTCCATTCCTGTTCTGCAAGAATCTGCCTCTGATACTCTGAAAGTCTTTCACTGACAATGTCAATATCCGTGGCCTAAACTTTTATTTTGCAAACTGAAGCAATGGCAGCTTAAGGAGTAGTCCAGAGTTTGACCAGAATTTTATCACACTGAAAGGAATACTTACATCTCTGTCTGCCAAATGCTTTACACTAGGCACTTTTGGCTGCCTGAGCTGTGATAAACTGTCTTAAGGAACTTGGGCTGCTCGCAGTATCAGCTGGTGCTCTGTGGTAAGTAAGGGATAGTTTGCAGTGCTACAGGAACTTAGATCCCCTAGTTCTGGTGTCTCAACAAGGCTGGGAAGAAAAGATTTTGTGTTTTGAGTCATTCTGAAGCAAGTTTTTTTGATTCATATTCTGTTCCTGTATTGCATCAGTAAGAAAATCTTCCTGAAGATAATTTTTTCTGGATTTTGCGAAAGTTGAACAGCACAAAGAATTAAATGATTACCTGAATTTTGTAACAAAAAACGGTAAATAACCTCTAAATCAGCTACCAAAAATAACAGACACATGCACATACAAGAAGCATATAATATCAGATAATTTAAATATTTTGCCTTAATCATGATCAACTAGGAAATTGCATGAGAGAGAAGAAACAAGCCAGGGTAATTATTTCTGGCTTGAAATGAAAACATGAAAACAATTCATGATTTTAAAATGTCTTTGCTTTACGTTCTTGCTCTTACTGTTCTGCTCACCTCCTGTGTCCGTTCTTCTACGTTTCCCAGTAAACTTTCATTATGTGCTATAGTAGCTGTCTCAGTCCAGCAGTGCTGATCAGTCATAGCCTCTGTTCTCTTGCATTAAATCCCTTTTTTAATGTTGATTAGTACTCAGGCAAATTGCAAAAACCCCATCCTCATCTTCTACACATCAGCAGTCTGCATTTGCTTCCCATGTGTTGGTTATGGTGGGATCTTCCCAGGGATGGTAGAAGTACATCACAGTAGTAAGGTGTTAGTGGGTAAGTACATTTACTGTGCACTGACTGTGCACTTCTGTGACAGTCACCATGAACCTATGGAACTACTAAGGAATTAGTGAGTTTGTTCAAATATTTTCATGCATTTTTGAAGGTGGTAGCTTATATCATACAGAGCTCTGTTTGTCTGATTGCTTCTGCTCACTCATTTCAGTCTTGCACTTCTCAAGACATTTATAGGTCAATGTAATAAAGAAAGAAAATTTAATAATATATGTGTTTTTATCCAGATGAGTGACTCACTTTGTGTTTCTATTTCTCATGTGAACTGCTCTTTGACTTTAATGTGTAGTTACATTACTCGGCATTGAATTTAATGCATAATGTAGCCTCTTCCCTTCAACTTCCCCACCACAGCTTAAAAAAATTATAATGTTGAAAACCACAAGAAATGCAGCACAGGAAGAAGACTTATTGCTCTTTTAAGCAAAATAGATGAAATTTGAAGAGCATCTTTGTTGTTTTCCCTTTTCTAGTTACACCAATATTTGCAGGAGATTGGCAAATTGATTATAGCAAACATTTGACCAGCAAAGACACCAAAATCCTGGGTTTTAAAAACTTTCTCCCTGCCTAAGAGAAATTTTTCAGTAGCAAGAGAAAAAGGAAAAAAAAACCTTCAGTTACTGGTTAGGAGCAGCTTTAATAACTGTGTTTATATACTGGTGCCTCCTATGAACTGCCTCTTTTTTCATTTTCTTTCACAATTTTTGATTGTTGGAGCTCAAATTTTCCATGTCAGGTGACTTAAACAACAGATGCACTTCAGAAGTTGGTTGCAGGATTGTCAAAAATGCAAAGCCATTTTTTTGGTAATCCTATAATGTGGTCAGAAAATACTGCTTTTTAAAAATGCTTGCATTAAGAACAAAGTAAACCCCCATAAAGAGGGTCCTTGATCTTGGAATGTGTGTGCTTTTTTGTTCCCCCATGACCACTGAATTATTCTGGGGCACCTATCCTTTTTTTAATGGGATTGCTATTGATAGAGGTAAGTGAGAGACAGAGACAAGTCTTCTGTAATAGTAACAGTGGGGGTGTGATTTCATTTTTTTTACTTTTATTGGTCTTTAAATACTTAGACTTTCCCATTATGGATACACTATTTTGAAGTTATTACATACTGTGTTTTAAAAAAATACTGTCAATACTGATTTTATTTGTGTAATTTTAATTTTGTATCAATTAGAGCCTTAACTGAGGGTGAACAACAGTCCTTGGAATTTTTAGTGTCAGCCCGTATTAAAAGAATCATGTTTATTGCCTGAAATGTCTGGGGGCAAGAAGGGTGGAAGTAAAACTGGGACACAAAGACTAATTAGAAGCATCCTGTCCCATAGATAGGAAAGACAAAAAATTCTTAAATCAGTAGCTCTGTGGAAAACTTTAATAAATAAATAAATAAATAAATAAATAAATAAATAAAAGTACTCCTGCAGCTAATATACTCTTCATATATCACCCAACGCAAAGAAATACCTAGATGTCTTTTAGGTTTTTTTCAACTGTACTAATTAACCTGGTTAATTTTCCATAAAAATACTGTTTCCCATGTGCAGCTGCTAAGAATTACAGGCTGTGCTAGGCTGTCTTTTTTCCTCCTCATTTAGTTGGCTTTTGTTGTGTGGTGCTGCTGTGATGTATTTTCTGTCAGGTGAGATTTACACTTAGTCTACTTGACAGGAACAGTTAGCCACAAGGATTTCCTAAGGAGAAACTTCCTGGAGCAGTGGGCAAGGATTATCATTCTTCTTACAGTCACGATGGAATTTGCAAGCCCTCCTGGCTTCAACAGGCTCTCCCTCGGCTATCAGCCCCATTGGCCCTACCCTGGCAGAGCAGAAAACCTTTACTTGATCCATTCTGTCCTGAATGGCAATCTGAAAATCTTTTAATTCAGATCTGCCTTTTTTTTAACAAGGGGGCAGGTTGGCAAGGTTCTACTGCGTTATAAATGAAAGCAGTTAATATAAGTATGTATGTTATCTAAAATACCTGTGACTTAACTACTTAGGCTTGAAAATGTTGCTATCTTCTTTAATGCTGGATGATAAAATAAATCAGAACAGGAAATCTTCAGTTCAAGAATAGGTTACGTTGCTAGGGAGTCTCTGGCCTCCCAGAGAGTTTAATTGAAGCAGCAGCCACTACCATGCAAGCTGCTGGGAGAATCAGCTTCTCCAGAGCAAAGTGTCAGGGTCTGACAAGAAAACCCCATTTGGGGCAGGAAAGACATACTTCCTAGCAGTCTCAATTTGTCCAGCATAGAGGCTTCAGCTTTGTGTCCTGCCCCTTCACCTTTCCTTGTCCCATGAAACAATACATGAAAAACATTGGCTGGTATTCTCTCCCACAGCTGCTAAAAGCAATTATTCCAACTCTTTATGGAGCTTTCAGAAGCTGCTCTGTTGTCTTCCCATCCAGCATTAGGGGTTTTTCAGGCCTTGAGGGCATTGTGTATCTTTTTCCCTTGGGAGGAAAAACCCCAGCAATCCCCAAGAATGAAAAATGCATATTGCTCTCTGTTCTCAGAATTCTGGCAAAGTCTGTTTCAAAATCTTCAGTGTCTCCTGCTATAAGCAGTTTGAAAAATTTGTCTTTGAGGCATTGATGTTTGCTACTGATTACAAAAGGCCACCCTTACTGATAGTCTTATGCTGGTGGTATGTCTTCTGTCAGTCTGAAAAACTTCAAATTATACCTGTTAATAGGCTTAGGGTTCAATTTGAAACTGCCTGTCCTAGATCTCTGAACAGTCTACAAGGCACATGTCTGTCGCTAGCAGTTTTATCCTGACTTCTTAAGTCAGGGATGTTGATTACTTATGTAGTTTTTGGAAAAATACTTTGGAAGGCTTGCACACTACAGTGAAGTTCACCTCAGTTAGGAGCTGACTCTTGGCTTCTCCATACAATAGAAAACCTCTTTCCTCCCTAAATGGTAGCTCTATCTGCCTGTAAGCTCCACAGAATATTTCTGTGACAACCAGTTGGAAAAATGGGATACAGGTGTCTTAGCTAGTCATCACTGTGTGTGTATCTATCATGAGGTTTTGTCTTAATATCTTCTAAGGAGTAGAGCCCTCCACTAGAAGGAAAAGAACTCTTCATATAGTGACTTAAACACTAAAGATTTTTACCTTTCTTCAGTTAGTAGTCCGCTAGAAATTTTCAGTGCGGCTGCACATTCAGCAGAAATTGAATTTTATCATCTGAAAATACTGTCCTAGTGTAAGTTTAGTAGCTGGTGTTTGTTTTTGTTTTATTTTCATTAACCTTTCAAGTCCTTCTGCTGAAAATCGGCGTACTGTTCAGAAAATATTCCAAGGGCAGAAGACTAGCAGGCAAGATGGGGGAATGGAGCAGAGAGTTCTGGTTCATATTTTCAGTCCCAGTTTATGTTATTTAAAGGATAACATTAAAAATTTAGGTCAGAGATGAAAACAAAGACACTTTTCAGCTGGAGATGTTCCTTTTTGAGTAGGTGCTGAATATGAGCATGGGTGTGATTTTTCACCTTCTGCCTTCCTGAGTGATGCTTTTGGGGCTGTTCTTGGCCTAGATTGAAGGGAAAATGTAGTGTGAGAGGAATGCCTGTCACCTGGTTATGGCATTTTCATGGAATATGACCCAGTAACAAGGTTACTGTTTCAGTGCTGTTCTTCTCCTTTTTGCTGCTGTGTAGTTCCATGTGGGAAGTCAGGTGGATACTGACTACTGGATACTGTGTTTCTGTCTTATTTTGCAATTAATGCACTGCATTTGGAAATTTATGTTGTATTTGTGCTTGCTATATGTACATGGGCTAAAATCTGTCTCAAGGGATATGCCAGAAATTTGGGCTTGTCTTCTTTTTCTGTAGATGAAAACTGATAATCTTCTCTTGTCACCTTCTAGGAGAGAAACCATTCAAATGTGATGAATGCAACTTTGCTTCCACAACACAGTCACATCTGACACGACATAAGCGTGTCCATACTGGAGAAAAGCCTTACAGATGTCCCTGGTGTGACTACAGGTAATGAGTCATTAACTAAAGCATGATGAGAGAAGGGTTAAGGTGATCAGATGAGGTTCATTTGAAGTCACCAATAAAAATATATTGCCATTAAAACACCATCAGGGCAGCAGTAATTGCATATTAAATTAGGAGCTAAATTTAAAAACTTAGTCTTCAGTATTTAGGTATTACTTTATAAAGAAAAACAAATGATGGGAAACCTTTTAGTGGTAACACTACAGTGCTAATGTTGAGTGTTTGTTTCACAGCTGCTCCAGTGTCTGTTGGAATTCTCTGTGGTGAGGCTGCTTATCTGCATTGCCTTTTCAAATCAGTTGTGGTTTTGAAATTTTTCTCGGTTGAGTTGCAACCATTTCACCAAGAAAGGAAAAGTTTTTTAAAAGGCTTACCAGCCTAAATACTCACCAGGCACTTGTTAGAACTGGAAGCAACTCGAGCTAGTTGCAGTTCTTCAGAGCCTTGTTTTCTGCTCCAGTTTTCCTTTTCCTTGGTAGCCAATGTGTTTGGATGAGAATTGCCATAGGGTTGGTTGCATGGCAAAGCTTTTCATGTTACACCACTAAAACTCATTCCCATGGTAGGGCAGTAGATTAAATTTTAAAAGAATCATATGATTGAACAATGAAGATTACTTCTGGTGCTTATTGCTGGAGTCTTTGGTTTGTTATAGACTACTTATTTAATGATCTCATATTGCTTCTTAAGTGCATCTTTACTCTTAAATACACTTCTTCTGCATTCTTAAATACTTTTAGTACCTTGCAGTGAGGTGACTAGTCTATGTGTAGCATGAAGGAATCCATAGAAGTATTTTAAGGGCAATTTGCAAGAATTGATGCTCGAAAAGTTTTTAAAAATTAGCATTATATTTGATAAATGGCATATGATTAGATGTATGTGTTTTGATACATGCACATAAGAGGGGAAAGTTAAACATTTGATTATACCCCTAGAGCATTTTTTATTTTCTTTTCATGCTGAACATACAACTGTAATGTTCCTTTAGTATAAGTTTTAATGTCATTTCCTAAAGCAAGACTATATAATGAAGCCTATCTGCTTTCATAATACCTGTTTTCATGCTATTTATGAGTTACTTTAGAGAAGACTCTTGTACAGACTCTTCTGCAGTGGTCACACATTTTCTGTACAAAACTTCTCATTGCATTGTTTTGTTTGTGTGGGGTAAATGTTCTGTGAACTCTTTTGTACTGAGCACCCATTAAATCACATTCTAGAATTGCAGGGAACTGAATTTGATAACCTTGGTGGGAAGAGGGCTGTATTTCCGTGCTGCAACCTTAAGAGTAGAGTCTTTGTATTTTTCTATATATATAAGTAGAAGTGGTTTTATCAGCTTCAGTAAGTCATCTAGGAATTAGAAGTGGTTTTCTTTTGTCAGAGTAGTTGTGTTAAAAGGTCTGTGTTGAGTGAAGTGAGAGCATGTAAGCATTAGTGTGGCATGATGTGCTGCATTGAAGGTAAAAGAAGTCCTGTCTTTAATGCTGTGTGTTTGGGACACTTAATCATGAGGTCATCCACGTATACTGAATCACCCCAATTTGCTGGAATAGTCTTATTACAGAGCTAGGTAATGAGAAGTGGGTTAGAGTGGGTTTGAGCCCCTTGGATTGAAGACTCAAGAGACTGGGACTGTTGTAGATGTGAGTTCAGTTTGGGATTTGTTACACACGTGCAATGAGTGGATGCACTTCCCTCACTCAGAATGACAAAATGCATAACCCACCACTCTATTGAGTAAAAGACATGAGATCATTTTACTGTGGTTAAAGTGTTTTCTGTATGAGATATAAATTCCAAGAAACAAGTTTTTTGGGAGTGTTTTATTATATTGGAGGTTATTAGAGAAGATGCAAGCATAGCGTATTTTAACTGGATCAACAAGGAATATCTGGGCATGCCTTGCTTTTATATTACTGAAAAATAAATGTTTCATGACAATAGAATATTAGTTTCCATCCTTCACAGGCCAATTTTGACCTAACCTTTGGAGTCTGATCTCTACAGATAAGAGCTGATGAAGCTTTGATTCTGGAAGTGTGTTCCAAGCTCAGCTGAAAAACATCTGTTAGGGATGCAGGAACCAGAGCTATGCTGCTGCTGCTGCTGCAAGCTCCTAGAGGCAGTGAGGCACTCTGTGTAGCTGCAGAGGAGCCCGTAGAGGGGCTGCTGTGTTTATTAGCTCAGCAGTCCTGCTTGTGCCTGCCAGTTTCCACAGTCCTGGGATATTGGCCAGCCTTGTTGGCAAGTATATGTTCTGCTCTCTATCCACCTCTCTCTTCATTTTAAACTGCAATTGTAAAGAAATCACGTTGCCTTCTTGTCAAGTCACCCAGTATTTCTCTTTTAAAGGAAAGTTATTAGCAACTCTGTAAATAATATTGTTTGCAGCACTTCAGCAGATGGTATGTAGTCTTGCAAGTGTCACCTACAAAAATGTTAAAATGAAGATTTTAAAATCTTCTGATGTACTGATAAAATTCACCCCCATATCTAGTGGTTGAGGTCTCATTGTGATACTGTGAGCTCGGCCCTTGCACTCTTAAGTTCATCCGGACTATTTCATGTGTTGCTGTTTAGTGTTGCTTGGCAACTGCGGACTCTTTAATGAGCCTTGTACTTTCAGCAAGGTGAGTATTCCTCTTTTTGTGTTGGGACATGGAGGAAAGTTTTGTTAGTGCTAATATAAAGTTTCCTTTCATTGATAACTGATCTCTGTTCTATAACGTAGGTTGAGACACTTGAATTAAAACAGTGGCTAAGTACAGGATATTTAAACTATTCCCATTCAGCTCATTGGTGCTCAGAGTATTCTTGGAGATTCTTGACTTCAAGCTTTTCAATTCCTCAGCCTGAAATTGTGAATCCTACAAAAATTCTTGCCAGTCTAGTGAGTGAAAGGCTAGATGACCCTGGCTGGAAGTACAGAAAAAGGGCTATTAGAAGAAACTAATCTGAATTTAGGAACTGTTATAAACCTTATAAACTGAAGTGAAATCGGCTGTAAGATACTATGGGGAAAAGAGTGATTTTGGCTGCATGAAACAGAAAAGGCAATTTATTCCCTATATAACACACAGCATGAGATATTCTTTTCTAAACTAGAAAAAGACATGAATGGATGTGGTTTTCTGAAGAGAATAGTAAACTAACTTAGCATTTTTAGCTCACAAATTATCAATTCTCTATCTTTTTTTACTGTGACCATTGATTTTTTTTGTCTAAATCTTTTGTATTTTGATGACAAAGAAATTGACATCTGCTTTTTGATACAGTAGTATGCGACTTCCAGTAACAATTATAATTTGAAATTGTATTTTCAGTCTAGTTTTAGAAATTCTTTAGAAGGAAACAAAATATAATATTCATAAACACAAAAATTTACTTGTATGTTTGGTTACATATTTTTCACGTTTGGATTTTCAATTTAGGTTTTCCCTATTTAGATAAAAATATGCATGATTTTCCTTTGCATTTACTTTTTCAAATCACACAGCAGGTCTCTCCATTCTTAAGTCAATATGCTTTGTCATACAAAAATATTCATTCACCTTTAATTAATGTTCAACCTAATTTTATAATGCAGAATTGGTCTCACAGGGCCCTGCACCACCATTACTTATGCAATGCTTATTTTGTATTTCCTAGTCATTTAAAAAAGATGTGTTATGTGGCTGAACTTTTCAGATGACACCATCCTGGAGTTACACTGACAACAATACTGTTTGCATTTGGTAATGGGCACAGTAAGCACTGAAGAGCTGTATAGCATCCTGAAAAGGAACAGCACCTGTGACACAGGTTTCTAAATCAGTTGGTTGTGCAGTCTCTGGACTTTCTAAACCTGCAGCATAGTTAGGTACCTGAATTTAACCTGGTCGCAGAAGAGAAAAATTCCCTTAAGTCTGATGATGCCAATTAGAGGTGCAGATGTACAGCATTTTCAGAACTAAACTGGTTCTGTGCATGTGTCTAAGAAAGGGAAATCTTATGTATTCATATGTAAAGTTTTAAATTTGACTCCCATTTGTTCTGACTTTCTGTGTAACTATCACCACTTCTCAGGCAATTTAAGTTCATGGTGTGTGAGGGGGATGTTTCAGTGAAGTGGATCTGAGTTACATGGAGGGAGGCATGCAAAAGTCAGAGAACCCTGCTTTTCTCACGTGATCAAATTTGTTGGATTAAAGTCCTCAGGAGAAGCACTGACATGTTTCATGATGCAGAAAGAGTATTGCTAGAACTTTGACCACAAGAGTGTGGGACTGATATTATGTTAATGTGCTTCAGGCCATCCCTCTGCTGTGATTAAAGAAAATAATTTTCAGTTCTCTGGGATTCCACTGTATGGTTCATTTTGCACAGAGTACCTATGGTGGTGTGGCAACAGAGCGCAATATGCAGGGGTGTTCCTTAGCCATAGATAAGAAGGTGTAGAAGTTGTATAAAACAAACAGCCAGGCCAGCAAAACAGCTTGCATTCCTTTCTATAAAGTATATGACTTGTGAAGGATGTCTTACAAGACTGAGAATAAATAGCATACATTTTTAATATAATTATGTAAGCTAAAATAAATATTTTACATTTATTATGCATAATAAAATAATTATACAACATTCTGTAAAGGATTATGGCATCTGAAATTCCAACTGCAGACGGATTCATTGCATATTTTCAGCAGCAGCAGCAGCATGACTTAGGGGGAGTTATTCCACAAGGGCTACTTTTCTTTTTCTGGACAGCATCCCTAGGGAGTTCCTATTTCAGTGTGACTTACAGTATCTGTTCATAGGTTGTAAAGACCAGTTTATAATACACTCCAGGATTTGCACCTAAGTCATAAGAATGTGCAAAGTAAGTGTTTTCTCTCTGTTTATTTTGGTGAATTCAATAACTTTTAGGTATGATTGCATCAGCTGTGCACTATTCCCTTGCTATATGAAGGATAACTAGGGACTACTTTACTGATGAGGTAACAATACATACTAATTCATAGCAAAACTGAAAGGCTGTTAAGGCAAATTCTACATAAAATTATGAAAACAGTTTATTCATCATTAAAACATTAATATCAATATGGTCTTTGTAACCAGTGAAATTTAATATGCCTGTATAGGAAATAGCTAGGTTATACAACTGTATAGGCTGATGAGGATTCCAGGTGGCAACCAGCACTGCACTGTGGGAAAACACCACAAAGGCAGAATTGGAAAAAAAAATAATACATATGCAATAATGCCTATATGAAATAGAGCAAGCAGGGCCTTCAGGAAGTACTTCAGCTTCTGTTGTGTTCAGCAGCAGTAGTTGAGGATATCCATTGCCTTGTGCTAGGAAACTTATAAACAAATGAAGATAGAAGTTTAGACAGACGTTCTGTCAGTACATGGGCACAGTTCCCAGATGAAAACTCAGAATATTTTTCCCCCCTTAGTTTTTAATAAACATTCAGATAAAATACTTGGAAATATTTCTATTAATCTGAAATAAAATACGCCATAGCATTTAAGTCTTTAAAAGAAAAACAATCTGAAATAGAATTCAGATATAGTTGCAAAACACTTTAATTATTCTAGTGAATACACGGCATACAAAACAATGGTCAGCATTATTCCCTTTTGTAATATTTCTGTGACTTAATAAGACCTCTTCAGTTCACCTAAGCTATAGCAGATAGTTTATGTGGTAAACTCAGAATAAAAATTTGCAGTGTTGTAGCAGTGCCCAATGCAGATCAGCTGTCAGATCAACCAGCTTAACCAGATGTAGTTCCTAACATTCCGAATGGAGAGCACACAAGCAGTGATGTGACCCTTGCTCGGATGTGTCTGTGCCTTCTGCACTGACTAAGAAGCTGTCTCTCTGCAATTTTGGGCAGTCATTGGTGGCAGTGTATAAAAGAGCTTAGGCTCCCTCTCTCAGAGCTGTCTCTGTCCAATGTCACTGCATGGAGTGCTTAAGAGAATGTGTGTGTACCAGAAAACATGATGGTTTATTAGGAACAGAGAGGTAGACTTCTACTAATTTTAAGGAAATTAATCAAGAATTCCATGAGCCTTAGTACCTCTTTTAATAGTTTCTTTCTTTCTCTTTCTTTCTTTCTCTTTCTTTCTTTCTTTCTTTCTTTCTTTCTTTCTTTCTTTCTTTCTTTCTTTCTTTCTTTCTTTCTTTCTTTCTTTCTTTCTTTCTTTCTTTCTTTCTTTCTTTCTTTCTTTCTTTTTCTCTTTCTCTCTTTCTTTCTTTCTTTCTTTCTTTCTTTCTTTCTTTCTTTCTTTCTTTCTTTCTTTCTTTCTTTCTTTCTTTCTTTCTTTCTTTCTTTCTTTCTTTCTTTCTTTCTTTCTTTCTTTCTTTCTTTCTTTCTTTCTTTCTTTCTCTTTCTTTCTTTCTCTTTCTCTCTCTTTCATTTCTTTCTTTCCTTTCTTTCCATTCTTTCTTTCTTTCTCTTCCTCTCTCTCTCTTTCTCTCTCTCTCTTTCTCTCCCTCTCTTTCTTTCTCTTTCTTTCTTTCTCTCTCTCTCTTTCTCTCTCTTTCTCTCTTTTTCTCTTTCTCTCTTTCCTTGTTTCTTTCCTTGTTTCTTCCTACAAGTTTGTTTTTTTTTTTTTTTTTCCATGTTGCTGCTCTAAAAAAGAGGAGTTAAAAAGTCTTATGCTAACATTAAGCTTGGGACGTTAAGGATATGCCCAAGTGGTGATGCAATTGCAAACACTGATAATACTATTCTAGTGTCATTTTGGATTGAGTCCTTTGAAGAACAACTTTTAAGGGATCTCTTTAAGCCTAAATGCTGTGCTAAATTACTCAAAGGAGACTGCTGAGTTTAATATTACTGAGACTTGAAGTAATTTTGATATCAATGTAAAAAATAATATCTGGTCTTAGGATCTGTCTGTTACAGCTTGTTGTGATTGTAGGCCAGCACTTAGCAATTTGTTCACACTTTGATTTAAGTTCTGAAAAAACATTGTCAGTCTCCTGATTTCTTTCTGTAGTCACTGTCTTTCCCTTACTGCTCAATTTAGGCTTTGTCCCTAAATGTTTCTCAGGCAGCCTCTTCCCTGCTGTTTTTTCTGAATCAGTGTCCAAGACACTTAACCCAAAACCTTGAAGTATTTGGTGTCTAGGAAATAAGACCACTTCATGCAGTGGACAGATTAATGTAACTAATGTATTCTTTTATCACATTTTATCTTCTTTTTGTCCTCACACTTCCTTTTTGCTATCATATGTAATCATCACTGTCTTATCTATTCCTCTTTCTTAAAGAGCATAAATGCATTATCATAAATACATGTATATTTATATCTAATATAAACTAAATTCATGTTTATCAATCTGAAACACCAGCATATATTTCAAATTAAAATAATCTCAAGTATGTTCTTTTCTGATAGTAAATAAAATTTTAGTACTAACCTCAAGATGAACAGCTATGCTATGGTCTTAATATAGATTCTAGTAGCAAAAAGACTTGTAATATCCTGTTCTTACAGTTCTTCTGGTAAAAAAGTGCAGTGAAGATCTTTTATGTCTACAAATAAACTTCCATTTGTTAGAATGGTTTGATCTAAAAATAATCATTGGCATCATAGCTTAATTAATTTGAGCCTTTTGTGTAAAACATATTTTAAAAACAATTAAAACAACCATATATGTTTTCTTTGTTCTTGTCTTGTTAGAGAGAGTAAAAGAATTAATTTGTTTGTTTCTTTTGCCTTTCCTTAATCCCCAATCCAGTCATTATAAAAGGGCTAAAGCTATCTTTGGGGGTGATGAAATCTACAAGGAATTATTAGTAGTATTAGTATTAGTATTAGAATTAGTATTCCTGCTGCTAGCTACCATCTAACTATGTGGCAGGTACTTGGCAATCTGAAAATACTTTGGTGGCATTACAGCTCTCCAAGATGAAATTGATAGACACGAGCTTGTTGTGTTGTGTGGAGTTTATTCTCCAGGCTATATGGCTACTACCATGTACAACAAGTTTTTGTGTTAATGCTGTCTTTGTGACAACTTTCCCTCTTCCTCCTTCACATGTGACATACAAAACAGATTAAAATCTGGGGAAGTGACAGAAAGCAAATTCTATTCTGAAGTTCCATACAACTATCTGCTAGTGCAAGGGGAAGAAAGGGAGAGGTTTTTTCCTGCTTAAAGTCTGATGAAAATGAGATAAAAGAATTGCTGAATAGAAAGTGAAAGAAGAAAAGAGCTTTTGTGTTTGAGAAAAGCTTGCTACTTAGATACTTTAATGCATTAGAAATGGTGAGCAATTTTCCAGATAAATATGGCATTGTTAGAAATTCCTGATTTATTAAAGCTAAATAAAATTGCTTGTGCATTCCAACAGAGTTGCCCTTGTCCCTGTACCAGCTTCTGCCCAAATTCTCCTGGAATGGTGTGTTGGTCACTTTGGGAACTCAGGTACTGAAAGCCTCTGTCACCACCACAGGGCTCCCCCCTCTGGAGTGGAAGCGTGGGCTGCACACAGCAGGCTGGCACCTCTGCAGTGTGGCTGGAGGGTGTTTGCCAGGCACCACAGCATCCTGTGGTGGGACTCAGGGTGGGAGCAGGTCAGCACCTGGGGATTGGGAGTCTGGGGCTCCTGGACACCCTCTTCCCAGTATTGTGAGGAGCCCCTGTGGGATGAAAGCTCATCTCTGAGAACCTCATCTTCTGCTTTGGAGAGAAAGGTATTAGAGATTTGGGAGCTCAGAGTTCCAAAGATGTTGTTTTGAACATGTGGGTTCAGTAATAGGGAGAGCTTGTCTCAAGGTTTGCATTGTTGCCTTTTCTCCTTCCTGAGCAGCTGGAAGAAGGTGGTGCATTGTCATAGGAAATGTGACATAATGAAGACAGGCCATTTGCTATACAACAGCTCACTTGCCCTAAAACCATTTTGCAGTCTTTGTTGTATGGTACTCTATTCTCCTAAATCTTATATCAGGGATCCCTATTTCCCTTGAGGTTTTACTTACAAAGACAATCTGAAGAGGAGCCTGTTGTCCTGTTGTAACTTATTAAGTTGCTTATTGCAGCTATTTTGTCCCTGGTTGGGATGATCTTTGTGGTTTTGCTAGGCCTGTTTAGGTCTGAATAACAGCATATAAAGCACTCAGTTTTGTTATTACAGTGATGGAGTGCTATTCTGGTGTTATCTTTCTTTTTCTTTTTTCTAATGTGTTTCAAAATGTGCTCTTTTAATAATGGAAAAGGAATTAAGGAAAGAAAATATATACGAACAAAAGGTTGTTCTGCATTCTTGGATGTGTCGGGTCAAAGCTACTTCTTACTTTGTGTCTTCAGAGAAAAGATGAGGTTAGCACTCCTCATCATCTTCTCAGCAAGTTAGCTGTGCTGATGCTTAGTGTGCCTAATGCAATGGAACAAGCTAATGCAACACTGTTCTCCTTTCTCCCACCCCCATGGCCAGGGGATTGGAGTGGAGACATTCCTTATGTTTTCCCACCTCCTTCTGTAAGTGCACAGGTTTTTTTCCTTCCACTTAAGCAAACTGCTCAGCTCACTGTGGTTCCTAGAATATAGGTCCATACCCATATAACCACGTTTTTAGACAACACTTCAAAGTAATACTTTTCCTGGTGTTCTTCAGCATCGCTATATTTTTATATTTTTAGTAATGTTTTCATTTAAAACACACAACTGGAAGCTCTACATTTGATAATACTCTAAAATTATTTGTGTTACAGTCCTGTAAATGTGTCTAGTGGTTCTACCAATATCATAAACTGCCTGAACATCATCCTGTGGTTCATTGTGATACTGCTAATACCCCTTAAAATACAGTATTTATTGTTTTATGTTTATAACTTCTGTGCATGCTCCTTCAATCCTCATTCAAGACGATTATGGATTCTAACAACTGTAGCATGGGACATCATTTATTCTGCTGCAAATCCCATGTGGAATGCTTCTCATACTGAGCTTCTTCAAATCATTTCTGTTAAAATTTTGCATGCACAATCTAAAGGGCAAACAGTACTTAGAACCATTTCAAATTTGTAGAAGATGTTTTAACTATTAAAATAAATTCTTAAGTTCTGATGGTGTTTCATTAGAAAAGCATGATATTTCAAACATCTTTTTTTAACAAGCTCTTTTTAAACAACAGAGAACCATTTATATTAGCAAATTTTAGAGAACTTTTATATGGGTATTTTAACATATAAAAAGCTGTTAGTATTTTGTTTTTGTTTCAGGAAAAAAGATGCATCTTTAGTTCAGAAAGGCAGTTTTTTAAAATCAGTTTGCAAGAATTGTTTTTTAGCCTTCTGTCCCTAATTTATTGTGAGACTTGTGCCAGCCCATCCATCCATCTTTCACCCTTTTCTTTAATAACTTTTTAAGCTTTTGGCCAGTTTCAGTGAAAACTGACACCCTGTAGTAGCTGCTGAGATAAATTAAGTTCATGTTTCCTCAAAGATGTGGATGAGCAGTGCAAAAAAAATCACGGAGGACCAGTCAGGCAAAATTCAGCTGTCATACATTGTTCCCTCTTGAAATCCAGCCTCACCACCCATAATTTTTTTGTTTTTTTCTGGGATGGGGATATCCTGAAGGAACATCTTGGGGAGCTTTGTTGCTGCATTGATGCATTGGGAGATTTAGTGAACATGGAAATCATGCTTCAGTTGCTACAATGCTTGTGTGTCAAAGAATTGAGTCCCAAATTAACTGTTTGTTGCAAGTTGTCAGGATAGGTCCTTTTAAAAGGTAAAAGTATTTTGCAAAGGATAAGGAGGAGACCCCCAAAATCTGTGGTTTTCTTTACAAAAAAAAGATAATTTGAAAAAGATTTCTACCCAGTCAATTGAGACCACTGACATTTCTTAGTGAGTAGGAAGAAGCTTCCCACTGTGGAGAGATTATTCCATAAGTGCTTTTTTTGGCACTTTTTCTGTTTTCTATGTCATTCACTGATGAACTGACATATTCATAGATCTATATAGATATATTTGCTTCAGGAAAAGAAGCAGAGTTTGAAGAAATGGTAAGTTCTTTTTCCATGTTATTAGTGATACTGAGCATCCACAAATTCTCATCTCACATGGGGTCCAGTGGCTCTGTGCCTATTTGAAATTCAGCCTCTTCATTTACGTGACTAAATGTGACTTTCATCACATTGTAATTTGAATTTTAATTACTAGTCTTTAAGATTTTGATCAGCACTAATAAATTATAGCACAGTCATATGGTATTTAGCTGATTGATTTTTGCATGCTGAAATATAGTCATTTTGAAGAGCAGTAAAACTTTCAAGTAGAAGAAATGTTTCAAAGATAAAGGGATTTGTATTGGATTTGTTCATTTGTGTCAGACCAGAGAGGGAAGTCCTAAATGTGAGCCCCTGTGAGGGCAAAGCAGGTGTCTGCTATCCATTCTGTTTTAAATTAATGCAGGAACATCAAGTCAGGCAAACAAGGCCAGCGAGTCCAGCTCTTTTGGGAACAGCTTTGTGTTTCCTGGTGGTGGTGCAAGGGGTGGGAGATGAGAATGCTGTATTGGGTGTTGATAGCTGTCTTGGTGCTCTGCACTGCAGAACTGGATTCTAAAAGGCAAATTTTCTGAGTTCTTGTCCACCTGCATCTGTTCCTGGCTTCCTCTTTTGTTTGGACGTCTTTTCTCTTAGAAGTCTACATCATAACATCAGAAGAATCTTTATTTTCTTTTCTGCTCTGAAGTGCCCATTTTTAGTTTCAGTTCAAGAGAAGTATGGCAGGAGTACTGTAACAGAAAGGATTATAACTAAGCCCATCTCCATCTAAGCATCTCTGTTCCATAGCTCACTTGGGAGTCAGCTTTCACTGGCTGGAAAGTGTGTACTGTCACAGGGTCGATACTATAAAACAAAAACAAAGACAGTGGATAAAATCCTGGCTCCACTGGTATTATTCACATCCCCTCCATGTCCCCAGTGAAGTGACAATTCTCACCTGTCATGGAGGTGCTTGTTTCTTAGGAAGGAGAGAAATGGAAAGCCAGGGAGCTGGCAGCACCTTCCACAAGACTTTGTATCCTGAACAGTAAAAAAGTTCAAATAGGCAAGTAAGTTGTGGGATTTATCCAGAAATAACTGGATAAAACCCAGTTATTTCTACTTTCCATTTGATTTGCAGAGAGGATCCTGTTCTCCTAAATCTTGCCAAAAGACATCTAAATCCAGAAGCATCTACTCCTTTTAGAATTTCTGTTTTTCAGTTCTCTACTTGAGTTTGCAGGTTCTTGCAAACTGAGTGAAATCACTGAGGCATGCTCAGAAGTCTTTGTCCTGGGGAAATGACTATGACTCCCTCAAGATGGTGGTACATTTCTTAGGCAAACAGACCCTTCTTCCAATATTTTGGGTATGTGTTAAGGGCCTGAATATTAGACAAATCAGGATTCATTTAGTTCATAATGAACTGCTGTCTGCAGCCTTATTCGAGTTATTGTTTAGGATTCTCAGCTGAAAGGGCACAGGACAAAGTGTTTAGGAGCCTGTTGTTTGGATTTTCTAAGAAAATTATATGGAGAATATAACTGAAAACAGAAGAGCATTTCTGAAAGCAGGGATTAGATCTGCTTTTGGCTGCTGGCAGTTTCTTGCTGTCTAATGGCAAAGTTTCAAGAAGAAAGGGTTGATGCACAGTATTTTGTGCCAGCTAATATACTTTCCTGGGACACAGAACAGAACTCAGCCTTCCTCAAGATAAGGGCAGCCCTTAACTTGGGAGTTTTACTACCGAGAATAGTGGCATAATTTTTAGAAAGTTAGGAGGAACTTTGTTTCCTTTTCCAGAGCAGATTAGAGTTTCTGATGCTTCCCATAGGTGAACTGCATCTTTCTTTAGAAACGGTAGATACCTAATTTATGGAAATGTTGATACCTACACGAGTTCTTTATTATGTCCACTAATTGCATTGTTAATTTGAATGGTTATGGAGCACAGACTAGGTTGCCATCTCGTACTGCCATGCCCAACAGTGCACCTAAACAGAAAGCTTTCTACTCTGCTTTACTGATACACCGTCTCTCAAACCTACCACTACTCTTTTTGTCCATTTTCTATTTATAATTTTCTTCTCAATACTTAGATTATAGTTTTCCTGAGGCCAAGACCATTTTTTTTGTTTTGTTTTTTATCTGTGCAGCAATTGGCATATCATAATCCTGTCGTGCTGTCCTCTCAGGTCAACATGCTGTGCAGTGAGAACATTCCAGCTTTCTTGGAGCTTCTTTTTGATCCATAAACATAGGATTACATTTCACCAGGGGAGTACAGGAAAGCCAGTACTGTGGTGGTGAAACTTTGTTGTTGCCAGGACTGTGATACTGAAGGTGGAACAGCTGGGAGCCTGCATTCAAGTTGAAGTGCAGTATCAGTGCCAAATTCCCAAAGTCTCCTTAGAAAACCTTATCTCTCCTTTGTGAACCAGTAGTCCAGTACTTTTCATGAAAATTAAATGCATATAAATAGAAATTTTCAAATACATTTGCAGTCTTAAGTGCCATTAGAATCAGCCTTGGCTGGTTTAGTCTGGTTTTGTTTTTAAACCTGACCTTCAAATATGTGTCTTGCTAAATGTATTTCTGGGTGTATTGTTTTTGTTTTGTTTTTGGAGATCATGTCATTGTTATATAGCTGAAGAAAGGGTAGTACTGAAAGCAATGCATCTTGGAATGCAAGTAGAACTATTTAGACTCTCTTCTTCAAAGCACAGCTTCTTTATCTATACCCATCCAGTACTTAGAAAGAAAGGATTTCAGAATATTATGAGCTATATTCTTCTCTTGCTATTCACCTCATGTTAGTAAGCTGCTATTCTGCAAACTCATGGAGAGTTCTTTCGTCTCTGCAGCAAGAAAACCCAACCTGTAAACATCTGATAACAAAAAGGAAACAAAGATAGATAGATAGATAGATAGATAGATAGATAGATAGATAGATAGATAGATAGATAGATAGATAGATAGAAGGATTTTTTCCCCTAAATTTATATTACTCATTTAGTCTATATTTACTTTTGGAAAATATATTGATTGTTTATAATAGTTGTAAACTCTTGTGGCCTTTAAAGAGGCACATGGATTAATGACTTTTTAAAGAATTGTTTTATAGGAGTGCTATAGCATTTTTAGAATGAGTGCTTAATTAAAATAGTCACTAAGGGTATGTTATTTGCAAAGGCATCTTTTGTACCAAATCTGTGCATTTTTTATTATCTGTGCATTCTGACTTGAATCACTAAGTTCATTTCATATATGTGCATGAAACATTAAGCTTTTGAATAGGTCCAGTTGTTCTAAAGTTGTAAATGTTCCCTAGAATCACGTACTGAATTAGCCCTTTAAGAACTGTATTACTATGATGCAAAATAAACTCAAAGGAATAGTTTGGTTTTATATAAAAGATGAGGGGTGCCGAGTTTTTTTTGTGAGTTCTATTTGTTTGCTTGTTTTTAGTTTAAGAGTACAATATATGTTTTCTTGAGCTGTAAAAGCACAATCAAGGCAACATGATAAGTGAGTCAGTGTTGTAAAAGTAAAACTAATTTTGCCTTCACTCACATGAGCTATAGAAGGAGGAAGCTTTATTGTCCCTGGGAAGGTGATAAGGCAGAGTAATTGTATATTATACTGTCCTGGAACATCTGCCTGAAGACTGTTGGAGCAATTCATCTATCATGGACGATACAGCATGTTTTGTCTTTCTGCTTTAACCCATCCCCACTGCTGGCCTGCACGAAGGTTTTGATAGGGACTGTGCCTGGGCTGGGGCTCACATTAATCAGTCCCCTTGTTCAACACTCCAGCTGACATAATTACAACCTGCGCACAGCAGTTATTCAAGTTGAGTCCTTGTCACTCGTGGTGCGAAACTACACAGCTCAGATCCCGAAGGAGATTGCCTTATCACACAGAACAAGGGCTCACAGGAGTTGAAGAGAATAGAAATGGGAAAATGTCTTCCGGGAGTACTATATATTCCTTTAAAATAAGACATTTGAGAGACTTACAAGGGACAAAGAGAAGCATTGTGCAAGGTCTGAAATGAACAGGTTATTATTTTTAAAAGGATTACACAGGCCATTTTTGTGAAATGGACATGCATTATTAAATAAATTCAGTGGTCTCTCTTATCATTCAGTGGCTCTCCACTATTAGTTTTCTTCAGAAGTGATAAAATAGTTTTTGACTTGTATAAGCTTTAAGTATCTCTCAGTAGAAATCAGAACACAACTAATAAAAGGGCACATATTATACCAGTAAAATTGGAGCACACATAAGGGAAGATCTGCGAGGATCAGAGTTAAGGGTGAAGGGAGAAGCATGCAAAAGGGCTCTCGAAGATGAGCAAGTTCATTAGTTTCTGCTGGTATATGATATCAGAATGTGAAAGGTGAAGCCAAAGAGAAAGTTTCGTATTTTACCATTCTTCCCTCTTTTCTTGTTAACCCTCTGTGGGAAAAAAAAGACAAGTCCATAACAATATATATGATAATGAAAGATGTTTATTTTCCTGTAATATTATAATATTAATTTTATATGGTTGTGGGTTTTTTCTTTAAGACAGAACCTTTGCGTAAATGATCATAGGATAATTTGTTTGGTATTTGTCTATAAAATTCCTCAATATGACAGAATTTCATTGGTATCCAGAAGGCTTTTGCTCTGGTGTTTAAATGTTTTTCTTCTTGGGTCATCTTTTTGAAATAATACCATTCAGGCAGTCCCTATTCATCTCAATCAATAGATTTAGAGCGTTGCCCTGATTTCTCATCTAGTTAAAATCAAGTTATGTCTGTTAGACATAATTGTGTATTGTTGAAAGAATAGTAAAAATGTGTCCATTCTGGGTGGTCCAGTTTTAATGTAATACTTTCATGAGATAGCTTATCTACAACTTTGAATAGTCTGAAGTAGAAGTGCAGTAGGAAATGCCTTACACATTTTACTTTATATATAGGTATCCTAGGTGAGTCAAATTCAGTGCTTTTTTGGCTAAGTACACAGCACATTAATTTTGATGTGTAGGTCTCCAGTGAAAGTCTCAATACATGAAAACTGCAGTTTCTTACCGAGCAGCAGGGCATCCTTATAGGCAAATGTACTCTTGTAGGAAAAAAACCACGTTTTGCTTGCTCCTTACTCTTAAAACCAGTTCTCCTGGAGTGAATGATGTCTGTGAAGTAAGCTCAAAGTACAGAGCCAAATGCTGCATTTACTTACATTTGTGAAGAAAATGGCATTATGAGGACATAATCCAAAGAGAATGATGTTTCTCTGATACATGCTTTCAACACACATTTTAGATTAGATAATCAATCATACCTCCATCTAAAGACTCAAATTTGACTTTCAGAATCTAAGATGGTTTTGCAGTATTGACAGCCAGGAAGAATATATTTTAATTTGCAGACTGAACAAATTTCCATGACATCATGGAAGCACAATAAATGGCTGACCTCACAATGACATTTTTCAGGCTTAAACTGTACTTCTTGGAGACTTTGAGCCCAGAAAAAGCCTTAAGCTCAGCCAATGTGACCTTCTACAGAAAATAAACTGCATAGGTTTTTTTTTCCCAGTTTGGTCTGTATTGAATCTCCTACTTCTGACTAGATTTTATGATCTGGACACATATTCAGGTTTGATCTGAGAACAGGCAAAGTTGCAGAACCAGCTTCCTTTCTGTGAAAGATTAATTGCTGAAGAAATTGTGCTTAGTTTCTCAGTTGAATTTGATTGTAACTTGTAGTCATTGTTTTTTGTTTTGTATAGGTTTTCTCTGAGTTAGGTTGTCCCTTTATCACACCTTTATTCCATGTTGAGTTACTCATGGGCCAAGCTCAAGTGTAATAAGCAAAACAGAAGGGGTTGTTATTTAGTGCTTTGGAGTTTTTTACCCCACTTCTATTTCTAATCACTTTGTGGCTGTTTGTTCCCTTTTTTAAATGTAGGCAGTAATAAGGAAGTAGATATTCTAGAATTAGCTTCTCCGGAGTCACAAAGAGAACATTGCTTCCTTACTTCCTTGCTTATACAGCTAAATATAGCATGGAGCCTTTGTGCTTACAGCATCACACTAGAAGTTCACTTTAAACTGATGGTCCACTAATCCTCAAATAATTTTCAGTGTCACAGCTTTTCACTGCTACGTGTAAGTTGCTTGCATGCATTGTGCAAAGGTGGGAGAGCTAACATGTAATTGTGTGTGTACATGGTGTGATTGAACACGCCTGGCTTCTACGATTGCTCTGTATGATGGCAGTGTCATTGTTATTAATCATGTTGCCAATTACAGTGTTGCCTGTAAATTTTATTAGCAGGGATTTATATATAGTTTTGGCATGCATAACAAAAGTGAATCTTTCATACAATTATTGCTGATTCCTTTGATAAATTGGAACATTTGAAATGACGAAGAAAATGACCATCTCTTTTTGCAGGGGGGGTTGGGGCTGGGATAGGGCAAGAAGAGGCACTGTATTAGCATTAAAAAAATCTACTGTGAGCAGAGATCGTACAGACCACAGTGCCCTGGGTATGAATCCAGGCTGCAAAGCAACAGGATCTGCCCTCTAGGGAACCGTGTTGTCACTAAAATGGCTGAAGGAACTGACACGAAGGCCAGTTGGACGAAGTACCATCTGCATCTGAGATTGACAGGCAGCCTTTAGGGTCTGTTGCTATCATTTCTGACTCCAGCAACATTAGGAGTCCAGTTTCATCTTGTACAGCCGCAAGATTCCACACCCTTTCCTAGGCTCCATCTGTACTCCTGTATCTGTGAAAATACTTTATGTGTTCCTGAGGATATACAAACAGACTCCACAGAATTGTTCAGTTACTTTATGTGGTCATTAAAAGAAGTACAATAGGGAAAAAATTGATGTTGAAAGGAAATGCGTGTCTTCAATTAAATTCATCCCAGCTTTTTTAAAGAATGGATGTTTTCCATGGCCTCATTTCAGCAAGGTATTTGATCATGTACATAAATTTAACCTTGTGAGTCATTCTTTTGAAGTCAACGGGGGCTGCTTGTACTTAAGCCGCACAAATGCGTAAGTGCCTTGTTAAATCAGGGCCTGTGATACCTAAAGCCGGGTCTCCATCCTCACACCACCACAGAGATGATGTTTCTCAGACCAACTTCTCTTTTATGCCATCTGCTCTGAGAAGAAAGGAGAGGGGGAGGGAGGAAGCCCAGGAACAATGGAGTGATTATTCTCAGTTACAGTGAAATAGATGAACTCCACCTGCTATTTCTGCCACTTAAACCTTGGCTGACACAGTGCAGCAGTGCACCGTGCACAGCAGCCCCCTGCATCCCTCACCGCGGGCACACAGGCCCTCGAGCTGGCCCATCACAGAGACCACTCTGCCTGCAGCAAACTGCAAGCCAGGAGTTCTAGCAAATGTTACAGAGAGTTTTCAGAACCACATCAGTCCTATGAAAACCTTTTTTTGGTAGTTTTGTTATTTTTTTTTCCTCTGTTCGTTTTTGTTTGTTTTGCTTTTTTTTTTTTCTTTTTTCCCTCTAGTCAGTAAAAGGAGACACTGAGCCTCTCTCTGAAGAGCTGCTGGGGCAGACTCACATGCTGAGCAGCCCAGCTTTGCACAGCACCTGTGGGAACAGTGAGGACCACAGCATAGGTGGAGAGCTGAGGCAAATTTCCATTATTTTCTGTACCCTTTCCACCCATACCTTCCAAGTCTAGAAATTTGGACATAATTTGCAGGTTTTTATCTAAAAGCCTCTTCGTTCCTTCTTTCTCTCTTTCCTTCTTTCTCTCTTTCCTTGTAGAAAATAGAATTAATGGAAGCATTTAAGGCAGGATGCTGTAGTTACTTGGAATCACAGATGGGCTTTTTCCTGGAAAAAAATCATATTTTCTTTAAATCGTGGAGACTCTCATTTGCTGGTTTTCTCCAAAAATATTCCAAAAATTCATGAGCAGATTTTGATGCCAGCACTGGGTCTATACTTCAGTTTTTGTTCAGGGCTGTAACTGGCTTTACAGATTCCTCAGAGGTAAACAAGACTAGAGTACATCTCTTCTTATTTCCCTTCAGAATTTCCAATTACCCTGAATTTGCCTTTAAAAGCACTTACTTTAGCTATCATAATGATCAATTACTTGAAACTGGGAATTTTCATTCCAATACATTGTAAATAGAATGGTGGATCCATGGCCAAATTACAATTTGGACATGCTAGTCTGCTGAATGGAGCTCACATACAAGCAGTAATTATCAATCTTCCATCATTTTCTGTGCTGATGCACAAGTTTTTTCTGCTTCCCTACAGGGCTCTGCTACTTTTTAGCAGCCAGCATTGGACATCTGTCACACATACTGTATGTCACAACAAATAGATCATTACAGAAAAAAAATGCAAAGCTAAAAATGTAGAAAAGCAGAAAACATTACGATTATTATCCCTGTGTGTTGGTAAAATACTATCAGAATAAATCCCAAATACATTTTTATTATTTTCTTTGTGAAACTGACTGTATTATAAAATCTCATTAAAGCATGTAAATGTAGTGTACTCTCTTTTATGGGCTACTTCGTATTTTCTGAGTGGCAATACACGGCAGTACATGAAAACATGGCAAGACATGTGGCCACCAGGTTGTTGGGCATGCATGATTATTTTTACAGCACTGAGGGTGTGTATTTCAGTCACCTTTTCTTGGTAGAGTTGAAAAGCTGTGGGCAAATACTCTCTGCAGAAGCAGCTGTGTGGCAGAGGCTTTGCTTGGCCCCAGCAGCTCGTTGCCTCTGTGCCCCAGAGGTGTTTAGGAGCAGCACAGGGAGGTGTTTGGCAGCAGTGGCACAGGCAGAGCTGAGCTGGCACTGGGTACATTGGAGTTGCCCTCTTGAGTTCCCTTGGAACCATGTGCTGCTAGTGCCAACAACAGCGTCATAAGTCACTGGAGAATTGAACTTGCTTCCAGAGCATCGGCGTTTGTACCCATGTGGTTGTTTCCCCACTCAAAACCTAAATAAAAGGTAGAACTTTTGCTTCTAAAGGCAAAGAGCAAGGAAAAAATAACCCAGGTGCATGTCAGTACTGAGAAGGCTGAGAAAATGTGTTACATTTCTTGTACATATATATGTAAATATATGTTATGTGTGTGTGTTAATATCCAGTAATTGCTGCAGTTTTATAATGTTAGTTTCAACACATTACCACATTTCTGGCTATGATATTTGGCTGTTTTTTCACAATTTCTTGTGCAATACTGTATTGACTTGTAGCACTGAAGAGGTAAGCTTTAACTTTTAAACTGGCAGTCTGAATTGCCAGTGGTATGTGCAGATTATGTATTATTATGTAGCTTGTTTGCACTAACTGGCAATCAGTTTAATTTATTTCAAAACTAGAAATGTAGCTAAATCTTGAATAGGGGAAGAATTTTTGGTTGGTTGGTTGGTTGGTTGGTTGGTTAATTTGTTTGAATTTTGCTAAGTAGAAGTTGGGCACAGTGACTGTCATTGTGGTCTTGATTGAATAAGCCTGTTTGTATAATGTAATTACCACAGATTGAGGTATTTCTTTCTCTCCTGTCAAGAGAGTATTTCTAGTTCTCATACAATTTAATGACAGTAAGAAACACAGGGAGACTAGAAGGGTTCTATTTTGGGAAGGAGTAATGCTGAAAACAACCTGAAAGGTCCCTGCATTTACCTGAGTGTGCAGGAACTCTTGGTGCTGCAAAAAATATCCAGGAGTTCTCAGAACTGGCTGCAGCTGGAGAATGCTAAGCATGGGGGAAGTCCTGGCATCCATGTATGCAGCACTGGTGTGAAATGTGAATGTATTCAAAGCTTAAAGCAACTGGAAAGAATGAAGAATTTGGAGAACCTGGCAATTCCTCGGAGTGAGTTGGAAGGAACTTGGTCTGTGTAGCTCTTCCATTGGAGGTCTGGATATGAGGAGATTCAAGCTGTTGGACAAGTAGCATTGTTAGCTGGGTGCAGGGGGATAAGAAACATGACAGTTTTTAAAAGGGAGAGTCATCAACTGAAGAGTAATTTGCCTGTAATTTCAAAGGACTCCCTGTTGCTCTACATCAGAAACCACGTTGCCAAAAGAAAAAAGAATCATGGGCAAATGTTTATGAACTGTGCTATCAATGAGGTCATGCTAAATGTTCTACATGACTTTGTATTTCTAAAAATCTATGGTTCTCCTTTTCTGGTATAATTACATTACTGCAATTTTGATTTAAAGACAGTTTTCCAAGTTAGATGGCATTTTCTGTAAAAGAAATACCTGCAAACATTTGGTGAATAACTGAGGTTAAGAATCTACAGTAGTGGATATTGTTTCATTGAGAAGTTTGCTTTCATCACAATTTCTTTTCTTTCTGGAAGGAAGTATCTGAGGACTTAGCTATTTTTCAATCAAAATGCTGCAATTTCTCTGTACTTGCAGGTTGCATAGCAGGGTATAAAGGGTGCAGAAGACCTTCAGAATGCTGTGTGTATGAGTGAACTTGATTCATACTGACAAATAGGGGAAAAACAGAAATCTTTTAAATCAGTTGGTTATATCACTGTGTTTGTTTTTATGTTGTAAATAGTGATGTCAATGGAGCTGCCAGAAGTCCTTTACATTGTATGCATTTCCCTGCAGAAAGAGGATGTTTATACCTAATGTGCTGGAAAAGACCTTTTGAAAAAAGGTTTATTTTGTGCAAATAAGAGTCCTACAAGGTGCTAAAATTTTTAAAACTTAGTGGACTAGATAATTAACATTTTGCCTCATTTGCACCTCTGAAACCTTCCATTTCCATGTATTGCAGTAAGTATCTTTCTGAAAATGTCAGGCACTGCATAATGGAAGAGTGTTTGAATTTCAGTTTCTTATTAGTAAATAGGAAAAAAAAATTGATTACTTCCTGCAATATTTTATTTAACTGTTTAATACAATGCTAATGTATTCTCATGTAGAAAAAAACTGAATAATATAGAAACATTCCTATTCTGCATGGGCAAATGTAGAATTCACAGATATTTTGTGAATTTCTCCTATTTCATTCTTTTTATCCAAAACACTGTGTAAAAGACAAGGACAGCAAATAGCTTGGTACTGGGCAGCCACAGGTCTGCAGTTAACTACTGAATTTGGCTGTTTGCAGAGGGTGCTCAAAGCAGTGCTGCTGGCAGGGGGGAGGGCAGAGCACAAGGCTGGGGATGAGTTCCTCTGCATGAAGGAGGGATTCCCACATCTGTGCCCTGACTCAGCTTGTGCTGCTTGCTGGAGAGACTGGCTGGCTGAGCTGTGCAAGACTGGAAAGAAGGAAGAGATGATGGAGGAATGCTTTTCCCCCAGCACAGATTTGCTCCAAGTCTCATTATTCCAACCATGTTTCCCTGCTGCTGGCTTTGAACTCCCATCTCTGCCACCTGCAAAGTGCATATCTCTGCTCTGCCATCTCAGACAACTGAACAGTGCTGCTGTTTACAGTGGGGTAGGCCTAGTTTTGCTGAGGAATCTGGTCTTTTGCACAATGTAGCTTGCCAATGAAATTGGGAAAATGTCTTCATAGGGTCACTTGTACTACCTTTAAGGGCTTAAGGAGCAACTGTACTTTTTGGGTTGAGGAGGGAGGTCAGTTATGAAGACTTCTGTCCCATCCACCAGAAGCATGATTTTCCCACTCTTCTGTAGACCAGAAGAGTCTTTCACTCTGCTTCTTGCTCTTAGCACAATTCCATGTTGTTTTTGTTTGGGGTTTTTTTTTTTTTTTTTTTGTTTGTTTGGGTTTTTTTTTTGGTTGAGGTTTTTGGTTGGTTGGTTGGTTGGTTGGTTGGTTGGTTTTTTGTTTTTGTTTTTTTTTTTTTTTTTTGTAGAAGGAGCGTGTATATAAGGATAGGAGAAGGAAAGCAAAGTAAACAGAGGCAACAGCTTCTCATGTTGAGAAAATGTCTGGCCATTTTATACAACTCTTAACCTTCCACTTCATTTCACTCTCCCAGCAAAGTGGATCCATGGTGCTAAGAGGCAAGGGTGCAGATGGCTGTGGAACAGGGCATCAGGCTTCCTTGTCACTCTGTGGATGATGCTATGCAAGCTCAATGACCATTGAAAACTTGAATAAATTGTTTGTAATTGGAGCATCCCAAATAAGGAGAGACAGAGAGCTGGGACAGGTCAGCATGGAGAAAAGACCCAGGGGATATTATCAGCATGCACACATATCTGAAGGGGAGCCCTAAAGAGAATGCCAAGCTCTTTTTCAGTGGTGCCCAGAGACAGAACAAGAAGCAGTTGGTACAAATAGGAAGATAGGAGGTTTCCTCTGTACATCAGGAAAAACAATTCCACTGTTAGGGTGACTGAGCAATGGCACAGGCAGCCCAGGGAGGTTGGGAGATATTCAGAATCTTCCTAAAAATGGTCCTGGGCAACTGGCCGTGTGTCATCCTTCCTGAGCAGCAGGGATGGACTAGACAGTCTTGAGAGGTCCCTTTGAACCTTAAGTATGTTGTGATTCTGTGTACATTTGACAAGTCTTTTCCAGTTTATGATACTTGAATATGCAGTAACTTTTAATTTATTGAGAGCAGAAAAAGGTACCTGGTTGGTAGGAATGGACTTGTAATGGCAACATGGAATGTGCAGCTAGAACAGCAATTGGAATGCATCACTGTGTGATGAACATTAGAGACAAATGCCCTTTTTTGTCTTTTACCAGAAGATGTTTTCTGTTCATCTTAAGCAGTAGCTGCATTTCTCAGGAGAATCTTACCATCTGTCTCCCTTATTTCAAAGTGTTGTCCTTTACAGAAATGTGGGAGCTCTCCTGGATGGAAAGTAGGCCTATGCCCTTCCCAATATATCAGACTTTCATGGAGGAGTTCATACAGGTTTGTTCATTGGAAAGTATGGGCTGAGCTTTTCAGCTCCTCATAATTCCTATTCATCTGCAATGTACCTTAGCAACATGTTCCATCTCCTCTTTCACTGTGTACAGTGCTGACAAGACACTGAAAAATCCATACAGGCCTTCCTCTTCCCTTTAATGGGGTTTTTGTGGGATTTGCATCAAGTCTCAAACCTTTCTTCGCATCTAATAAGAAGACTTACTGCAAGACATGAAATTAAAATAATTTTTTTGTGTGTTTCTCTACATCAGAATTGAACATTGAACTCATTGACTGTGGCATTAGACTAATTAAGTCTCTCTAATGAGTTCCTGTTACTTCAGAGCATGGACAAATTGACAGAAATGTATACATTTGATTTTAAAAATGTATCATGAGGATGAAAGCGTGCTTACATGAAGCAATGGTAATAGTAATTTAACTTAGAAACCTCAACTGTAGCTTTACTGAAATACTGGCTAGTCTTCTAAAACCTGCATTTATTTGTTTGTGGCTGTAATTCAGACTGGAACTCAAAAACTAGAAGGACTTTCCTCAAATGATTTTTATTGTGCTGGGCTCTATTTTCCAAATTTCAGAACAAAGGAAATCTGTATTTCAAGGTTTATCGAGACCTAGAAGTGAATCTTGCAATACAAGACCTGTCAAAAAGCTTAACTATCATCACTATTACAACATTATAATGTTTTAGTTATATTCTTGTCATGAGATAGCTTTAATAAAAACAGAATGCTGCTTGAAATCACAGACCTCTGTGTTTACTCATATGATATGAAGAGATGTAACTACACACACTGTGTTGGTGGAGGTGTTTTATGTCAGGTATACAATAACATCCTTGTACAGTACATGGGAGAAAACTCCTAATAAACACGCATTCAAAGCACACTGAATAATTAAAAATCATTTTATATGCAGTACACTTCTGTCCTGTCATATTTAAAGGTATCACTTGGCTTCAAAAGTGCTTTGCCAGTTGTTACCATCATGGCTTACCTTATGATGGCAATTGCTGCTTTGCAACCTAATATGAGGGGCCATTTGTAATGCCTTGTAATCTCATATTCCTCATTTCTGATTAAGCCTTCCTGACCTTGTCACATGGAAAAATATGGGTTTAAAATTTTTATATCTGGATGTTGGTGTGTTTAGCAACAGATTTTTACTGATGACTGAATAAATGAGGCTTTTTGCTCTGTTTAAAGTGGCTGGAGCAAATTCTAAATCAAAGGAGATAGAACTGGCCTTTTATGGCTTGAACAGGCTAGGTTTTCTTCACAACTCTTAACACAGGTTTCCACAGATCCTTTATATATTTCACAGAAGTATTTCAAAGTAAAAAGTTTTATATCTTTCCTTAGCATAGTATGAGAGCTGAGCTAAAAGAACACAGATACTTTATTTCAGATTCGCATGCTCTGCTTTAATCTACTGCCCTTTAAAGTATAACCCATGATAGAAGGTTACCAGGTTGTCTCCTGCTTTCATTGCAGTGTACACTACTTTTTTTTCTTTTTTTTTTTTTTTTTTGTAAAATACATATTTCATTTTAACAACATTTATGAGCATTGTAACTTTTTTAGGGCTGAATCCTGAAAGATGCTGAGGACCAATATTTTCTATATTTTTCAGTGATAAGTGTCTTCTCTGACATTCTCAGGCATCTGATCATTACACCAGTATATAGCAGATGGACATGACAGAGGGTGAGCTTTGGCAGCACCGTGAGGCAGATACCAACTTCACTATGACCATTTCCGAGGGAGAGACAAGCATTCCAGCAGAACTTCAAGCTGCTGCTTCCAGTTTATTTTGGGGGTCCTTTTTTAGGTGCCTGCTACTGTGGAATTTCTATCAGTGATGGGTATATAACCAGTTGTCCAAAATGCTACATTGTCTTGTTTGAGTATTTTTGAAGTATTATACATTTATGTACTTTGCATGAGTGTTTGTTCAGTTAGGCTGAATAACTGTTCTTAGTTTGGCAATAATAATAAATGTTAGTAAGAAAGTCTAAACAATAAACAAAACCCCAAAGCAATGGTACACAAAGACAGTTCTGTTCCTTTGAGTCAAGAATAAATATACTGACTACTTCTGATTGAAATAAATGCACTGGCAGTGTGTCTTTTATGTAGGATTCATCACTTAGTTTAAATAAGTAGGAAATTCTAATGCAAAATAATTTTGTAATGAGACTGGAAAATTTTAAAGACTAGAAATTAAAAATTGCTGCCATATGGACCTCTCTGTGAGTATGGGAAATGTGAAATCTTTTCTCATTACTTTTTTTCAGAAATATGATTATAACTGTTGCTTTGAAATGTGTTAAACTAATTGTATATGTGATCTGACTTTTATGCATGAAAACACTACTTTCACAAAAGCTGTGTTTCTGATATAAACCAGAATCTGTGTGTATTTTCAAAAAAATGTAAACTTGAACAGCTCAATTCTCTTTCATATGAACAGTTCACACAGCAAAATGAAAGTTGGTTGGACATACTTGCAAAAATCATTCACAACAACTCCTGTTGAATTTAGTAACTGTGTAGGAAAGGTTCATGTGAGCTCCATTGGGAATATTATAAGCATGTGTATATTTCAGTTTTGCTAAGTAAAGACTTTTGCTTAATTTTTGTCCATCACTGACTACCATGAGAAAAATAGAAATTCTGTAAATGTAACAAATCAATCATTCTGGTTCAGATGTGATGTTCAGTTAACCTGAAACAGCTTTGGGAGCTTTAGTGCAAAGGACCACATTTATGCAAAACCTAAGAGGATGCAAAAAAAATCTACAGATAAGGAAAAATGAGTGACAACTACTGTTTTTCTATTATAACACTAGGTTTTATTTGAACCAATGGTAGAAAATAAATATTTTTTTTCTTTTTTTTCATTGCTGTTTAGGTCTAATTGCGCAGAAAATATCCGTAAACACATCTTGCATACGGGAAAGCATGAAGGAGTGAAAATGTATAACTGCCCTAGGTGTGACTATGGCACAAATATTCCTGTGGAGTTCCGTAACCACTTGAAAGAACTACACCCAGACATTGAAAATCCTGATCTGGCATACTTGCATGCTGGTAAGGTTCTTCCTCCTTTTGCTTACAGACTCTTCTCTAAATGCACTTGCTTAAATGATTGTAATAACAAAACCATGTTATTATCATTTATTTTGAAGAAGAATGTGGTTTTAAAATGGGTTTAGTCCTTTTCAAATGTTCAGGGTTGAAGATTATGCATTATGCACTGAAATCTATTCATGTTGCACAAGCAAATCTTGCAGTTCAATAAATAAACATCAGAAGTGCATGCTATTTAGGTGCCTTTAGATTTTGAAATCTAACTGAACTTTTAGGGAGAAATATTTTCTAACATTTTTATTAAGTCCTTCTGCCTATGCTATTCCCCCAAGAAAAGAAAAACAAAATTCCATAGGAAATACAGTGGCAAATTAATGCACTGCTTTGAAAATTCTTAGATTTCATTACAAAAAAGTGGACTGTTCTTCATTAAAAGATAGAGCAGCAGAGCTCAACCAACAACTTGGATGTATGTTTTCAGGCTTTGTGTTAGAGAGCATGCACATGGAAGTCACTGGAGGAATGCAAAACAAATCCATTGCTTTGGAAACAGGAATCAAAAGAAAAGAGATGGGGCATTTTCTGTTTAGGAACAAATTCTTTTTGTTTATCTTTGGATTTGTGTTTTTGGGTTTTTTTAAAAGATTCTACTGTTCAGACTGTAAGGCAGAAGATTAATGGAAGCATCAAGTTAGGAGAAAAATAAAGAGTTCAATGATAGAAGCTTAGGAGAAATAATAGAAAGTTAGTGAACTAAATGTGATGTTAATGCCAGAGAGGCAGATAACTTAGACATCACTGGGTGGAAAGACAAGTCAGAGCAGTGGGAAAAAAGAACAGATGGTGAGAAGAAAGAGTTGGGGAATCCAGAGGAGGAAGAAGCTATGTGGGCCAAAGTCTCCCTGAGATGCAAATTAATCTTCCATTGAATTACTGCTTTTAGTACTTATGTGTCAGATTTGAATTTTGTGTAAGGAATTAATTTCATAGTTTTTGATGCCCTCATACCTGTAAATAAGCAAAACCTGGAGAGTTTTCATGCAGCTTTATGCAGTATGTACACTGCAGTTATTTTAAAATCTCTCAGTCTTCTTAAAATGACTGCTTGCTTTCCTGACTAGAGGCAGTGTATTATTTGTACCATATATTTCTATTTGCCAAGTATTCCACTTCATTTTGGAACCAATCATCATGTCATGTCAGCATATGGTGGATAATATCTGGATGTGCAAACAAAATGCCAGTTGGCAGAATACCAATTTCAAAATAGGTCAGAAAACTGATCACATTTCACCATAGTTCTCACTAAAGCAAATGAATATTCAACTCAGAGCTTAAATCCAGACACTGTTGGGTTTTTATTACAATAATCTCACTTAATATAAAAAAATAAAATGCTTTCAATAAGCAGATAGATATAACAGAGAGCTGTAACAGTGATAGAATCACTAACATTCCAGAATTACAAACATTTTATGTTCATTTTCCCATTATTAGTTCAAGATTGTATCCAAGTAAATAATTGTTCATTGCAGCATGCCGTGGTATGCTTACTATGTTCAGCTTGTCTTCGTAACACAGGAAAACAGTCATCAGTATGTTGTATCCTAATGATACTTTTTTTCTATACATTCACTCTTATACTGTAGAAATCCCGTTGCACTGACAGGGTAGTGTGTAAATATATTAGGACTAGTAAGAACAGGTCGTCACCTGATTATTGTCAGGATGGCCTAGAGCTGGTGTACAACAAAAGTCTTGAAACATTGTTTGCATGATCCCATTGCTAAAAGGATGATGCTGTGTTTTCCTTTCAAAAAGAAACACTCTTGAAGAGGAACCTGAGTCATAATTGTATATTCATACCATAGTTAAATTAAAGTAGGTCTCTTTTTTTCTTTTCAATCCATTTCTGACTGCTGGACATCTGAGAGTTAAAGGTTTTAGAGAAGATTTTTAGAGAAATGAAGTACAACTCCTGTGCCTTGGCTAGCATCCCTTATAAAAATAAGATTTGTTCTATGTCTGGTTCACAGTTACTGATGACTTATTGGTCATTGGCTGCACCCACAGAGAATCTACAACATGACATAGAACCCCTTAGGAGGATAGGAGTATGAAAGTGTCATACAAGATTGATTTTTTTTTTTTAACTTAAACATATTTGTCTGTCTTTTATGTTCTAATATTGCTTTGTAACAGGAAAGCCAGCCCTTCTGCTTCTTTGAGCAGATAGAAATAGAATAAGCCTCTTCACTGGCAGAGAGAGACACCAACTCCAGCCACTTTGCAGGACAGGCAGAAACTCCTTCACCACAACCCATCCAGACTGGACCTGTGGGGTTCCTTTAGGATGTGACTGGGAGTAAAAGTCAAGCCTGTTTCTTGTCTGTGAAATTAAGATTAACAACTGGATTTCTAATTTAAATTTAATACTCCTTATAATTGTTGCAGGAAGAGTTGAAGCTTCAGACAAGGCTTAGCCTCAGATTTTGGCAACAGTTTAAGTTCAAGGAATCAGCCTGGCCTGCAAGTTCTAATCAAGTCAGATATATTTATAAAATCAATTATTTATTAAACAGACAAGAGATAACAGATGAAAGATCTTAATCAGAATCACTTACCACAAAGTATGAAACTAAAAAGTACTACTAGTAGATTACAGCATAACAGAAAATGCACAATATCAAGGTACCTATATTAGAAATAGGAAAATAAATAGTATTGATTAGGAGTCAAATCTGGCTTATCACTGAAACCATGACAATGTGCACATTCCTTCACTTAATCCCTGGGCAGTAACTGCAAAGCAGGTGTCCCTGCTTATGGGAGAAACTTCACACATCTCCAGGGAATTGTGTAGAAGATCTCTGTTTTGTGGAAGTTTGGCTCTTGTAGTTGTAAAGTGAATATTTGTCTGTCAAAAATCTGACTTATCTTTCCAGGTCTCACTTCCATCAGTAAGACCTTTATTGGCAGTTGGGAGATGTTAACCCCATGGTGCCAAAATAACTCACTGTAAGTCAGCTTGTGCTGTTTATCTGGCTGGTGTACAAACAAAAGATAAGCTCTTGTGGGCAGTGAGATGCCCTGCTAAAAAAATAAAATGCTCTAATATTAGTTTCTCTTTAGCTTTGGCAGCTACTGTACTGCTTTATGAGATCAGTGGTAGTGAGGAGCATGAGGAAGCTTCATTTCTAAGGGAGAGGCTGTGGAAGATGGAATGCAAAAGAAGTTGCTTTTACATTTGTGAGGATGATACTCTAATTGCAATGTGATAGCACTTTGTTCTAAATTGATATATAGAAATACCAGAAAACCAGGTCTCCAGGCTTTCTTTCCTCTTTTTGCTATAGGTTCTCTCTGTCATAGAGGGAGTAACAATACAACTATATTCCTTATAAATCTTACATATTTTAAAAGAATGAGAGTCTGGATTATAGTTTTGTCTTTAACTTTTAAAATTTGCTACATTTGAACAGCAGGCCTTTAATACACACAAGCCAACAAAGATATATGCAGTGCACATAAAACCATGAATTGAATTTGCTAGACCACACTTCAAATTCCAGTTTATGCATTTAACCTTAATTTTTATACAAATCATCAAATCTGTTTTTTAAAATGTCTGTGTGTTGTTCTGTAGGAGCTTGGTGCCTATTTCTTGATATTCTCTGACCCATTTTCTCAAGGTCTGTATGAAAATTGAAATTTTGTTGGAAAAAAGCCAGGAATCCAGAGACTGTTATCCATTATCCACAATGTAAATTTATTTTCATTTTAAAACCACATTTAAGATACTGATAGATCTTATAGCTGTTCTAAGAACAGAACTGGGCTTACTAGCAGGCTCAGGAACCCTGCAGATAATGTTTAAGTGATCAAAATTTTGTTCTAGTGGAAGCTATTTATGTATATTCTTGTTATTCATGTGCAAATTTGAATATATGTCATTACAAATGGAAAATGAATGCAATAGATGAGCAAATTGTCATATTATGTTGATGACTATAATTTTAGTGATTTTTCTAAAACTCAGATTATTTGATTTAAAAAGTTGAGTTTCTTACTTTGGGGTTCTGAATTCTGAGTTTCAAAGCAAGCTGAAGAAATCTTTTGATTCTTGTGTGCATTGCATTTCCTAAATTTTCAAAATATGTTTTCTTTTGACTGATGCTGCATTGCAATACTGAGTTGAACTGAACCTGAATATTTTGTCAAGTGGGACAGGAGAAGGGCCCATACCTGTGGTAGATCTTGCAAGGAATCAGTATTCCAGATTTCTTTCTCAATGCTTTGTCTGCTTTGGAGCAGCATCACTTGGTGGTGGTAATTTCAGTTCGAACTAAATGTTCATAATTTGGGAGCTCTTGTCTTACAAACATTGTGATACTCTTATGATGCATTATTTATGTCCAAACAGTATAATATCTATGCCTGAACATCTCTATTATTCTAATAGCTGCAGAGTTCATGGCATCTCACAGTGTGCCATACTAGCCTTCTGTGGAAACTAAACTGGTCATAAACAAAAGCATTTCAGAGAGAAGGAAAGCAGTTTTCTCATTATTGGTTTTGTGATAGTGTTGAAAGTTATGCAGTAATACTGAGGGGTTTTTTTCCATATCATTATTTCCATGCTGCACTGTAAAAATGGAGATGATTTCCAAGAATGAATGCAGCCCTAGAAAGCAGAATGACCTGTTTTTTTGCACTGAGCAAAATATAAAATGGTCCTGCTTTTTGTACAAGTTTCCTCATGTGCAAAATACATGCAATGCTTCCATAGTTTGAGTCACAAAACTCTTGCTGGAAAATGGCTTCACGACAGTCAACTGCATGATTAGGGAACTGCTTAAGGCATTGAACAGAAAATTTGGTGATGTTTAATTTAGAATTAGAAGTCATGCCAAATACTTCTTGGAAGTCATTAAAAAGAAATAAATCAGTGAAGCCAGCTCAATTCATTGTGCTCTTTGGTAAGGTTGTTTTTTGTTTTTTTAATGTGACAGTTGATACTATGCTTGCAAAGCACTCAAATTTTCCAGTATGTGGTGAGAGTGTCTACGACCCCATAGCCCCACGAGTAGGAGTGGAGGATCACTTACTCCTATGGATCCTGGCAGGGCTAAAAGTGTGAGCTGCTTCCCCTCTCTGCACAGACATGTTTTGGGGAATGCCTGGAAGTACAGCTTTGTGTGCCTGTGCCTTTGTGAAAATTATAGGTGCCTCTGGGGTTGGGCATTCACAAAACAAAGATCGTGACGATTGTGTTTTGGCAGTTGGCTGCCTACGTGGTGATTGAACGCTTAGTGTTCATGAAGAGTTACATAATTCATGACCAAATGATAGATAGGTACTTGATTATAGTGTATGAGTTGCTTCACAGGGAGAAAATATCAGACATGAGCTCCTCTTAGTCTAGCTGAGAAAAGCCTACAAAAAATCAGTTACTGAAAGCGTAGTCAGACAAATTGAAATGAGAAACAAGGTGCAAACACTTAAATATGAGGTCAATTGAGCTCTGGCAGCAACTAGCAAAAGAAATTATTCTTGTTCTGTTCCTTTGAGCCTTGAGAAGACTGGATGTCTTTCTAGAAAATAGGTTTTAGGAGGGTTTTGGAGGGCCTAAGGTTGCTGGGTTCACTACAAAATGTGTACCAGAACTCAGACTATTATCTAACAGTACTTTCTGCTCTTAAATCTTCAAACAATGTTTGTACAAGCCTCCTGGTAAGGGCTGTGTTTGTGAATCTAAAGTGTTTGGGTGCTGTGATAGCAGTGGAATAGCTGAGGTGACAGGTAAGTCTCCCAAAGTGTTCTTTCCCAGAAAGGCAACATTCCCATCCTCAGTACTAAATTCTTACTCTCTTTGAGCCTGAAGTAGAAATACACTCACTTAAACTGTTTGTTTCTGGCATATCATTAAATCCTTGATAAAATATCTTGTAACATACATTTATTTATTTATTTGCCTAATATGTTTGAAGAATCCATATAGAATTCTGCTCTTTTCCCTGGCAGTTCCCTTACTGTGTTATTGTCTCCTCTTTTATATATGTTTGAAAAGCATTTTTGCAAACTTTAAGTACACTTTTCAAAAGGCTGTGCTTTCCACAGATTTCCCTTTCAGTTTCTTTAGCTTTTGAGAAACAGGGCTGTACCAGCAACCTGCAGCATTGATTGCATCATCAACAGGGGACAAAATTGTGATCCTATCAGTTGTAGCAGTTGCAATATTCATGAATGGAATTCTGAAAGTTCAAATAGTTAATCCCAAATAAAATTGTGATCTTTATCCCACTTGACAGCTACATTTATCAAATTATTAAGAGAAAAAATTGATTGCTAAAAGTTATGGTGTGATCTATTATGTGATTTTATCAAGGTATAACTGTATTACCAAGTGGAAACTGCAGACTTATTCAGAATGTGAATTGGACACACAGAACCTGATAATATAGCAATTATACTAGTGTCCTAGTGCTTTTCTACTTCTAAATATTTTTTGCTACTCCTTCCTTTTGTGTCTTTTGATCCTTTAGTAGAAAATATAGAGTTAAAAAAATAGGAAAAAATCAAATAATGAAAGCCTGTTTGCTCTTACACTCTGAATTTATCAAACTACAAAAATATAAAATCAGTAAATGCTATTTATCCATGAAGCAATGGAAATACAAGTCAGTTGAATACTTATGCAAACTTGTAATTCATACCTGATGCAAAATCTCCAAAGAATAAATCCACAGCTTTGTTTGCAAGCGCATGTAACTTTTTTTTAATAGTTAATGTTCTTAGTCTTTATCACTGTTTAAATAAAACACTTTAAATGCTGTCATTTGAAACAATATTAAAATTGTCATTGCTAAATACAGGCAAATCAGGTGCAAGCTGTTACAGCAGCAGAATATTGCTTGGGTTTCTAGTCAGATAAAACATTATTTTTGATGGCTGGTATATTTTAAAAAAAGAAAAAGGCAGCAGCAGCTCTGCTTCAAACAGGTTTGCTCTTGTCATAGCTATTAGTACCAGTCTTTCAATAGCATGTCATGTTGATTGGCAGACACTCCCTTTCCTCTTTTGTGAAGAATAATAATTTCAGTGTGTGCTTGAAATAAAAACCTAGTATAAATGATTTTCTGTTTGTAAAGGAGAAAGCCAGGTTTTTTTAACATATGTAGATTATGTATTATTGTGTTTCAGGAAAGATTAATCTATGTTTAAAAAAAAAAAAAAGGAAGTAATTTTTTTTTTTTAGAACTGTCATTTATTAGAAGGCATGGAAGTATGGAAGCAGAGTTTCCCTAGCTAGTATATTTATCTGGGTGGTCATGACACCAAGAGTTGGTTCTTTCCAGGTAGCAAGTGAAGTAGAAAAAAAAGTGAGTTCATGAAAGTTCTTTGTCTTTTTTTTTTCCCCTAGAATATAGCTTTTTCTGCTGCTGAGCACAGGGACTCCTTTCATAGTTCCTTAGTTTTTGTGAACAATCAGCATATATTCCTGTTGAGTGACATGAAAGGAGGTGTTGAAATATTTTGATGCAAATATTACATCATCTAATATTCAAAACCCACCACTATTAATATTAGTTACATCCTTTAAGTGAATGGTATTCTCAGATAAGAATGAAAGTCAATCAGTCTCACTAAAGAAAAAAAAACCGTTCAGAATAAAGTTTTAAAGGAAAAGGAAAATACTGCCTAGAGTAAAGTCTTAATATTTCTGCTTAGTGGAGGTAAAACAGGTGCCCTGTAGTGTGCCATAAGCTGCATTGCACAGGGATTTCCATATTGTGCATGGCACAAAAGCATGCAGTCACAGTCCTGCTGTCTTTCAGTGCATTTCTCTCCACAGCCCTCCTGACACTCATTGCTCCTTTTCTGAAAACTATCCCAGTTTGTAACACAGCAACTAATATTTGTGATGTGAGCTATTGCTCCTGAGCAGATGAAGCTCTTTGCCCATATCTAAATATTTAATCTGGGTTGGTGTGTGCCTCCTTTCCTCTCTGTGACATTCTAGTTTCCAAAGCTGGGCACCATTTGGCTGGCCTGCAGGGGGCTGTGCCATGGTGGACGATAGAGAAACCTGAATTTTTGTTGAACCCTTCATGCCCATTTTGTATCTGCCCTCAAAACACCCCTGGACAGGAATCTGCTTTGTAATTCTTTGCATTGCCCATGCTGGATCCCTGCTGCTGTCCATAAAAACTGGTGCCTCTGCAAGGATGTCAGGCTCACCGATGAAAAGAAGGTAATCTTACTCCAAGATCCTGTTCTATTATATTAATAGATAAAATATCCTTCATGAAGAACAGAGCCACATTATTGCCTATTTGGAGCTAAAAATAGGCTATCCTAGCATAAAACTTTTAATGCAAGGCTGAAATATTTAAGTGCAGTAGAAGAAAGCCTTTAAGACATGACAGCCATCTAGAAAGGCAAAAATATTTAATTGTGCTAGAAGATATGTATGCATAATAGTATGTGGCAAATGTAAATAATGAAAGGAAATACTAGTATTGGAATATCAACATGTTAAAATTTGGAGAAAAGCACCAAAAATGGGATATCATGGTCATCAAGAAAACTTTTCAAACAAACAGAATGTAAGATAATAATCTTACAGGGGTAATAAAAAATAAAGATGTACATTGCCTAGGAATAATTCAGGATATTTTTACATGGAGATTGTCCTACACTCTGAAAATTTAAGTTGCTTTCCTACTATACTCTTTTAAGAGTAGATCTCTTAGTCTGTCATCCAGGGCATTGTGCTGAAGTTCTAAGAAATATAAAGATTTTGTTTTTTAATTTTCATTTAAGTAAATATAAAATGAAGATAAAATGCAACTTGAAGAATGAAATGAAAATTTTGATTTAAAATGTGATGTAAATTTTTAATATATAGTAGATAAAACTCATTTAATAACTTTAAACTTTATTGAAAATAATTATATATTCCTAGTCTGTGCTATAAATAATTTTTAAAAAATTAATTGCAGTGAAAATATAAATAATAAATATCTATAAATAAACCTAAATAATACATTTCTCAACTCTGCTATCTCCATTATGAACTAATTATTTTATCACTTGCAGGGTTGAACTACCAGTACTTTGAAGACCTATGGGCACTATATTTTAAATAATCATAGCAGGGTGTATTTTGTCTACATAATGCCACCACCTCTTGGTGCCTTTCTCTGTGGTTGTGCACTATTTAGGTGACACTTTATGCTTTTTCTTCCTATGAGATTTTACTAGCATCCCAAAAACCTGCACTGAAATTATTATTGATAAATAGCTTAAATTATTAATATTTGTAAATCTACTTGCAAGTCTTAGTCTGAGTTTTAAATTTTTTTTATAAGTTACACAAAATTACTTGCTTTTTAGGCATAGTTTCATTACTGCACAAATAATAGCAAATAATTTCAGAATCAGAAATGTCCTGACATTGCCGAGGTTTACAGCTAGCAACTAATTGCCACCCTCCAATCACTCATTCCCACCAGTGGAGGGATGATGGGATTCAGAATGGTAAAAGTGAGAAAGCTCCTGGGCTGAGATAAAGGCAGTTTGTTAGGTAAAGCAGCACAGGGAATTAATTCATCACTTTGTATTGGCTGGCAGGTGTTATCTACAGGAAAGCTGGGCTCCGTGGCATGTGATGGTGGCTTGGGAAGACAGATGCCAGTACCCTGAACATCATCCCTCTTGCTTCTTTTCCCCACCACTTTCCAAGCTGAGGATGATGCCCAGTTGTATGGAATGTCCCTTGGGTCAGCTGGGTCAGCTGTCCTGGCTGTGTCCCCTCCCACCTCCTTGTGCACCCCCAGCCTCCTCACTGGTGGGGTGGAGAGCAGAAAACTCTTTGTGCCAATGCTGCTCAGGACTAGCAAAATCACCCCTATGACACTGTTTCCTGCTCAAATCCAACACATACCAGCTACTGTGAAGTAAATTAATTAAATACCTGAGCCAAAGCCAGAATATAGGTGTGGGAGATTGAATCACAGCGTTAGTTGTGTGCTCGCTGCTTTACTACTTTGGGTCATGAGTGAAGAGAAGAGCCCTCCAGCAATAATTGCTCCAATGAATCACAAATCACTGCAATTCCATGCTGATTTTTAAAATTTCTTCTGGACTTTCTTTTTGTTTGCTTTCATTAATCCAATCTGTGTTGCACTGACTTTCCATTAATTTCTTGACATGGCATCTTGAGTCTTGACCTTTGTAAGTAGGATTCTTGTCTGTCTGACACTCATGTTCTTTTGTACTTCTAATTTCTATTTTACTTCCAATAGTTCTTCATAATTTTTTCCATCTTTTCATTTACCAGATCTTTGGTACCTTTCAAGTGCTAAATGCTCTCCCATATATCCTCAGTAACCATGCTGGATTTTTCTGTCCTTTTTAATATTTAGGTTTTATTGGATGAATGTAGATTGCACCTTCTCTAACTCTACCTTAAATAATTGCCACTTAAGGGAATTAAGAAGTACAAGGGAAGGAAAATGCTGACCCATAGACTAAGCAGAAGGAAAAAACGTTCCCGCTGGGTCCAATTTCCTAAGAAGGACCATCAGGATAGTGACTAGGACCTGAAATTATGGGCTGAATGACCTCTAAAAAATTATCAGTTCAGAGAGGAGCTTGTCTATAACTGTTTGCACTAAAGGAAATGAAGATAGGTAGAAGTCTCACAGAAGAAAGATTGCTTCACTTTCTTGGTGAACGTATAAGAGCATAATATGAAACTATATCTCATATAAATACATTGCATGTCGGCTGTCTATAATTCTTGTATCATGTCAAAAAACCATGGAGACAGATATCATATCTCTTAACTCCCAGCTGGCCAGTTAGTGGGGAACCCCTTTTTCTTAGTACATCTTCTGAATTTAGGATATTTTATGCATGTCTTGCATTTATTGGAATGAGTATGTGCTCATCAATATCTAACATCAAAGAAATGGTTTGTACTTAAGTAACCACTGCAGATTTAATACAGATGTTTTCATTCTCTGAGTCATTACAATATGATTTTCATATAATTTTCTCTGATAGTAAAAAGAGACCTTAAAGTGAGTGCAATTTTCATATAAATTGCATAGGAACCTGAGCATTAATAAAAGCTCTGGGCTTCAGATAATTCAGATCACCGGTTCAGATTCCTCATTTCTGGATGAAAGGTGCTGCTGGTTTAAGTGGGTGTAATTCCAGTTCCTTGGCTTTTGGAAGTAGAGGAGATGCCTGACATCCAAAAGTAGAGTTGCTGTACAGGTTTCTGCAGTATAGTTAAGAGGCTTCTCTGGTATTTAAAGAAGATCAGTTACTGATTGTCACAATCCCTCCTTAAATAACATTTCAGAAACTTAGATTTTTGTTGATGGAAGAGTTTTTTTATTATACTTTTTATTTTTATAATTATTTTTTATTTTTATAATTATTTTTATAATTTTTATATTTTTATTATAGTTAAGAGTAGGTTGCTCTGTAAGTGTTTGGGATTACAGTGTATAATGTACTTACAAAGAAGGCATTAAGATAACTACCATACTACATGCTAAACTTTGCTCCTGCTTCTTTTATACCTTGCCAAAAGGGTACTTCTTATTCAGTCTGGGAACTAATAGCAGATAACAGTTTTGAGAAAATAGATTTTAGGAGATTTAAAAGAATTTACCTACTTTGAAGTACTAGTATCTAGAGGAAACATAAAATTAAATCATCCATTGATAGCAAAGAAACTCAAAACTAATTTTCAATTTATCGCAAGATACATTGAAAGGTTTTAGGCAAACATTTTTAATGGAACATTGATTTTGGATTTAGCGTATGTATCCAAAATTCAGAACTCTATTTGAAGAATTTGAAGTTATTAAACAACCAATTGTACACTCAGTAAAATAGTTTTAGTAGTTCCTGGAATGTCTGAGTAAAATTAAAAAGAAAGGGCTGTGGTGAAACATTTGGAGTCCTCACATATTAGTGCATGTCACCACCACAAAGTGCCCGTGGGATAAAGCTGCTTCTAGTCAACTCAAGTTAGCCTCCTCTGGTCTACAAATCCTTGCTGTTACCATAGTGTTCAGTGTTCTATTAATGGTTGTTGACCCTTTCTTTTCTAGTCCACCTTCCTCTGAGCAAATTCAGCTACTATCAAAATTGTCAGTGAAATATGATGGGCTACTTGTGTTTGCTTCTATCCACTCAAACAAAAATCCTGAAATGTGAAGTCAGAAGTTTATCAGAATATGAAAATAATGAAATCTCAGTTATCTGTAATTCAGCAAGCCCTAATTGTGATACAGACCAAGAGGGCTAAGGCAGGGGATGAACACAATCCTCTGTTCTCTGTTGTAGTTGTGGGGGAGATTTTGTTGCATATTCTGTTTCCTGCAAACCTTTGAGCTAAGGAAGAGACCAACTGATTGCATATATTTTTTGTAATGTCTTGAGATATCAATTTTAAAATTATAAAAGACAATAATTCTAATTTTTTTAAAAAATAGAGCATTTTTGATAAATAAATCTATTGTCATATCTAATGACTGGTATGCAACAGTCAACACCAATTGCAGAAAGATATGGTCAGATTTGGGATATCGGCCAAGTACTCAGGGACACAGAGTAAATGGTTATAAATTGGTATAACCAGTATAAGGCTCCTGAGGATCTTAGAAAAGCAGAGAGTGCAAATGATGCTTTGATGGAGACACTAGAACTCCTCACACTTCAATTTTGCTGCCACCTGGTCACCAAAATGGGAAAAAAGGGATTGATTTTGGGGGGATGCTTTTATGTAAGGTAACTCAGACTCCAATATGAAGTAGGTTTCTAAAGGTGGCTGTGCAGGTGCACAAGTGGCTCCTAGTCTAAAGACCATCCACTTTGCAATGCCAGTGCCCTCTTTCTGTGATGAGGTAAGCTTGACATGAGAGAATTTTAGGCATAATGATTTTTTAAAATTATTTTTAAATTTTATCAACTTTCAGATTTTGTCTTTTCTTAAATTTACAGCTTTTCTTTTTCTTTCTTTTCTTTTGAATTTTCAAAATAAATGCAGATCCCTTTCATATTAGCATTAACAGATAAAGTGAGCTGATTAATGTTATTTTTGCCAATGATTTTTTTAAAGAAATCATTGTAAAATTTACAATTTGATTGCTCCTGATGCTGATTGGCAGAAGTAGGTCTCTTTCTTGGCTAATCTAGAGTTGCAGATTTTATAGAAAGAACCAGCAAATTTGAAGTTGTACTTCAGTTTAAAGTTTATGTTGATAAAGCTTTTATTGCATTTGAATTTGTTACATTTGCATACCATAACAGTATATTGCATTTCCCAAAGCAGTTCCCTGTTTCTCCAAATACTGTTATGTACCTGCTACTGACTTTACTGAGCATATATACATCTAAAATTTGGTGGAACATTAATGTCTGTATTTTCAAAAGGTTTTACTATTTACTTTAATGTTTCAGGTACTGTCTCTTACTTTGAAAAGTGGTTGCCCATACACCAATGCTCCACTTGCATTGTTAGAAAGAAACTTGGTAATAAAAACTACCGATAAGTTCTAATACTCTTTGGCTATATATAATGAAGAGAGACAAATTATAGTAATTATTTTTTCAAGATTTTCTGACTATGAATAGATCCATATAGCCATTGTTGTTCAAGAATTTACTACCAGATTCCATATTTGAAGAAATAATGAAACATGTCCTAAGCTTTTAAGATCTGTGAAGTGTTTGGAAAGGCCATGCTATCTGACTAACTCATACTTTAATAAAAAAATTATCATGAATTACATATAAGTAAACATAGTTTCTAATGCTCTGGTAAACAAGTACAGTGTTATATAGAAGAAATTGCAGTGTTTAGGACAGGGAGAAATAGAACCAATCCAAGTTTTCAGTCTGTACCCTGCTACAGTATGGATTGTACACAACAAGATGTTTTCACATAATTAAAGGCCTTAGGCTTCTAAGATGCTTAGGTCTAAACATGGTTATTGTTACAGTTATACGAGGTGGGAGATAACCTAAATGGCATCTTTTCACTTTCCAGTAAACTTTTATTTTTTTTCTTTGCGTTGTTTAGAAATTGAGTTCTAAGTCTATTGAACTGTTATGAATGTCTCTCAGCAAGGCAAGAACTCTGAGCTCCTAAACAATACTGAGAGACAGGATTTGTATTATTTGGTATTTTCTTAATATTCTAAGTTGTAATAGTTAAATCAGTCATGAAATATAAAACTGATTTAATTTCATTATTGTGATTAATTTTCCATAGAAATACTGTATTTATATTTCACACCTTTTTAGAAATATTTGTAATAGATTTATGGTTCTGCAGGATTGTGATTTGGTTTAATTTTTATCGTATAGAACCAAAATTTCATTACCAATTTCTGTATTTAAAGGCTTGTTAATCTGCATTGATTTCTTAGTTTGGTATGGGTTCTGAGCCGAAAAATACAGTACATCACTGACTGTTCTATCACCTGACAGCGACTGATAAAGCATCCGTGCAGAAAGTGTCAGAAAAGGTTAATATTTATTGATTTTATGGCGCTACAACCAATGTAGTTTTGCCATCAAAGATGTATGGCCACCAGCAATGGAATCTGTAAAATTGCAGGTTGGTTGTTAGTTTTTATTATAACCTATGCCAGTATTCTGGCCTTAAAAAATGACAGATATTTAATTTAAACAAAAGGTTTTGAATGTACAGCTGCTGTATACCTGCAACAGGAATTTAGTATTCTAAAATGAAATCCAAGCACAGTGCTTAAAAGTTTAAGGTGTTGGGGGTGTGGGGGGGGGGAAACACACAACCTTGAATTGCAAATGACAATCACATTTAGCCTTTTCATCCACTTAACTATGTGCTATTGATCTGTAGAAGGTGCCCAAGCAAGTGATAGCTAAAATTATGAGCAATAAAGGGCTTGCTTCTTCAAACAAAAAGTATATAATTAGTAGGAGTGGAGGAGGGGGCAGAGCCTGTGTGTGGTTTTAAAGGCATTTAAACAAGATGGACTGAGTGCAACAGCAGTTTGTAAGAGTACACAAGGAGAAATCTGGTTGCCTTGAAGCATAAATCCATGGTCTGGTTTCAGCTTGTGTGTAAAAATTAGGCATGCACTCCAGCCTTTGCATTTATCTCCATCAGGGTTTGCCTGACAGAAAGACAATCTGTTGGTTTGCCTACATCAACTAGGGAGTGGAAAATCTTGTGAAGCTTTGGTTCTTCTAAATGCATCCATAGTTTGCATTTTTATTCTATTTTTCATTTAGATGACTCTTGATATCAATCTTTTCATAACTGATAGTTCTATTGATACATCAGGAAGGTTTGCAAGAAGATAGAAGAATACTTATTGCAGTGCTGAAAATTAGTCTACTAAAATGCATATAGACATGCATAGAGCTTATAGAAGCAGGTTTGTAGGGAATATTAGCAGGATTTGGCCCCAGATTTTTAGAATCCCTGTTTAACTCTTTATTGCAAAATTGCTTTTTTCATGGTACACTTTTGCATGCAGATTTTTCTTCCCTACTTTCTTTATGGTACAGTGTCAGGGACAGCAGTAACAATGGGTTTGTTTTTGAACAAAACCTAACGATAATTCAGAAGTGAGAAACTCGTATTCTAACATGACTAGTAGAATAAATTACATGGCATACAGTAAACATGCTTTAGATCGGCTCTTCTCTGTACCACATTTTTCTGTTGAGCTTTATACCACCAGTTTGTCTGGGTTCTTTTTCCCCAGACAGCTTACCCATTTTATTGTGCTCATTTAGAGGAAAGAAAAACTGTTTGTCTCCTTGAAAGGCAAGTGAACAGTGAGTGGAAAACTACTTTTATAGCTAAAATACCATTATAATATATGGCAACTAAAATTCTAAAATTGAAAGAGAAGATACAAGAGAAAATCTTAAATCACTTTTTTAAAGCCACTGACAATTTGAAATATTCCCATGAAGATTTCTATTTTTTTCTTCCTTCTTTGAACTTAGTAAAATGTGATTTTTAGAATGATTGTTACAATAACTTGTTTAATTTCAATAATTCAAATAAGACCCATTCATCATATAACTCCACCTTTTTTATTTTAATGACTGTGTCATTAATCTAACATTTTCCATTTTTATTGGGCTTCATTTTTCCCCCTTCTGATCTCTTTAAATTACAGCTATGAAATGGCATGCACTCAGCAGTGGCATGCACTGACTGCATTTTTACATCCCCGCTACCCCTTTACTCTCATGTTTTTAATTTTCAGTAGAGCCAAGTGCCAACAACTTTGTGGCTGTGTGGTGTCTGTAAGTGACTTCCAGGCTACAGGTCTGGGTGGCAGCTTAGTGACAGAAGGTTTTTCAAACACTTGGTTTCCTTTTTGTGTACCTTTTTCAATTCAATATCACTGCTATGAACTATTTGTTATACTTTCTAACACCTTCACCCCAAAATTGGTTATTACCATACATAATGACTGATACATTGTTAGCTGATTTTAACAACTGATTTTGTGAAATTATTACTTAATTCATAATGTAATTAATTTTTAATACCCAGAAATACAGAATTGAAGCCATATATTTATTTTGCATTGCTTAACCATAAGAAAACCGCATTGCCTAAAACATCATTCATTGAGTAAATAAAATAAATTTATTGTAAGATTTGTTGACACAAATTTGATATAAAACTAAAGGATAAAGAATAAAAGAGGCATTTTTAGAACACAGCTCACTGAATGAGTTTACATGGGCTTATGGATTAGGATTCATCTGTGGTCATGCTGCTCTAAACACTGGTTTATGTGCACTGTCTGTGTGCTACCAGTAGTGCTGCAGAATCACTGAGTGCCTACAACAAAAGGTACTATTTGCTTATATTTCACAAAAAAAGTTGACATGAGCCAGAAATTATTGCATTGTATTTCACATCTAAGTCAGGGTCTAAAACCAAAACAGTGTTATTGAAATCACTGTATCCCTATTTACAAAATCCATGATGTAGCAGAGTGTTTCCTCAAGAGCCAGCAGTGTAGCTCTGCTGTGGGCATTTCTGGTGCATCTCTGTAATGCTGCCATGGTCAGGGGTGTTTGAGCTGGTGTGGAGTGGGAGATGGACAAAAGTCTTTCCAGCCCCACACAATCCTGCTCCCCATTTATAAGCCTGAACCCTTGCTCTTGTAAGCAGAGAAACACAGGGCATGAGGATACCTTACTGTGTGGTGAATAATGTGGCTGCTCTCATAGATCTGTAGAGCTGTGCCCTGGCATTTCATTCTTAGCAATTCTTTGTTGTTATTTTCTTTAGTTAATCAATTGCATTTATATTTATCTACAGTTTTCTTCAAGTGTCTCATGCCATAATACTTCATGAAATAATTTATTTAGATTTGCTTGAGCCTCCTTACCACAGTTATAAATTTGATTGCATTGCTACATTGACTGAAATGTTACAGAGCAGTTAGTTTTTATTGTTTTTGTAGGGTAAAATATGTGATTTTATTGTTCATTTTTATATCTCAGATATCATCTTTTATTAGAATTTTGAAATGTATCATCTTCAGGATAAGATTTATCCACAGTGCTAAGTACACATTTTAAAATGCTGATTATTCAGTGTGTAATTCATCTTAAAAGTCAGATTTGGGGTTGTGGTAGAGCCAGGAATGTAAGCATAATTTCTCTTGCAGTATCTTTTTCTCAAGAAACACTCATAAGAGTTACAATATCCATCCCACCCCTTCCTTTTGCTTAAGGAACGAAAGAACAACAATAACTGTCTGGAGTATTGTGTCAAGATTGCCTTATCCCTCTTCCTTTGTTCTTGGGTCAAGACATGGCAGGCAGAAGGGGAAGGTCCCATTCCTGTGTGGATATAAGTGCATATATATATACAGGGAATTATTTTTGGTAAATAAACTGTATATTTCTTATGTAGTAAGTTTAGATTTCTTGTAATTGCAACTTCAGAATTATTTGTTGATCTTGGAGTAAATACAAAATCTCAAATGTTTAAAGCTGTAATTTGTGTAACTAATACCTAATATGCTCAGATATAACTCTTTCTTCCCAGGTATTTTACTTGGGAAGGTTTAATTGCTTGAAATTCCTAAGCCCAAAGAAAGATATGTCAGTTTTCTGTGGGCAACTTACTCAAGCATTGGGTTTCAGCAGCAACTTTTGCACATTACTTCAATTCACTATGTGGTAGTTAAGCATATTTCCTTCAATTTATATCTAATGTATTGTTAATTAGGCTCACCATGTTTAAGCTGGGGTGTGGATGAGTCAGGTGATGTGTTCTGCTTCCCCTTGTGTCATCATCTTTACTTTTCTCTACAGTGCTGTGTAGTCAAGGCAATAGTGTTATGGGTAACTTATAAATTATTGACTAGTCCAGCTGATATTTACAGATGAAATATTTAAACATCACTGGCAATTTGGGAATTTTGACCCAAACAACCACATTTTATTTTTGCTGCTGGGGAGCAATTGCAATCAGTGTTCAGAGGCTTCAAATTGTCATTTACATTCCTATAGTGAAGTAGCATTACTGATAAAAGTGTGCTTTATTCCTTTTTTAGTGTCATTTGAGACAGAGAAAAGACTGGGACAGATGCTAAAGAGCTGGTTACATTTTTCAAAGAATTCAGTTATTAATTAATGCAATTCATAAACCAATCTACACAGATAAACTAACTCATTGAAACTTCATTGTGATGTGGGGAAAAAAAAAGGAGTAGCTGTAATTTTGAGGAAAATGCTTTGTATCTTTCATATCAAACTGAGACAGCAACTCCCTGTCTTAAGCATACAGTGAAAATTAACTTCTTGCCTTTGCAAAATGAATTTTCTTTGTCTGTGTTGTGTGTCTGTGCATGCCCGCATTTGTTAACAAAATCTTGGTCAGTGATGAACTTGATAAATATTGGGAAGAAGATTATTCTGATAGTAAGGCTCTCAAGATAAATGGTTGGGCTTTCAATGTCCAAAAGAAGTAGACCTTGACAGTGGAACCTATGAAATTGTCATGAGTCTCTTTAATTTCTTAGTCTCACCTTTTAAAAATTTTTAGTGTGTTTCAGGAGTAGAGAAGCAATATTATACAATTTAGAAGCAATCCAGATAATTTCAGATCTGTAGCAAGAGAGACAGGAAATGGGGTCATTAAAGAGGAATTAAAGTCCAATTCTGTAAGCATGTTACATTCTTAACTACATTGCAAATGTCCAGCCTCCTGCTGAAATTGTATTGGATCCTCAGGGTTGGATCAGTTCACACACGCATGTACTGATGAGCTCTTTCAGACTCAGGAAGGGAGCCCATGGAAGGGCCTGCAGCCAAGTCCCAGCCTCCCAAGGAACTAGTCTTCCCCTAATACAAGGCATCTTCAAAACCAACTGAGCCTATTCTACTGTGATGGAGACATATATTAATAGTGATATGCGTTGCCTTTAATGATGTGGCAAAAGGAGATGGAAATTCTGGATAGGGTTTCATCTCATAAAAGTAGTTGCTGTGTGTGTTAGGAGTACAATGGAGTAACAAGGAATAGGTGCTCTTGTATTTCAAAGAGGAGAAACAGTGTTCCCCTTACTGCTTGCTGCTGGCACAACTTGGCTGCTGATAGTATTATTCTCTAGAAGGTCTTTTCTGTAACTCCTTTATCAGACCTGCTCAGCGGCACCACCAAATCTAAAATTCCATTCTGCCCAACTGTATCATCCCATCCCTAGATTTGCTGGCCAGGTACATTAATCTCAAGCAGTATGTTTTGCAGTAAGGATTGTTGGTTAATACTGCAGCCTTCATTTGAGTGTGATACATAAGCTGTCTGATATAGCTTCTGGTAAAAACTCTGAACTTAAAAATGATGTAAAGATGAAAAGGTGTGATTCACAGTACCTCTGTTTCCTTGTGCTCTGTAGACCAATGTGCAACCACGCCCTTCACCTTAAGCAGGCAGAGTGAAGCTTTGCTTAACTTGTGCTGTTTTAGCCTTTGTACCATAGAACAGCAGACTGCACGAACAAGAGAGCCTAGATAGGCTTTTCCTTATTGTCTAAAATTCCTCAGATGTAGATAGGGCAAATGTAGAATCTGAATACCTCCTAAAACTGGGTCATTTGTTGCCAGGGGTTGGGTAAAAGGAAGGACATAGAGTATTCCAGCAGATTTTTATCATCAAGAATCATTAGCTGCAGCTGGCCTCAGCTTAAATAGCTCTGAACTTAGCCATCTTATGGTGGGAGACATTTGACCTTCATCTAGTCCAAGAAAATGAAAAAATTGGTTCGTCCTCATTCCCCATACATACTTTCTCTTCAGGACCAGGCAGGAGTTCAGCAGAGCTGACATTTGGCCTCTTCTTCCTTAATTTTAATAGTTGTCTTTGAAAGAAATTGCCAAATTATTAAATGTTTAATATCATACCACTTAAAACATATCATTTTAAAACAGTCATGTATAATATTCTTTTATGTGCATATGTAGTAAAGTGCACTTATATCTTCCTTTGTGTTTCATCATTAGCAGATATATTATAATGTCAATACATGCTATGAATGATATTTTAAACAAACCTTCTACTGACTTGGCTGTAAACTTGTGAAAAAACATTGGTTTCACCTTAAGGTTTTAATTTCCTTACGTTTAGTATAAAATCAATACTTTAAGAGTGACTAAAATAACAACCAGACAGTATTTACTGCTTTTATGCTGAACATTTCACATCAGAAGAATGTAGGAGGAGTGTCTGAGTTATAATTTAAACATTTATAACCATCATTCTACTTCATCTGAGAAAGCTTACTTTATTAGGTCTAGAATTACAATCTATGCAATTAAAGCATTTCTCAGATAAGTACTCTGAGTGGTAAGAGTTATTTTCCTGAATCTCAGATGTAGACACTTGAATCTAACAGTGTCCTTCACCATTAAAAGTCAGGAATAGTTTGTCTAATATCAATAAAAATTGGTTTAAAATTGCTGGGAAAGAATGAAAGAATTGTGTCCACTACACTGTCCTTAAAAATAACGTTAAAAGCCTGAATATGGTTATTGGAGTGTCTGTTCATAGATGTATGAGCTAGATAAAGGGCATTTTGCCATAATGTGTCAGATTATTTTGACTTCAATTTTTCATGAGGCATGTTAAGTTAAGGTAGTGCCTAATGTGAGTAATAGTGACAGAATCTGACCTTTGCATGTGATTTTTTTTTCCTTTTCTATAATGATAGTGAGCATCTGAAGTAAACCTTATATCAGGCATAAAGTGTTACTTTTTGTCATTTTTCACAGTGAACCAATTGGAGTTGGTTTTAAATCTCTTGTCTCGTGATCCATAGTCTTTCTTCTTTGTCCTGTCTTACTCTCCAAAACAGAGCATAACTAAACACTTAGGAGTGATCAGTAAACCACTTCTTTGACAAAAAGGTAGTACTACAAAGAAACAAAACAAAACGACAAGCAAAAAAATACCCCAAAAGGTAATTCGAGTTTCTGGCTACATGGTACAATTGGTGCTATACTGACTATGCCTCTAAAGCTGTAAAGATTTCATCTAGCACTGGCACATTCTTTTCCTAGATTATGAATATCAAGTTCAGAGATAAAAAAGAAGTGAAAGATTGCAACTTTGAGTGCATTTCATTTTTGCCCATTCTGGCTTGAGGAAGGCTGTCCCAGTCTGGTCTTGCTTAGTCTTGTATTTTTGTCTCATAACTTCAGGTTATTTTGTTGTGTGTCCTTGAAAGAATTCCTTTGTCTGTGTCATAAATCCTTGCCAAGCCTTTTCTGACTGCACAGGATGCACATAGGTTTTGTATTGTCATTCACGCCAACAGTACGTCCTCTAAAGCGACACTATGTTTTCATTAGTATGATATGGCAAAAATTATTTTTAAATACAGGCTGGCATTGAATTTTATATTTCACTTTTATATATGTAATGAATCTAAACCTGAACATGTAAGTATTTAGTCATGGAAGGAAGCATTATATCCAGGTTTCTAAAAGTCAAATGAAGCCAAGTGGAAATATAAACACTGTTTAGTGTTTGGCTTGATCTGGTGATGAAGTTAAAAGAGTTTTGTGAAGCAATCAAGGATTATTTAGTCAAAAAAGCAAGGCTGTAAAGTAGACAATGTCATATGAACCAATAGGTCTCTCACTCTTGCAATGCAGGCTGATACCAGAATCACCAGCACCAGCAAATTGTGCCTTTATTTGGTGATAAATTAAAGAGGCCTCCCTGAGCTCATACAAGCAGAAAGAAATGATCTCAGACGTTTGTGAGTCACACTGTGTCTGATTAAGTTAAAGGTATAGGAGATGCAGAAAACTGCTGTGTGTGGCTATTTCTGATATATTGCGTTACGGACACTGCAGCAAAGACAGACGTTGTAGGTTTGGCATACAAACACAATGTTGTTTGATCTAACCAGTGATGCTGAATTGGTCAGCAAAAAGCACCAGTGACAAACTTTCAGCTGAATATACAATTACGGAGTTGACCAACAATTTTAATGTATTTTCCAGGCAGCTGATAGTGTTTTCCATAGTCCCAGTCTGCTGAGAATGCTTCAGTTGCATTTATCATTTCAATAAAGACTAAGTAGAAATTCATATTCTGTCTTCTGTATTTTTCTTACATTTGACATACTATGAGGATGGCTCTTCTTTGCTTTAAATCGCATTATATTTCTAGAGGCACACTTTTTCAGCTCTGGGAAAGTGAGTGAAAAACTTTATAACTGGAGTTAGATCACAGTTATATCTTTCCATGACTTACTCCATTCATGCTGTTTTAAAATTGAGGACCATATTGCTCCTAGACATGGGATATGTGCTTGCATCCATTAGCTCTTCCAGGGGAGCATCAGACAAGACTTTACAGCAATACAATACTTTCTGTGTCTGGAGAACCCTTAGTAAGACATTAGAAGCAAGTAACTCAATTGTGAACTTTCTTCAACAATGTACTAGCTCCAAGTGCAACAAAGCAATTTGTTCTTTTACTTTGAGATGCTATTTCTTACTGTGTGCACTGTAGTTTCATCACTGCTGAACACATGGGAGCTGCTGCTAACTAAGTTTTTTTTAAGATGCTAGCAGATCAGTTTTGTTAATAATCATTATTAAATTTCTTATGCCCTTCTATTGGGACAACAGTAACATGGTCCATATACTTCTTTTAGAGCTTTGTGGATACTTTAATGCTTTGATGATTAATGAATTGTTGTATATCATTACTTTTTTCACAGTATTCATCGTGTGTTAGTTTGAGTTGCAAAATTTTCTTGCAATATACATTGTACTGAATGCAATAAACCTATATAATGAGATAATTGTACCTTTCATAAGTACAAATTTCACTCTTTTAGGTGTAGGAATGCTGCTATTTAAAGTGGTTGATTATTTCTCAGCAAAGCAGAAGGTATCATACCACAGTGGTATGCTGGAACAGCCTGCTGTACTACATTAATTCAGTCTGACAAGTCATTGTGGGTTTCGTTCTGGGTCTGCACAGGTTCTGTGCTTGTTTCACTTTTCAACTGAAGGTGTTTTTCTGCAGTTGTATTATGGAAACATTTCTTGATGTGGATTTACTTACAGAGGTGTAAAGGCTGTTTTTGTTTAGGTGGGCTCTTTATCAACCAAGTGTGCTGGACATTTTTAAGACCAAAGCAGCTCACTATCATGAGGATTTTATCACCATTCAAGCTCTAGAACTGATCTGGTAGCTGGACATTGCAGTGGTTTTGAGTTTGTTCCTTTGGGTTTGTTTGTTTGTTTTCCTTTTCTTCCTAATTCTTTGTAGATTATTACAAGATAAGACTTACTCTTGCAGTACTAGAGGAAATCCACGTTACAGGCTGCTTTGCACAAGCCTTTCCTCCACCTTTTTCCTTTCTTTTTAACTTGTATTTCTTGATTTCTTTTCCTGGAAAGGAGAAGCAATGCTATTTTCTCTTGAAAGGTAAGAGCTCATACCAGTTAAAAAATGAAATATAATTTTCCATATTTTTAATTTACTTATCTAAAAGTACCTACTCTTGTAGGTATGCAACCCAAGTTAATACCTTTTTGAGAGGCATTTAAAATACCATCTAGTTTGTGTTCATTGACTAAGGAATGTTGTGTTGTTTAATGCAGCAAAATAGAGAATAACCAGCAATATGTTCAATAAATCCAGTAATATTTATGAGGAACTTCTTGGTCCTGTTCTGAGTAGTCAGGAAAACCTGGGCCCATGACTTCTGTATTTTCCACTGGAGGAGAAATACTTCCAGGATATAATATTCCTGATTTAATACTTTGGGGAGTATATACAGGTTTTAAACAGGGACATTAGATGGCAGGATCAAACTGCAAAGGGTGATGTACTCTCTGGCCCTGAACAAGAGCCAGAGCAGAACACCACGTGTTCAAGGATTTCTAGTGAGGACTATGCACATACATGTTGGTTCTTCTGTTGTATTACTTTGATCTTTAATAAGAATGAGCCAGTGAGTGCCTTTTCAGGAGGTTTAGATAGGTTCATAAACAGCCTATACTTCTCCTACAAATGTTGATTTACTTTTTATTAATCTTCCAGTTAAATCTAGTTGCCTATTCCCTGTGGTTAATTGCATGGAAGAAAGGTATACTTTTGATCTAATGCTCTATTAGCTTTGCACGATTAATCAATTAAAATTCATAATTTCACATATTGTATGTAAAGTTTTAATAAAAGGGGCAATATTTCTGTAACTTTCTAGAAATGCTGGAACTCACATAAATAAAACCAGGTGTACTCTTCAGAATACTCACACTATCACAGGTTACATTTGCTACAGATTTTGGTCCTTTCCAGTAATATCCCATTTTCTGGATCAGAGGTAATGGCAATTTTCCTAATTTTGTTAATAGCACTGAATATTAACCTAGTCTCCAGACGCTGAAATTTGCAGAAACGTATATGAAAGTTTTCAGTAACAGAATCCCTAGGAGACCTGTGTTAAATGTATAGTCCAGGAGTTCATTAGATTCTAAATGTAAAACAATATTGCATGACATGAAAATCAAGGATAAATATTTTAGTCTTTCTGAATTTTTTGCTAATGCAATAAAAATTTTGCATTTCCTGTATTAACTTTATAAGTGCAATATAAATTAGCTTGACTTTAGTAGCTGCAAAAATCATGTAATAACATGTTCCTACTATGCTAATGTTTAGAACCAGTTAAGTATTTTCATTGGAGTTTGGTATTGTAGATTGATTCTTTTTCCCTGTTTGTTTGGTGGGTTTTTTTGTTGTTTTTTTTTTTTTTTTTATCTAGCAGAGAATAAAACACTCTTTAAAAAATACTGAAGTCAGTTAAAATAGGCTTACTGATTTTTATCTAGAGTATAAAGATTGTGATCAGTTTCTGGGTTGCTGCCATCAATATACATTTAGGTTATGCAGGATTTTGTCTTAATATGATCAGTCTTTATTTATGTAAAGTAGAATTCTGACACCATTGATCTGTATTATTAAAATGCATAGAGCAGCTATCATATCCTGGGCTTCTGCTGAAATATGTTTTTAATTGAAGCAGAATTGTAGCAATATATTACCAATGTGAATCTAGTTAAGAGTACAGCATTGACTGCAGTGCTTCATTGTACAGTGGGCTCTGTTTTGTGGGATTGAGAGTAGATGCTGGCATCTGTCTATGAGAGGTGCTTAATGCATGAAGTGATCATATAAAGACGATTCTGGAAGCTGTGCACTTTCAGTTGACCTGACACACGGTGTTTGTCCATGAGAAAAAAGGCTAGAGCTGTATGACTTTTGTGTTTATATTTTACATAGACAGTTAACACTATGAAAAGAGGTAGTTCATACCCATATGTAGCTTAATAGTGCCTCAGTATAGCAAATAATTCTGAGGAAGTTCTTTAACTTTGCTTTCTAGAAAAGGAAAAAAGGGGAGGAGGAAAACAGTAGCTTAAAAAACAATCTTCAGGTGAGTAAAGACACGGAAGAGAAACTGGAATTTTTTACACTTTCTCCATCTATAGTGCAAAGGGCAGGCACTGTGACTCCCTATGGTACATTTCATGGTTCTCTTGTTGCAGATTGCCTCAGAAAAAAAAAGCCAGAATGTGAGGAAACAGAATCCTTACATTTACCATTTTCATGTGCCATAAAGTGCTAAGCTGATCCAGTTCAGTTCTTACCCATGAATGTCAGTGTTCATGTACTTAGTGCACAACTAAATTATGAACATTGATTTTGGGAGCATCAATGAGACCTTAAATACAATGCAATATTTACATGATAGGAACCTTAGTTTCAATGCTAATGAGATTTAGTCATCATGACTATGTAAAGTGTGTTGAAAAGCAAACGGTAATTGAACACCTCAAAGAGAGTATATAAAAGAACTTTGGAAAAATGTGAAATCACGTTTGTGTCAACTGCTTTTCAAGAGACAAGAACAGACAGATCTCCAATACCATCGAAAGGTGGTACATTGGGAATGGACAGAAATGTGTGTGTTTTACACAGTGCAACACTGGAGCAGTGTTTCTCACTGTCACAGGCTATTATTGTTATGAGTCAGATTTAAAAAATCCTTCACCAGCTGTTTCCATTGGCTTGGGAAACTATGTTGTTCTTCTCCTGCAAATGCAAGTATTTACAGGAATATTAGTTAGGAAGGAAGAGTATGGTAGGCAATTGGCATATCTGTTATTAGACAGTCATTAGAAGCTAGCAGACTTTCTCTTTTGACCAAAAAAAATTTAATAGTATTGAATTGCTGCTGAAACTGTCAGAAATATCTGTTGTAGTCTAGATCTTGGATCAGGTGGAGAGTACTGATAAGAAATGCTCTAGTGTTTCCATTGTTCCTGGTCAGTTATCATCATCTCTTCTTCCATGTGATAGGTTTAGTTGAATTATAACTAGACAAGGTTGCATTTCATATATTGTTTTTTATTTGCAAAAAATAGCCTTCAACTCCCAAGAAAGTGAGGGATTTCAATTTTTAGGGACATATTGGTGCATAAATACTGACACATGAGCAAACAGAAATAAAAGTCAGTTTTATAACATGTTTTTCAGGCACTTAAAAGAAAATGTGGATGCCAAAGTAGAGAACAGCTTCCCTAGAGTGAATAAAATTTAGCAATGTAAGTCCAGTTGCTTTAACAAAGCATACATTCCAATACTGCAAACAGTCTAAAATTATCATCATCAGTGAGTACATTAATGAAACCTTGTTTTTCTTGTAATTTCAAACTGCAAAAACAAGTCTTTAGGGCATAATAAGATGATAGCATACGGTATCTGTTTTAATAAATGATGTTCAGAAAGGAAATACCATCGGATATTTATATCTTGAAATCTTCATTGTTACATTTTTTTTTTATTTGGTGAATGTTATTGCCCATGGTGGCCACAGTCACAGGCAGAACAGGCCTGTCTTGATGATTTAAAAAATAACCCAAAAAAAAACCACCAGAAAAAAAAAATCTCCTCTCATGTACTACTCAGTGACTCAATGTTTTCTGGCATAGGGTTATTCTGTTGACTGATTGCCACTGGATTTTATTTATGCTTTTTAATTAACAATTACAGTTTAAATATCTCATATAAATCTATGATCTGGGGGGTGGTTGTTGAACTTTATTATGTTGTTTTAGTATGCAGAAATATCACAGCATTAGATTTCAGTAGATCCCTGCTTTGTAGTGGTTACCTTTACATTTTAGAAGATCAGAAATGACTGATTCATTTTGGGTTGGCCTTTGTTCCAGTTTATGTAATTTCATTGTGGAAACTCTTCAAGAACAAGAATCTTTTCCTTTTTTCCTTTATTTTTTAAAAAAGCATATTGCAGCTAAAGACTGTTCAACTGATATAGTTTTATGGGTTATAATGAGGGAGCTTCAAATCATATTCACCTTTAATTTCTATAATATTATTGCAACAATGAATAAAGTGCTTAATTACCTTTCCAGTATGTCAGGGTCTTTTTTTTCCCTAAATATGCTATAGGAAGTAAGCACAAAGGATTTAAATAGATCTCCTTTTATACTCATCTGCTCACATAATTGATTCCCCAGTATTGAAACCTTTTTTTTTTTTAGTCTTTATACTGAAGATTTCTTTGCAAAGGTCCAGCCCCAGCAGGTTGATTACACACTTGTTACCTGTAATTCAATACAGCAGCGCCCTGTTTACAAAGTCCAGATTTCCTGGGCTGTCAGTTAGGGCAATCAGCACAAAGACCAAGTGCTTTTGGAACTAAATAAACAATGAGAAAAACATTCAGGGCTGCCAGTAACCTTCACAGGTAATTTAGCAGCCTTTGACTACAAGGCATCAGTTGCTGTAGATGTCTGGCGAATGTGAAATCTGACATTCTGCCTTGCCATGTTCTGCCACTGGGTCCGTGTGTAATCGCTCGGCCAAACCTGCGTCCTGTCACCTGCGTGCCGTGCGCCTTCCCACAGCCTCTAGGCAGTTGTTCACATTTTCAGGGTTAGGCAAATTTAAAGTCCCTCCCTCGTCCCCTCTGCCGTTCCTCTTCTGGCCAGCATCCTGGCCACTGCAATCTTTTTGATCTCTTCTGAGAAATATTTAAATACGATGAAAGAAACTGCTTGATCAGTTCTGCGTAAATTGGACTCTGTTTTTATTGCAAACAAGGAACAGAGTTATCTCTATTTTCTAGATGACCTTTAAGTACGGACAGATTACTTTATTGTTCTAAAGCTTTGGTTTTATGTATTTTTAATTTAACTTTATTTCTGATGTATTTGGTACCTTCCTTGTTGATTCGGATAATGATTAGAATAGCTATTTTAAAGACCTCTGACATATTAAAGCAGACAAAAAATATCCATTAGGAGAAGAAAACAGGGACAGATTAATCTGAGTCTATGTAAGAAAATTTTGTATCTTTTACTTCAGCAGTCAAGGCTCTTTGCAAGCAGATAAAATTGTTATCTACATAAGTTTAAAAGTGCATCTGTTAAAAAAAAAAACAAACCCACAAAAAACAAGTGTAATACTTGTAAGTTAGATGTTTATTGTCCATATAAACTACCCAAACTATCTGACAGATAAACATTTTCTTGCATGCCTGCAACATACTTGGCTCATAGAATCATGTGTTCTTTTTTAATTTTTCCTGATATAGAAATCTTTAGAGTAGACATCTTGCAAGCTGTTATAAAGAACGTATTTTTTTTAATAATTGTTGTACAAATGTAAGAAATGAAATTGTTTGAAAAAAATATGAATATCTATTATTCAGTTATGTTTTAACCAGAAACTGCTTTATTTTTGCTCTTTCACTGATGAATTTCTGAGTGCCTTGTTGTGGTCAGTCTAATAGGAGATAGCTGAAGGTGTTGTGCAATAGACATTCCCCAGTGCTTGATTCACTATCCACCCTCCAGTGCTGTCTCAAGTAACATGCTTGTGCAGCTGTAGATAGATGTGCGTCCATGATTGAATACCAAATGTATATATTTGGTATTAGTTTAGTTCTAATTATTTGGTATGTCTGACTTTGCAATAAACATACAGATTTAAATTATATATAGACATGATTTGGATTGGTATGTGGTGGTATTGGTTTTTTTTTTTCTTTTTCATTATATTGTTCTCTACAAAAATAGAGGCTGGAACACTGGCAGACCAGAAACAGTTTACTAAAAGCATAAGTAATTTAAGTGAGAAATTCCAAATTCATTTGGGGATCCCTAAATACTTGTTGGTCTTTCTGTCATCCCAGGGGAGCAGGAAAGTGGATAATAACACCATGGTTTTCATTGTGCATTAATGGGGTCAGTAACAACACTGTGAAGGCAATGATCTTACTAAGAACAAAGTATTGTGAAAATTCAACTCATTTACAATGTCTGGGCACAGCAACAATTAAGGATCCTAGTGTAGAAAGTGCTAATGTGATTTTAAGTGAAACAGGCAATTGGGCATAGCACGGTAACCTGTGGGAAGCAGCCATGTCCTGCGTGGGCTACTCATGGAAACTTAGGGAGCAGACAGTGACAACTCGGTATTTATGGTGTGTTTCACACTGGTGCAGCCATTATATGGGCAGGATGGGTTGCATTTAACTGTTTCAGCAATGGCAAAGTAGGAAAGTGCTTCTGAGGTGATACCTGCTTACTTGCAGCTCATTTAGACATTGAGCACTCACTGCAACCTGATGATAATTTATCTTTACCAGTTTTTAGGCTCATCTCAGATAATCAGTGTAATACTTTCAGTAGAGATCACTTGTAATTTTTCTATAATTATTTATTTTCTGCTACAAAATAGTCTATACTTGACAAGAACAAAGATAATTTTAAGGCCCAGATAAATACTTGATCTTCAATGGTAGCTGTGTTTATGTTATGCCTTGGAATCAGCCTTACTTAAGTGAGAAATAAGATCCCTGTGTGCACAGCCATTTTACATGCAGACCCTGAGCTCTTCAAACCAGGACAGCTGCCTTCTGAGTTTCTAACACAGCTGAGCTGACCTGAAGTACCCAAATGCTCCTGTAGCCAAGGGGATTTGTTTCACATGGTTTGTCAAAGATTCTTTAGACATTTCTCAGAAGTACCCCTAAAATGATTGCTGCACAGTTGCTTCCTTAGCAAGATAAGAGAGCAAACCCTAAGGAAAATTGCAGGAAAGTATTGGAAGGCTGGTGGCTTTTTAATTGCAGTAACACTCTGACCAGTGATTCCATTAGCAACTGATAAATCCTTCTGCTTAAAGTTTTAGCCCCTCTTTCTGTATTGAATGATGGGTTATTCTTTGTGTGGATTGGAGCTAGATTTAGAGACAAAGGCCAGACTGTTTCTTAAAGATGAGAACCATCCTAGATTGCTAATCTGCCTATTGTTATTAGTGAGTTTGATGGCACAAGCAATAACATCAGAACACAGGTCAAAATCAAGTGTAGGGCTAATGCTCAGACTCAGCTTCATTTTAAACAAGATTATGAACAAAATTTAAATATGATTGTGAAGAAATTGTGTCTAAAGAGGATTTGAGTAGGTAGATGTGTGAAACAAACACTGCATTTGCTTTTCCTTCAGGACCTCTCCTTCCACTCAAGTTCTGAGTTGATGGCATAGGTAGGTTTCTTCACAGTTGTATTTCAGTTCCCATACTCTATCCCACACATGTGAAATACTTCCATTTTACTACTTTGATTTTGCTAGTAATTTATTCCTTTAATTTTTTATTGTGTTTTATTTTTTGTCATGATCTGTCACAGAACTCTCCTGGTGGGCAACACTTCATAAATTTCAGCAGCAACTATGTCCAGTTTTAAAAAACAAATATGCCCATTTAATGAAAAAAAAATTGTTACTACTTAGTTTCAAAAAAGACAATACAAAATCTGGATTTTACATTAGGAATTGCAGCTACTCCTGTATTTATCTCTCTTTTGACTGAATGGAAAGCCCTAGCTATCTCACTTATCTCAGTAATGTCCATTAAGCACACCCAGATAAGATAATATTTGCATATTGCTGCTTTCAGAACTAAATCTTTCTCTGGAAGATTGTGGTTTGTTGTTAGGTTTGCCTCCAGTTTTCATTTTGGACTACTTCTCCAGTACATCTCATTTGACTGATCATGCACAGTAATCTTAACAGTCAAAAGTAATCAGGAAAGGGAGAGAAAATGCTGCTGAATTTCAACACTGTTGCTGGTTTCCCATTCCCCAAACAGAGGGAAAGCATCTGAAGGCAAATCCCACATGTTCTGCATCTGCATATAAAGTAAGTCAGGATAAAACTGTTAGATTTTTCCTGAAAAAAAAAAGGTTAGCTGTTGTTAGCTGGAGAATTATCTAGTTTTCGTCTTCTATTTTAATGAATTGCTTCATACCTCTTTACTTCAGGGCAGATTTAATACTACTGTTGATATTCTGATATCTCTGGAGTGCAATGTATTTATGTTACAGTATAATTGTATTTTACACTTCTTTGTTTAACTTTTGATTCTCAAATTCATCTACTCATATCAGAGGGGAAAAGAGACTGAAGATATTTTAACTGTGTTCTAATCATTCCTGACTCTTAATTTTTAAACAACATATTAACCATGGGGTTTTGTCTCTCAACGATATATCAGTTGAATAGGATCAGGTCCCAGTTCAAAACAGAATTCTCACAAATCAGAATTATGTATTTTTTAAATCCAGAAGAGTATTAGGACTGTCAAAGGAATTCTTCCTTGCACCTCATTTTCTGTCAGCAGGTGTTTGTTCATTTGTTTGTTTGGTTTTAACTAAATTTGTGATCATGAATGCCTAAGCAGGTTAACTTAGGTTAGTAACAAACATCAAAAATATATTTCTATACCAAATGAAACAGGGCTTTCATAATGGAAACATACATTAATTAAAAAATTCCTTCTCTAAAGTGAAGTTGTTAATAAGCATAAAGCAATATGAGTAGCAGACTAGAAGTGCTGCACAACTTTAGAGATGCTCTAACCACATGCTAAGGTGCTTTTACCTGCAGTGTGCTTTACAGGGGTTGTACTGAAAATCACTTTACTCACCTGAATTAAAGAGGACACTTTTGACAGTCAAGCAAGAAAAGCTTAAAGATAAGATGTGGAGGAAGGCAGCCTTCACACAAGGTAGACTGTTGTGTTAATTAATTATGGGGGCTCAAGAAGCAATATTTTATAAAATGTATTTGTAGGTTTCCTTTGCCACCTGTGGGGTCTCTCTGACTCACAGTCTCCCATTCTTTTTTTTTTTTTTTTCCTTCTACATATTCTCTGTAAATTATTTTCGTAATTATACCAATGACATTAAGAATTCTTGGGAAGCAAAAAGCTATTCATACAAGACCCATTGTATCTCTGACAGATTTTTATGGTGATGGAATTCAGTTGGAATTTTATCAGAATATCACAGAACCATCACTACAGCTAGCCTTACCTATTTTCTGGAAACTTTAGGGTCATTTTTATTTTATGAGAGGGAAAGGAAGTTGTATGCTTTGGGGTTTTGTTTTGTTTTAGAAATTTCACAAATTGGAAAATCTCTTGGAACTCTCAATTCTTCTGAGTTTTTATTCTCTTGAGCACTGAGCTGCTGCTTGTCCAGAGCATTCAGTTGTAGAGCCACTGCTCTGCAGGTCGACTGTGTTCCAGTCTCACCATCTCTCATATATAACTGTAAAATGCATGGTAATTAATATTTACATTGATAATGTAATTATCAATATACCCCAGCATCAGAATACAAGTGATTGTATGAGAATCTTCTACTATTTCTCCTCCTTTTTTGTTGTTTTCTTTTTGGTTTTGTTTGTTTGGGTTTTTTTGCTTCAGTCTTCATTATAATGGAAATACACTTGATGTGATCTTGGGACTTACTAGCATGGGCACAAACTTCTGCAGCTTCATGTCCCTTTTTCTCAGTGATTACTGGGTGATTACTAAGTAATGAGGTTTGAGTACCTTGCACACAAAGAATGGCACCAAACCAAAAGAATAATCCCTGTTCTTTTTGTGCAGGAAGGGCTTTGGCCCTTTACTTTTCCCTATGCTGCTATGGTCCTGGGTGGCAGAAGTCTGTTGGAGCTTGACATTATGATTGCTGGAGGCAGTAGCAAGGTCTGTGGTGGTGGAGGAAAAGAGGAAGAGAGATTAATCCCAGGGCTAAGAATAAGCAGCAATGGAAGGGGGAGAGTTGAAGAGTGAGCATGTGTGACCCACAGAGCATTGCCTAGTTCCTAATGTGAGTGGGATGAATTTTTCCTGATGTGTAGGAGGAAAGAGAGAGACTGTATTTCTACAGAGCTTGTTTTGTTGACTCTTCCTTTTTGCTATCCTTTAGACATACAATCTTTGAATAGGTTGTGTTGGAAGGGATGTTGATGATCATGTAGTTCCACCCCTCCCAGCCATGGACAGGGGCAGACCAGGTTTCTCAAAGCCCCATCCACTTGAACACTTCCAGTGATGGGGCATCTACAGCTTCTCTGGGCAACCTGTTCCAATGCTTCATGACTCAATGAGTAAAGAATTTCTTCCAAGTAACTACCCTAAGTATCCCCTCTTTCTTAGTTTAAAGTGTTCCCTGTTGTCCTGTCCCTACCTGCCCTTGTCAACTGTTGAGTAGCCTCAGCTGTTAGTGCATGTGAGGCCTTTCAGGAGTAGGAAAAATTTATGAATCTGTTGATATCTTTTCTTCAGTATTCTTCAGCACTTCATACCCATCTGCATGCTGGAGGCAAAGGAATAGCTTCTAAGCTGACATAAAGAAAGCCAGAAATCTATGTTAATTCTTTGAATCTCCATCAGCTCCATGTCTGTGAAAGCACTGGTATAAGATGAAGGCATAATGTTGGTTTATTTGAAAATGTGTTCCTGAAAAGTGTAGCATTTCTGCTCCAACTTGGTCTTGCTGTTATTTGGATGCTAGCATGTATCCTGACCTTAACTATTCCTATTTTCCAGAATAAATCTTTCTGGCCTATACTCCCTTCTCTAAAGCAGGTTGCACAACATTTAGTGTTTTCTTCCTTTAAAAACACAGTCTGTCAATGGTATTATATGAAGAGATATCTGTAAAATATATTGCCCTTATATATCATCATAATGCATATCCAAGCTGTATTTATTTTCTACAACCAGTGACTGTGCTGATTGTGTCCTTATAAAAATAAATATTTCTTTAAAAATATACAGGTCAAAGTAACATAGCAGTTAAGGAATGAAAGAGGATGGGGAGGAAGGTTTCCTGAACATTTTAGCAAAGGAGTTTGTAAAAGGAAAAATATCAGCAGTCATGACGAGTAACAGAAAATTAAGTTTGAGATTGGTTTTCAAGTGGAAGATATATTTAACTATTCATGTTTGAAATTTTTTTAACATGGAAGTTAGTTAAATGCTTATGTGTGTGCCTGGCTCTAGAACGTGAGCTTTATAAAAATTCTCTGAAAGCAGAACATTGAAGTTATGTTTTTTAAAGATTTTTATTTTTGATGTAAGTTTAGTATCACTGTCACAGCATCTGAGGCTTCTTTGGAAGAAACTACATAGGTAACACTTTTATAAAAGAGTTTGCATCATAGAGACTTTTGTGATTGATTTGAACATGCTACAGCAAAAATTGCAGCAATAAAACAGATCTTACCCAAATGACAAGTTGAAACAAATAATTTTATTTATTTATTTATTTAAATGAATTTAGAACTCACGAAAAAAGTCAGATTGACAGCCACAGAGACTTAATTCCTCTGTTCAGCAGACTAAGTACAGAAGAAAATAGTGCAGGATCCTCATGTGGCCCTGCTGGTGTTTTAACCTTGATCTGTAGCTACCACCTTTTAGATATGGGTAGTTCAATTTACATCCCCATTCTCTCCTTAAACTAAAACTGTCAACAAGTTTGGCAAATGTGATATTGTAGAGGAGACTGTTCCCACAGAGCTGCAGATTGACATTACAGGGGCAATTTGCACTCTTGACTAGCCACTTATCTGGCCAAGATTCAAAGCAGAAGGATATGTTTGTGAAGTTGTCTGCATTCCTATGCTGAAGTCCCAAAGTGGTTTGTCATCTGGATATTATGTTCCTCTTTGCTCCCTGATTCTAGTTTGCATTCTGATATGTATTTGCATTTCAGTTGCAATTTGAGTAGCTGTTCAGAGGATCAATCATTTTCTATTTCTTTTTAATTCAAAGAAATCAAAACAATTGTCCCTCAAGACCAGGTTTGAAGACTCTTCCCACAAAGAGAATCTTGATCTTTGCCTCTTCTTCTCAATAACTTCTCTACCGTTGAGTCTGATGGAATAAGTTATGCTGCCCTTGGGGCAAGAAATCGAACAAATCTCTAGACTTGTGTGTATCAGACTTTGGCAGTAGCATGTCTGTTTTCTCTTGAAGCCTACCTTGTCCCTCTGCCACAGCAACTATGGAAATTAGTCAGAGGCAGCTGATAATGCTTTTAAACTGTGACTTCAACTCGTGTGCATTGAAATTAGTTAACCATAGTTATTTCTTTGCAAAGGTCAAATAAAGTTACTGTGCTGTTACCACATTACCCCCATATTGAGTAGGGACTATTAAGCATACCGAGAGTCGTGATGTAACATTATTTCATTTCTAAATTGAATTAATATCACAGAATCAACTAGGTTGGAAAGGACCTTTGAGATCGTCAAGTCCAGCCTATGATCGAACACCACCATGTCAACCATGGCACCAAATGCCACATCCAATCTTTTCTTAAACACGTCCAGGGACGATGGCTCCACCACACCCCTGGGCAGCCCATTCCAATGTCTAACCACCCTTTCTGTGAAGAAATTCTTCCTTATGTCTAAACCTCCCCTGATGCAGCTTAAAACTGTGTTGTGACATGCTTTCACTGGTTGCCTGGGAGAAGAACTCCACCTGGCCACAACTTCCTTTCAGGTACAGTTACCTCTGCTGCTCCTCATCAGTCTTGTGTTTCAGACCCTTGAGCAGCCTTGTTGCCCTTCTCTAGACACACTTCAGCATCCAAACATCCTTCCTAAATTGAGGGGTTCAGAACTGGACACAGCACTCAAGGTGTGACATCACCAGTGCCGAGTACAGGGGGACAATCCCTGCCCTGCTCCTGCTGGCCACTATTCCCCATCCAGGCCAGGCAGCCACTGGCCTCCTTGGCCACCTGGGCACACACTGGCTTATGTTCAGCCACTGTCAATCAGCACCCCCAGGACAGGTCCCTTTCTGCCTGGCCAGTGTCCAGCCACTCTGTCCCCATCCCGTAGTGCTGCAGGGGGTTGTGGCCAAGGTGCACGAAGATGTTCGTAAGGTCAATAATGCAGAGATGTGTCCTTTTGCCATAAGGGTCTGTTCCATGTCAGAACATCAATCTTAGATGAGAAATAGCATATTAAATATTTTCTATAGTTTTCAGGTTTTATTCTGCTTGTAAGTTTTAAAGCTGTACTGACAGACAGTTCAATTATGCTGTCCCCTTAAAAGAAAGTGATTGTTTGAGCTACTAAACAATGTGAACTTTAAACTGAGAATAGGAAAACTGTTCTTTCGGGAGTTTTTGTGCTTACATGTGGGCAAAAGAACTGAAGTACTGAATTATTAATAGGTTTGATTGGAATATTAAAAATTCTCACTGGTTGAGAGAAATTTCATTTGAGTTCACTTTAGCACATGATGCTTTTTTTGTTGTTGCTGTGGTCAAGTTAGTGGTTGCTGATGCAACTTGACTTGTAGAGCTGGTGTAACATTACTATGCAGAAAAATATAAGTATATTTTTATTATCATAAGTAAGCAGTCTTATTGTAGTACTAATGATATATTCCTTTGTTGTCTTGTCAAGATGACACAGCTTTTATAGATATGCTTGCTACCTGCTTAATATCTTCATGTTTTAGGTGAGATATCAGCTCAATATTGAGCAGTGGCTTATTTTACTTAGCACATATGTATGAATTAACAAATGGCTTTTTGCTAGAGTTTAACTTATAATTGTAGAGCTTTTTTTGTGGGCAAATTACCTGTGCTTTATGAGTTGTACACTGCTGTAACTTTCCTTAAGAGGGTAATATGTATCATTAAGTGAGTGAAATAAGATGGGTTGGCATTAAGCTCAGATCAGAGCTTTCCGACAGTAGCATCATAGCTTCAGAAAATGTGTAATCTTAAAATTCTTAGCTTCTGAGAGCACTATTGTGAACACTTTGTACCAAAAAAAAAAAAGTTAATTCTTCCAAGTAAGTAAAAAAAATCTAATAATTTTGGTAAATGATCATGTGGTGATTATTAAACTAATATGTAATTAGCATTTTCTAATGACAATCATAATCTTGACAAATGCTTTCATTCATTTTTTTCTGATCATTAAAGACTTTAAGAGCACTGATTTTGTTAACTGAGGCCCTTGGCTGTTCATCAGTGGTGCAATTCAAGCTAATACTCCAGTGGCCAGTAATCAGAGAGTTGACTATTAAGTGAAGGAAATTTTATCATTGTCTTTATGAACATCACCTTTATTTCTTGTCTAACACAGCAGGTAGACAGAACTGTAAGAACATCTAACTGATACATATTCATCCCCTTTTTTTTAAATGATGAATTATACAATTTTTAAATGTTTTATGTAATCCAAATTCAACCAATACTTTGACAATAGTATGACCTTTGAGGTTTTTCAAGTACAAGTTTTTGTGTGCTTTTTTTAAAGTTGAACCAGAAGTAGATTTCAGTCTTCTCAATATCTGTATTTGTTATTACTTCTAAAAGGTTTGATTTTCTTTGAGGGAATGTTGTAGGGGTATTTTTTGTTGTTAAAATGTGTAATCTCTTCAGAAGCAACATACTTGCTATTATGAATTCTTGTGGATAGCCATTAGCTATGATATATTATCCAAGGGCTTGATTCTACAAATTGGTAGTTAACTTACATCAGAGATATTGAACATGGCTTAGCTAAATGTTCTCCTATGTGCAGGAAACACATCCTATAATCAGTGCTGATGTTCATATCCCTTTGTTTCCTTTTGAAATTCCTTGTATTTTTTACCTATGCCATCATAGAGATATTCCTCCCATTCTTAGCTCTCTGCAGCTGCTCAGCTCTCTGCCCTCACTTTGCTGAAATACACCCAGAATTCATGGCCCTTCTGCAGCTTAACTCCTTTTTCAGGCTTGTTTGTCCAGCAGAGTCTTGTTTTCCAAGTTGGAAATAATTCCAGTTGAAATGGAGTTATTTTATATTTACAGAATGTGAAAGATAAAACAAGCATGCACAAAGTATAGCAGTGTAGTACATAGTACCAAAATATTTCTGTGTTTGTTTACTTTGGATGTTTGAGTTTATGCAGAGACAAACTGACTTCAGAAATATAGGACAGATGATCAGAAATGTGGATAAGGACAGCATGTTCCTCTGCTTTATTTAGCACTGAGCATATTAATGGGTGCTCAATAAATGGTAATGGTTTTGGAGACATGATGATTGATGTTTCCTGGATCAAAACATAGAGGTTTTGTTTAAGAACAGCCCAGCTGGCAGAGTGATCCTCTTTTGAAACTGTTTGTGATCAAAATATGTCAGAGCTGTATCTATAAAGTGCAGTAGGCAAGACTTTTTGTCAGTGGATTGGTTAATTTATTTTAACAGTAAACTATCAACTGTATCTTTGATTATTCATCCCTCCTGTCACACCATATTCCTATCAGTGAGTTAGAGTGCTGCTCTTTTTCTGCTTTCCAGATTTTGTTTCTTATGTTGTGAATGTACTGCTCTCAAAGAAAGGGCTATATATTTGGAGTAAGAACACATACAAGATACTGAAAAGAGAGAATTACATATTTATTTGTCTACAAAATTGCACCACACACGTACTTGGGTAGCCACTATTGAGGAACAGAAAACTATCACCTGTCTTTTAAGGAAGGCATTGGTGAAACTCATGTGGTGCCATCCTCCTGGTCAGAGCACACCTCGGTGTGACTGGTACAGCCAAAATCCCCCAAGATCAGAAAATGAACATGTCTCTTACTTTGTCACCTCAGTTGCTTGTTCCTCTTAAAGAAGCAGTGCTTTTTGGCTTTGAGTTAAGAGAAAATGGCTTCCAGATTAATATCTTCTAAGATATTTAGCATATGCACTGAACAAAGCCAATTAAAGCCATACTTGATATTTCCATGGTTGAAGTGGGTTTTCTCTCACTCTTTTTCTGGAGCCCACCTCTTTCTCTTCCACCTCTCTCTCCACCTAGTCTTTTGTCACTCTTAAGGAAAATAAATCTGTTATAGTATCCTTTCTGACATTTCAGTTTGTCACATTTTTCTTTGGGTTTTTAATACTCTTTGGATACTCGCAAGGGGAAAGCAAAAAATTTTAAGGAAAAATTCATAAAGTTGATTACACTTCTAATAAAATGGGAATTAACTTCCAATGTTGGGAGCATGTTTGCCAGATACATTACATGAAATTACTTATTTCATTTGGAAACTTTGTATGTCTAAATTTGTATTCAAATTATTATTTTAAGTAAAGCATGAAAAAATTCTATTGCTAAGCAGTCTTTAAAAATCTGAATCTCTCCATGGGATAGATATGTAAATATCCAGAGTACACAATTCTTATTGTATTGATGTGTGGTAACAAGAACCTCATGAACTAGGTTTATTGACAAAAGAGACTGCAGCAGCTCTGAAGAGTGGCTCATTGTGTCTGAATGCATTTAGGCAGCTTTAATTCCTGAATTAATTATACAATATACTATAAAGCTACAAAGAAAAAGCCATTAAAGTCATCTGTGTCAAAGGAAATTTGTACATTGAGGAGTAGATTGTGGCATATAGCCACAGCTGCAAGTCTGGGTTGTATGGGGAGATTGTCTGCCCAAAACAGAGTTTTCCTACAACCCTCTGGTTACAGTGGAGGCAACAAGAGTGTTGGTATTGCCAGCTTGCATGTTGCTGCACAGCTGGTCTGGGTGGTAATTTCTGTTCTCTGTTACTTGCATTTAGCATCACTGAATTTCTCTCTTCCCTCAAAAATGAACACAAGTAACTGTTCTTACTTAAGTATTTGAGTCCACAAACTTGGGGCATTAAACCCTCAAATATGTGAGCTAACATGATTTATGAAAAGATTGCAATGATTGGTAGCACTGTAATGTTGCAGACACTTTAAAGGAGAATGACTCTTCCTGATTGGGGCAACCATTGCCCCCTTTTCTACCCATTTCTAACAATAGTTAGAGAGCTGGGGCTGTGCTTACTCCCACCTGCTTTCTGCTTTTTTAGTAGTTTAACTGAGGCACTGATCTTTTAATGACTACTCAGTGAGTAAAAATTGTTTTATCCTCTTGAAATGCCTGTGCACCTCATAAAGAAATTTAGTTACTAATGGCAGCTATATTGCTGAAGTTCCATCATGTGTTGCTTTTTATGAGATGTGGGCATTTGAAAAAAAAAAAAAAAAACCAACGTAATTTCTCACAGAGATTTGATCATTGAGGGCAGATTCATGCCAACAACATACAAAACAAGTAGCTGAAGCTAGGGCCTGAATACATTTACTGCAAAGAAATTGTGAAAAAATCCTCTCCCCAGTGGCAATAAAGCACCTTTTGATCTGTATTTCTGAAGCTGTGCTGTTCATTGTTGCTTTCTTTTGTTCTGCTCCTGCCTCGTTTTTCCCCGACAAGCCTGTTTGCTTTAGCCTGCCTGTTTGGTGCTTTGCAGAGCATCTTTGTAAAGGGGGATTTCATAGCACATAGGTTTATGTGCTTTGTAAAAATTCCTCACAAATACTGTTCCATCATTACTTAGCAAGAGTACAGCACTTTTTGCTGCATGGTGCTCTTGACTGAAGGCATAAGTGGTGTATAGGCCCCTGGATAGTTCCTTTGTGCGGAAGCAAATTTGACTTAAGATTTTTACTTAAAACAAGGATAATCATGTTTGCATGTGGCACAGCTTCTTTGGCAGCCTCAGCGCCTCAGCCATTTTTATGCTCCCTCTTTTTTTTATTGTTATTATAGCAGTTGTCCAAACATACAATCACGTGGTACAATCTGTCTGGAAATTCTAATTCTGATGAGAGCAGAGGTGGGAAGAAGGAGGTGGCAAATTGAAGGTTTCAGTATTTTAAATTCAGCTTTTGCTTCAGTCTTCTGAGTGTTCCAGAATCCTCCACTGTGATCACGTTACTGGACGTATAAGTGGTCTCAGAGATATAAAACTTGAAACCAGTATTAAGTAAATTTGATATTTGTGGGTTTCACTGTAAATCACTCCAAAGCTGAGCATGCCATTTTAACCCTTAATATGCTCAAATTAGCTTGGAGGCCTTTAAGTGCAGTGGCACTAGCAGATGTCACTTAAATACTGTAAAATATTATTATTTGACTGGTGCTCCTTTAAACTAGGCTGTTTAATGTATGTGCTTAATGTTATACCAAATACAGCTTTTGTGGAATTTCAACCTTGTGGCCAGGGACACAAAATGGAAAACATTGACTGTTAAATAACATACAAATTAACTATCCAGAAGTTTAACTCAAGGAACAGATTAATAAAGCTGTCAAAACTGCCTATCCTCCTAAATATTATAAATATTATAATCTTACCGTGTTACTGTAACTCAGTAAAGACTTGGTGATATCAGCATAAGTGATTTTATCTAGTATTTTTATTTTCAAGATAAATCCAAAGATGTTAAGATCACATTGGTTTTATGTTCATATTTGATATATGATAATATCATCTATGTCTGCAGAATTTATGATATTAATATGAGGAGAATGGTGAGATTATTATTATGGGTCACACAGAATTACAGATCCCAATAATAGTACACCTAAAAAAAGAAAAACTGTCAGCTGTAGTGTAGTGTCAGCACCCATCTTTTCAAGCTGTTGTAGCTCACATTACAAAGAAGGCCATTTTAGCTAGGAGCATAACAATCTCATTGTATTAATCATTTTCTGTGTTTAAGCAATATGAGGATGTCTGCTTTCAGTGACAGAAATAAAATCCTTGAAGGGAACTGTCTGTGAAATAAACTCTGAAGGGACAGTGAGACTGCCTCTCTTTACTCCCCGTGGCCTAATTAAACAGTGGAAAAGCCACCATGAAAGAAATTAAATTTAAAAAGACAGATTAGCAACAGGAAGGGTGTGGCAGCAACTGATGTCCATGTGGTGCTCTATTTGCAAGTATCATGAAGATGGGTTGTGCCAACAAGCAAAGTAGGGAGTTGCTGATTATGGAGTTTAACAAATATTTTCACTTTTGACAATGACAGGATTCTCTAGTCTAGAGACTATAAATACTGGTCTAGGATTTTTCTTTTGTGATTATCTGCAGCAACGTAACACCAAGAGAAAGAAAGCCATACATTCCCAGGTGTGCTATTCTGCTGGTAACATTTCATTAATAGAAAGTATAATGAATGAACTATTTCAGATCAAGATTTTTAAGATGCTTACACATGCCTGTACACATTTTCCCATACATAAGTATTAGTATTGGACCTGGGCCTTTGCTGGGTGTTGGGTGTTTATTTTTCTTAAATTGCTGGCGTTTGTACTGAGAGGGTCTGTATTGCCAGAAACAATTCTGCCATTGCTTATCCTTCTGAAAATAAGAGAGGTTCATGTGCTGTGATCTGTTGAACTCATGAATGATTGACTTTACTTGGGTGACAATATGTATTTTTTTCCTGGCTGTGACTAATACAGCACAATATTACTGGAAGAATGTGAACTATCCAAGAACTATCCAATTACTTGGAAGATAGGAAATGACTGTAGGAGAATTGCTAAGACTGTTCTGTCTGGTGTAATGTTCTCCATCTTCACGCCTTTGCTGTTTGGTATAATTTGTGTTTGTGCATGGGTCATGTTTGCAATAACCTACTGGTTGAAAATCTACTGGTGAAACAGTGTCAGTGGGAATCAGTGCCCAAGGTGCTCTTCTTTTTCAGTTAGAGTTCCTCCTTTCCCTTGAGGAACCCTTCCCTTGCAGAGCAAAATAGCTCACTCATTGGGTAAGCTTTTCTTCTGCTCTTGTTTTATCTCAAAAGTAGTGGGATCTGTTCTTGCCCCAAGAGTATTTTGTATCTAACAGAGTGTACATAAGTCCAGGTCCAAGCAGTGTGCCGTAGTTTAATCTCTAAGTGAAGAGGAATACTACGGAGCTTTTTTTTTTCTCCCCTCTTCAGAGGAATAATGCATACAAATATTTTACCCAGGTTAACTTCAATGCCATTTCTGGCACTTAGAGGCACCTATTAGGGAGTGAACCTTGAGGATGAGCCATAGCTGTATGAGGCACCACAAAACTTTTTACTTATTAGTCATTAAAGAAAGTTTCTAAACAAAATTAACAAAGAAGCATACCAAAAAATTCTCAAGTTCCAGAAGATAACTCAGTCACAAAGCTCAGATGCTGAGTTCTCAAGCTGGGAGTCAGCTATCAGCCCCCAAAACCTCCAATCTCATCTCTCAGTCACTGGAACACTTCAACATACTCCAAGTTGGTCAGTGGAAATATCCATAGGAGCAGTCTGATGAACAGATTTTCCTGGTCAATTTCTGCATTGTTCCTTCAAGAAAAGTGGTACAAATGTTTCTTAGTTCTAAGTCATTGCTGTACTTACAGGTGCTCCTTTTCACAGAACAAAGACCCCAGAGCCACCAGCCTTCAAGCCAATGCTCATTAGGAGGGGCAATGAGCAAGAGGTTTCTTTGTTTTCTCATTCTGCCCCAGTATTCTTGGAATCCAATGTTCTGTGTTGCTCTACACTCTCCAGTCTGTATCAAGCATGGACAGTGCTTCACCCTGTGTTATGCAAATATCAGATCACAGGCAATAGAGAAAATTGGGAAAAACTTCACCCTGACACTTCTGTGTAGGCCAGACAAATTACCCAAGCTCACAGAGGAAACAGGACACATTGTTTGAGGTATGGTATAGTGAAAAAATTCCCTTTATGTGCTTTTTGTCATTAGAATTTATGTCTCAGAGACAAGTCTTCCCAGAGACTTGCCTACAACATTTAGCCTTGCACTACCTTGAGTAGCATTTGTCTTTCAGACAAACTCCAGCCAGTCAGGATTGAAAGCCACAGCACAGAATGGACTTCACAGTTTTAATTCTTAGGGCAGTAAATGTTAAAACAAAAATACTAGGTGGGTAGAATTATTTCCTGTTATTTCTTTTAAACAGGAAAAGAATATTCGGTAATTCATCACCATGTTAGAGCCTGGAATACATTCACTATGTTTCTGAAAGCTACCATCACCTTTCACTGCTACTGTATGTTGATTTTTCTGATATTGAATAAGTGTTATTGGACAGAATTTTGATGATTCTGTGTGCAGGTAAATGCTAGGATTTGGGGAATGAGTAAAGGCTGCTTGGTGGTAATAAATGTAGAAAAATGTATGAGTGAAAAAACAGTTGCTTCTTTACGGGTAGTGGTATTTATGGCTGTGTGCTCATTGCATTGTTTCGTATCACATGTAGGTTTGTGTTAGAAAACATGATACTTGAGGTTTTATGCACGTGTATTTCTTAGTGTTATGGTTGTGATTTTCATACATCCTGAAAGACAGGCGTATTTTGTATGTATTATGCTTTTCCGTGCTTGTTATTGCCAGAAGCTGAATCAATACTGCTTTTTCTTTCTGATAATTAAAAGGATGGTTTATCTTTATATGGATCTTTAATTTTAATAAGCTAATAATTCTGATTTTAGCTACTATTATCTTAATAGCTAAGCCTTCTTAAATGTTTTATCATAATCCTTTGGATAGTGTTGCCATTTTTTCAGCCTGCATGAATCCTTGCTATAGTGACGTCTGCTGGAAATGGCAAACTGGAATGTTCAAGGGCATATCTAAGCTTTTCAGTTCAGGGTTGCCTTTATCCTTTTATATGTGTGAAGTATGGATATATGGAAGAGCAACTTCACATTTTCCCATTCTCTAACAGGTGTTGTTTCTGCACTGGACTTGGTGGTATTTGGGCTTTATCTTGTGGCAAACATGTATTTTTTGCCTTGAAGCACATTCCAGCAATGTAATTTTTGGCACTTCTTCTATTCTTGTCATAAAAGTTCATAGTTAGAAGTCATCAGGTTCTGAGAAATATTTATGCTTTGTATCAGATTCAGTATCAGATCCACACTGAGGTGCTCAGATTCCATTATGACTTCTTACTGACAGTCTTGACACCAATATTTAAGTAATTATAGAGGAGTCAATGAAAGGAGTTTATGCTTTTAATCTGACGTTCAGAGTTAGGTAATATTTACTTTATATCTTAAAAAAGGTATAACATTCAAAATAGACACCAAACATTTTGCATTAGAGCTAAAAAAGGAAAGTAATGAGCCCATTTTTAAGTGAATTCAAAAAGCAATCAGGTTTTAGTTCTTGCAATGCAGAGCAAATAAAATAAAAACTATTGTACTTTATTTACTAACCGATGAATTGAATTGTCCGCCTTTTATTACAGATATAAAGCAAAGACTATGAAGAGGCAATCATTTTTGGAGCTATCAGACTTTCAGTAACATATCTCTTGTGGCTTAAATAACAGATAGTTTAAGTGTTTTTCCATTACCTTCGTGTAAATGAAAAATGCATAAAATATTTTAACAAGGCAAAGTAATCCAAGGAGATTGTTATTTTGTGTTACAAATTAGGTTATTTCTGTCATAAAATTAAAGGAAAAAAAATCAACGCAAGGACATTTCAGCTTAATATCATTTACCAGAAGGAACATGTAACAGATTTAATGAGCTAGCAGGTCACCTGAATCCAGCTGTTTCCGACCAGCTTTATGAAACGGAGAATGCAGCTAACGGTAGGAGGTAAGCATTATTACAAGCTCTCAAGGAGTTACAAAATCGATTTCTGCTTGAATGAATTAATTTAGATTATCAATTTATAACCAGCTACACGAATCCCATCAACCCAACAATTCAGTGAATGATCAGGCTCAGTCCTTGCAAGAGCTTAACAATTAGAGAGCTCTATAGTTATCTCCTGTCCTACGGTGTTGCTAACAAAGTTCCTTAGTTTGACAGAAAGAGAAGGAAAATGTTTGCTTAAGGATATTGCAGGAGTGAAATGCATCTTTGGTGAAGGAAAAGAGCAGCTACTATAGAGCAACTGTGTTCTTCTGTCTTTCCTTCCTGGAAGTTTTTCCAAAGATAACTGGAGTGTTCTTAATACTAGCAACAAAAGCATACCCAGTGCAGGGAACACACCAAACTATCTAATTTCAATCATGTACTTCTAAAGAAGAATATAAAGAATAGGATGTGAAAACTAATGCTTCTAACTATCATGCACTCTTAAAGTTTATACCTGTAGTGCTATTAAAAATGTCTTGCCTTTTTTGCTGGAATGCAGCAAGGTAGTTCCTCTTCCCCCCATTCCAGTGCAGTCATTAAAACCTATGAAAAGAGAATATAAATTTCTGCTAGTTAGAATGTTACTGTTTTATTTTGTGCAATTGTTAAATGGCTACTCAGGATGCAGGTCGTTGATGATTCAGGCTGTTCATCTTTTAATCTTTGACTTGTCTCTTTCTTGTAATATTGCAAAATGGTTATGAGTCAAAGGACATTTGCTGTGTGTCAGTTACTGCTGTCTCCTGAAGTATAAAATACAGTGGTTACTCTTCCTTGCCTGTTCAGTAAGTTTTGGCACAATCTTCCCTGTCTTGGAAGATAAGAGTGGTACAGTAAGTACAGCACTTTATTAGCAGCATCTGATTTATCACAGGAACATTAAACTTAAATAAGTAATTGTATTTATAAATATCCTCTAACAGGAGCTGGATTTAGTAATGCACGTCAGTGGTGAAGTATAAAAAAGTGATCAGCTGTTCGGTCATAAAGCCTTATTGTTGGCTGAAAATAATCTCAAATTATTGCATTTTAGGGCTGAAGAAAATCAATAGGATTATATTGTTCTTCTTCTAAAAGGTACATTTGCAGTGCAGTGTTCAAAGAGTAATAGGCATGATGGCTTCTGTTAGGGACAAAATGAGTTGCACCTACGTCATGTGGAAAGTACACCACTAAAAAGACCTCAGATTCCTGACAGTTTTAAACCACTAACAAAAATTGTTAAATAGCTCTGTTGCCCTTATTCTGTAAGAAAGTGGAGGGTTTTTAAGTACTGGAAATGCATCTTCTGGACAAACTTGGATATGTTCACATGGGCTACCAGTGCTTTTTTTTTTTTTTTTTTTTTTTTCCTTGTGACTTGGCTGTAAACAGCCTTCTCTAAATTCTCTCTGGGCACACAAAAATTGAAGACAACAATGCAAACCTGTTCTAGTGGAACAATTAAAAATTATGAGAAATCCTTTTTTGTAGTCTTTTCTGTAAGGCTGGCTCTAATTTGACAATCAAATTATTGTCTTGTTCCTCATTATTTATTATTATTTTAGCAAGGTTTTGTGCTAGCACTTATAGAAGTTGATGATTGTGAGATGGTAGAATTTAATAGTCTTTGGTTTCCTCGGACAGGCATTGTACAGTCCTGTAAGAAGTGTCAGTCCATCCTGTAGACTTCATCCTGAGAACTCTTCCAGGCTATGCACAGGTTCTCAAGATCCATAAACTGACCCTGCAGTAGGTTAACTGGGTGTGTGGGAATTGTCACCCCATCAAACAGCAAAGGAACTCATCTGGGAGGCTCTTTTTTCCATCTGTAACAACCACAGCAGGTACCATACCTTCTGAAAAATAAGATTTTAAGTATACATGTCACTGATGAGAGTGAACCTGTAAGTTTTTATGTGTATGCCTAGTGCCTTATGCACTTTCCCAGCCAGCTGCTCTAAAACCAAATTCAGTGGATGGGACAATGCTGCCATTGGATGGACATATGGGATATTCACTGTTGAAGATGCTGGGCTTTACAAAAGTAGCTCTTCATGTCATCATGTTTTGCTGTCCTGTGTGCTATACTGGAAACAAAGTAATCCTGGCAGTACTGTACCTCTGTCTTTGTAGTGTGAATTTTCCACAGATTTCTTTGTTTCTGCCACCACACTCTTTCCAATACTCAAGGCAGCTCCTTCAAAGCTAATTCCAGTGTCAGTGTGATCTCCTCTACTATGATGGTTGAGTCTGAGGGGATAGCTAAATAAATCTCCCACTGTGAGCTTTCGTGGAAGAAATTCTTTCTCTCAGATTTGGATAGTTTATCCCTGGAGCATGCTATCATTCATGGATGGGCAGCTAAAAATTAACAGGATTCAGAGGCTCAGTGACTTCCCAAATGTCAGTCTTTCACATCCAGCAGCTATTGGGCTGAGATGAACCTACAACTTTTCCTTTGAGGGGGAAACCTCTTGCCATGTGCCTTGTGAATCTCTCTCTCTTCTTTATGCCCATAATCATTTAGTAGATGAAGTGCAGAGCAAATCCATCACAAAGTGGGATCTGTTGCACAACCTAGAAACAGAGCCTTTTCTTGTCTATATGTTTGGTCAAGAACTTGTAGCTATCTGTTCAAGCATGGTGAGCTAAGTTTTTAGATATGCTGTAATAATGTAATTGCACTGTGAAGAGTTTTAGGTAGAGAATAATTTAAGTCTCTTTTAAGTGTTTTAAGGAAGGCCCAGGTAGTGTTTCTTTCAGTGATGTGCCAGTGGTTCCTGTGGTGAGGCATGCCTCAGTGGCAAGGCAGGAGTGTGTTACAGTGAGCAGCCCTGCACAGGTGAGCATCCCAAGCACAAAAGCCCTGTGAGACACGCTGGCTCTGTGGGCACTGGGTGTCTGTGCTTCATGATCCTGGGTACCTCCTGCACTGAGGTGGCTGAGCAGCTGCAGGCAGAGGTGGCTCAAGGTAGCCAGGTGGATTAGCAGAGCCATTCCTGCAGAGCTGGGGACAGCAGGATAGGCAAAAGGGGTAGTCCAGCATGGTGAGGAAAGGGCTGGTACCAGAAATGTTCAAAATATTGATGTCAAGTTCAGCCACATATCAGAGAGGATACACTGTATTTGTAAAACAACCAGCAGAAAAAACTAATGCTGCTGAAATGAATTAATATGGCTAAACAAGGTGTAGGGCCATAGCCTTCAAAAAGCTAAATGCTTTTTTGCACAGAGTGCTTGGGCCCACTAGCAAAAATTAAGATTTTTTATGTTCTTTTGCAAACAAAACAGGTTGTACTAAATAAATTCTGTTTCAGGCATTTTATTTCCTTATTATCAAAGTTCATGAGATTTTCAAGTAACTTTCTGGTCAGCAAGGATATTAATAGCCTTGTTGTGTGAGGATTTTCCTAAGCATAGTTTCAGAAAGGTGCGAACATATTCATCAGAAGTGATTATTTGTTTAATTATGCCAAAAAAATGCTGGTAAGCTTTTGGATTTTCTAGTTTAGTCCAGTGCAATTTTTTTCATTATTTTCATAACTCTACATATAATCAACTGTAATATTTCAAACATATGTTTCCATTTTATTTTATGTTGGCAAAGCCTTTGATTGCAGTCTCCAGTGCTTACCTTAACTACACCTCACAGAGGCTGTAAATACAGCTCTCCTCAGCTGCATTGCAGCTAGAGACAGTGTCTGGCAGCAGCCTAGGATGGGCAAATGACCTCAAAATCCTGAGGGCCTATAGCAGCGGTGTTCCACATTATTGATAGTAGCAGAGATATTGACAGTCTGTGCTTGGAAGGAAAATAGGAGTTTGATATGACATATTGTGTGTCTCAGCAAGACTCATAAATAATTTTGACAAGTTTTTGTATGCATGGGAAAGTCCTTGATTCAGCCTCCCATAAAAATAAACTTCTATTATGGAATGTATTTGTCAAGTGGCTGTGTGATGGATGGAGCTGCGTTTACCCCTTGGCAGTTCGATGAGTTTTAGATGCACAGCTTACCAGAGAGGATTTACGGGCAGTACAGAAATAATTATTCAGTATGAAATACATAATTCCTGTACCTGGATTTTCATTTTTTATTATATTTTGTTTCTGTTGCATTTCTGGTCTTTAAGACAAAAGGCCTTACCATTTTACTTGGAGCTGTTGAATGCCTGTAGTTTTTTGTTTGGGGAAACTCATTCCTTTCCTAAACTTGGCTTCTATTTTGTTAATTGAATATAAGCTTTTAGCAAATTAGGCAAAATCAGACTAGTTGGCATCTGAAAATTTTTATTTTTTACCAATAAAATCTCTCTTGAAAGGATTTCTTAAACCTATGGTGGGGAAAAAAATTAACAAATCATATTAAATTTAGATTCTTATGATATCTATTGCTCATATTGCTCTTACTGTCCTTTTTATTTTTCTTTTCTTTTCTATTTTTTTTTTAAACCAAGTAATATACTTACATGAGGAGGTCACACTTTTCTGACATTGAACCCAGAGCACCTGGCACATTTATTCTATTCTTCCTTAAGGCTCTTCCCTCAACTCTTTCTCTCCCCCTCCTTTTTTTTCTTCCACAGTAGTCTTGCTTTTCTGTCAGGGTTGCCTTCATATCTCCTCTTACCTCTGTCATTTCTGCCTGTTCATTACTCACTCCTTTCACCTGTTCTGTTTTTACTCATTTAACTTTTTCTTTAGACTTCCTCTTTTTTTTTTTTTTTTCCTATTCCTGTACTCCTGATTGAATGTTCTTCCTGCTGTTAATAGTTTCTCCAGCCTTTCTCCTTTACTTCTTCCTACTCCTCCAGTACATTTCTTCTTAGATTTTTCCTCTTTGTTCTCACCATTATCTCACATTCTAGCTTATTTTTACACAGTTACTTTATGACTTTCTTCCTTTTTTTCGGTCTCTTCCCTCTCTATTATTTACCACTCCTAACAGTCATTTTTTCTTCCCAGTTTGCAACTTCTGACCATGGCCTTCTGACAGATACAGTTTTTCTGTCTTCCCAAAATGTCTTCCCTGTTTGAAACTTCTCAAAGTTGTGGCCATGGCACTTTTTTAGTCTTTACAGGACTATCCAGTTTTGGATAGTTCCCATATCCGTGGTTGAGGAATCACTGTCCTGACTTGCCAGGAAGAACAGTGTAGTCCTCAATGCATTGACAAAGATAAAAGACTCAAAAGAGTACTATTTTTTAAAATAACTTTCAACATATAGTACAATATGTCATGGATCAGGCTAAGAGATCTCACTCATCAGAGGCAGGAATTATTGTGAGCAGAGGATTTCTAAAGAAATAGCAAAATTGTTTTTAAGTGTAGAATATTTATTTTAAGATTTCATACCATTTATTATAGCTTGTAGATATGGCAAATTAGAATTCCTGTTCTTCATTAAAACACATTCTAGATTTGTGTAGAGCAATTTGAATGTAAAAAATGTGCCTGCTCAAACAGTCTGTGGAAATGAGACAGTATGTTAATCCTTGCAACCAGCACCTGGTTCTAAATTTGGTCACAATTGGAGTTGTGCTAGCCTCATACATATGTGAGCACCTGGCTGGGCTGCTCACACACAGCTCACATGCTTGGATTTGAGCTGCCCTCCAAGCTCTGCCACTGACTCTCCAGTGGAATGGGGTGTCCAGTGCTCCTCTGACCCAGGTGGACCTTTGAGTAGTCTTCAACATCTCAGATACCACCAGTGGGCAGCTGAGCTGATTCATTTCTGTTTGTCCATGTGTGTAATGTTGTGTATTTCTTCTAATATATTTGAATTTAGCTTAAGTTAGGAGCAGGGAATCAGCAGCAATCTTGTTTGGACTGTGTTAATAAAGCTTTGTAGAGCAACTAAATAGCAGGTGCCTGAAAGCAATTACATCTTCTGACTGCCATTCTGCCATAAGTGCAATACCATATGGAGCATCCTGGGATTCTGTTTCTTTACCCCCTACTGCAAATTGTCCACAAAAAACCCACTTTTAATATTTATTTCTAAATCCAGTTCATTAATGGACAGTATCTGCCCAGCAAAACTGAATTGCTACTATTGCTGATCTAGATAACACATGTAAACAGGAGGAAGGGCTTGGTCAACTACAGCTAATTATGCCACTGCAAAAATCTACTGGAGGTGAAAGCCAGACAGTTGTGAATTAATTAGCACTCATGGATTCATGTTTATGCTGTGTTGTCTCACCTAGGTCAGGGCATTCCATGCTTAGGACTTGGGAGCTAGAGCAGTAAGTGTTCCTCATTTTCTTGTCATCTCTACTGGAAAGAAGATCTACTGAAGAGAAGGGAAATTTACTACCAGTTAAATTGGGACCATAAGTGTTAGAATCTCCTTTTTCTTTAAAATGTCATCCCTTAAGGGTATTTAAAATAGTTTCGTTTGGTCCATGATAGCTGAAGTTCTGTCTGTACTTCCATGAAAAACTTCTTAAGAGGGAAGATTTAATGAAATAGCTCTTACAAGTACTTTTGGCCTAAATCTCGTTGTTCTGTTTTGTTTTGTTTGTTTGGGGTTTTCTGTTGTTTTTGTTTATTGTTTTTTTTGTTTTTTTGGTTTTGGTTTATTTTTTGGCAACCAATTTCCCTGGAATTTGGATGCTAAAATAGGAAAAGTAATACTTCAGTATTTTATAGTTGTACCTGCTTTACTTTCTCTGAATGTCATGGAAAGAGATGAAGGATGGGGTAACTGTAAATGATTATGTAAATATGCACTTGAGGGTTGTTTTTTGCTTTATTTTGGGGAGTTTAAACAATGGACTGCTGCCTGTTAAGTATTTATGAATGTCCCTTCCTTCTCCCCCAAACCTGCTGCTTCATTCACAAATTCTTTTGACAAAATTTTATTAATCTTCACAATAGAGCTCTGTATTAGCAGCGCTGTATTAACATGAAGCTTTCTAATAAGTATCAAGCAATTTCTCAATGTGCAGTTCTGTGTCAGAGATTTCTATTACCAATATCTTCAGGCAACTTCATTTCAATCCATGTTGTGCTTCAAGGATCTGTCGAAGTGCACTTCAATGCATCTGAAAACATCCTCAAAATAGAACAACATGGATTGAAATTGAGGGGCCTGGGAGCAAACCAGAGGGGACAATAACAGCTTAGTAAAAGTCTTACTTTTCTCTAGTCTCACTTTCTATTTTTTATACTACCATTAAACATAGGAAGTTGAACAACAATTGAATAGGGTGGCTTGCTGTAGCAGTGTGGCAATCTCCCAGGAGAAAGAGCATTCACAAGTCTGAAGGATAAAATGATGGTTCTTTCTGAACCTATGTGTGGCTGTTCTCCTCTGGTACTCAGATTTCAAAGGGTGAAACTGGGAGTGCTCTTGCTGATTCTTACGTCCCCTCTCTGCATATACAAACTCCATATTTTTTATTCAGCAAAATTAGTGTTTGTTACTGTACTGAATGGAGATGCAGGGTGGGAGTTTCTCAGCAGTGTACCTGTTACAGACTAGCTTTCAGTTTTCATGTACTCCTTCTCTTAGGAGGATATAGAAAAGAATAAAAGCTGCTTTCTTTCTCTTTTTTTCCTGCAAAATGTACCAGTGGTGGTTACTTCCAATGAATCATTTAAGTGATTTTCTATTAAGAATGGAAGTTTTTAGAGAACAACAGATAAATATTCTTGTCAAAAACTGACAAAAATGTTTGCTGTGGACCCTGTTTCTGTTATTAGACACAAATTAAAAGCAATATCTTTGAAAATATGTGCATGGCATTTATGGCCAAAATTCTGTGCATGAATGTACTATTGTTTTGCTGGGTGGCAGTAGGTGCCCTCATAGAGAGTTCTGTAGATAAAAGATCATCAGGGGTCAAACCTGGGATCATTCTGTAGTCATCAGGGCTGCATTATTTCCCTGAAACTAAGGAGATTTCTAGTTAGTTTGTGTATTTCAGAGGAAAAGTTCTGAAAATAAACTGTTAGTGTAATTGATAACATGATATCTGGCTCAATTTCAAGAAATTTGAAAGACAGCTTGAGGGAATTGATAATGTAATCACCACAGTGAGCCACCAATACCCAGTGATTCTAGTTTTTTATCATGTATGTATGTATAGCAATTAATATAACAGCTTCTGTAATTTAAGGATATAATATGATATATAACAATTAATATAACAGTTTCTGTAACTTAAGGATATAATATGATGAGAGTAGCTGTTTCACTTATGATGAAAGTAACTGAAAAAAAAAAGGAGAATGTGCTATCTACCAATATGTATTCAAGACAGATATCTATTTCATTTTAGCATGTAGGTCTGTTTAAAACAGGCACTTATTTATAGAATAAAGTCCAATCACATATAAAAAAATCGATTTAAAAACTTGTTAGTACTTGTTTCTGTGTGTTTGGCCAGATTTACCTAATGGAAAGTCCCTTTATACTTTTGGCTATTCCAGTGGCTTGTAGTTAAAGAGTCCTAAATAATTCTGGTGTGTAAGAGGGGCCCTCACTTTGGAGAGTACCCACATACTGTAAGTTGTGCTGTCTTCCAGTCAGTCTAGGAGCAGGGCAAAGGGCACTTTTCCTTCCCATTCATCAGGGTGCAACCCTAAATACTGCATTTTAAATTAAAGAAGTAGATCACTGATGCTTTGTTTTTCTCTGTATTAATAGATCAAAAGAAGTAGAGAGAATATGGCTTGCTTTGTTCATGACTATTTTCAGGTGGTGAGAGGAACTGAAGGTGATAATATCTTCAGTAGGTAAAAACTGAGAGCAATTTTTTTCAGATGTACCTAGGAAATCTTCTTCTAAGTAGTGTAAAATACAGTGTACTGAAATTTTCACTTCAGGCCAAAAGTTATGTCTTGGAGGTTTATTTTAAGTAGAGTAGACTTCACCAGTATCAACTGAATGGATTTACTAGTGGAGGTGGCTTGTGTGTGATTGCATACACTGATGTGTCTAGCTGGAAAATTGAGAACCTAAATTAGGTACTTCTTAAACTGTCTTCACTAAAAAAGGATTTAAAACCAATATGCAGATCTGCTGGATGTTTTGTTAGGTATTCATATGGACATATAGATGTTTAGAAGTCCCTTTCTATTCAAGATCAAATTTGGCTCTGCCAGCTGCAGTTTAGAGGTAAGAAAAGTCATGAAAAATATTCAGTTGTTCATGACTAAGAGGGAAAAAAGAAAAATTTTGTAAAGCTGTGATTTTGTTATAAACCAGAACCTAAAGCCTGAGTGACAGTTCAAAAGATTTCAGTTTTATTGTTGTGTGAAGCTTGCCCCAAACCATCCCAAAATCAGAACATGGAACTCCACAGCCCAACTTTGCCTGAAGAGATACAGTCTTGAATTTGTGGATTCCAAAGGGTTTTGTTGCGTTCTGTATTGTTCCATTGTCCTTCAGCCAAGCTCAACATGACTAAATATGACTTTCTTAATATCATGTCTGAGGTAAAAATCTAGACAATCACCACAAAAGGGAAAGAAGCTGACTCAAGAAACTTCATGTACCTTCTCTAGACATCTGATAAAAGAGAAGGGAAAAACCCATAAAGTCATTCTTTGCCCGGAAGCTGGGTTTATTCACGTATAATGCACTATCACATTATCATTGTTAAACTTTGAAAAACAGGAATTGCAAAGGTTGAAGTCATTCAGTTTACAACATCAGCTTTGTGCTGTTGCTCAGATCTACAGTTTAGTCATATACATGTAAATTTTGGCATGCATACTTCACATCCTTAAGGATTTTTTCCAGTTAAGGTATGAAGGTAAAGAAAAAATAATCAGTAGTTACAGACAGGAGTTGTAGAATATTCTGAGTTGGAAGAGATCCACAAGGATCATCAAGTCCATCTCTTAAGTGAAATTGGCATGTATGAGATCAGACGTGGATCAGAAATCACGTCCTGAGGCAAATAGAACTGAGGAGAGTAAATTAATTTTAACAACTGTTAATACTGACTGTAAGACACCTTCTTCAAAGCCATGTTTCTTTAGGGTAGTTTTGAGCAGGTCAAACTATGAACTGCATTCTAACACTGAATTGAGTCTTAGTCATACCCAGGTTTCTGTCTTTACTTGAAAAGGACTAAATCAGGACTAATTCAGAATACCTGAATTCATAATTTCCCATTGTGAAATTTCTTTATTTATGGATGAAATGGGAAGTCTTCATAATTTTTTTTTGTGTTGCTTTTTTACCTCAGTTCCCACCTATGGAGAGACATTAATGTTTTGAACTTTTTTTCTTTTTTGTGCTATGATTTCCTCTATGTTATGCTTTTCAGAAAGCATGTGTTATTTATTTAGTTGAGAGACTATGTGTTGTAAAAGGATTGCCTTGTAAATTGTTTTTTTTCTAGTCTAGTGCAGTTTTTAAAGAGTCCAATGTTTAAATAGGTTCTAATGTTTTTGCTTTGAAAATCTCCATGTGTACTGCCACAATAAGGATGCAAGTAATTTTATAAGCCTAATGTTTTCTATCTGTGGAAAAATTTCTTTTGTACATATTTTTTTGATACATTTCCCATGCATTGGTCTTCATTTTGTGCATTTTCTAATCTGTAACAGTCCAAATTCCCTTTCAGTCCTACGTTATAATGTATGAACATGATTCCAGGTATTGTGTTACAGGAAGGGCATTCTTTTTGTAAGTGTCATGATGGTTATTAATGATATTTCAACAGGACAAAATTTGATACAGTATATTTTGCTTCATAAAAGATTTTAGGACTTCATTAGTTTGGCTGTGGAGTCTACAGAGAGGTGAATTTCAGTGATTTAGCTCTGTTTTCTAATTGTTTTTTATAGTCTCAAATGTGGGTGTATTTTTAACAGTACATAGTATATACATGCAAATTTCCAACATCCTGCTGTGTCTGAATTACATTTTGATTTTGGTTTGTTTTTTTTTTTTATAATGATGGTTTTCTACTCTTTTGATTTCACATGATGAAAAAATAGCTGGCATGAATTTTATCAGACTTTCCAAAGAGCATCACCAGACAGGGGCCAGTCATGGAAAATCACAGACAGCATGAAGAAAAATTAGAAAATGAAAACAGGTTGTAACTGAGACCAGACCATCAAAATTCTTGACCAAGAGACACTAGATTATAGTATAGCAGTTTATTCAGAAGCCAGATGGCAAGAAAACCTTTTTATGCTATGTGATGGGACATACCTTCCCAAACCAAACAGAGTTATCCTGTAGAATGCAGTTTGTATTGTCAGATTTCAGTCTTCTCTTAAGTTTTGTATGAGCTTTATCTAACCTGCAAAGTTACTATTTTTTAAAGCAATTAAAAAAAAAAAAAAAGAAAGGGTGGGGCTGCACGAAGGTAGTCTGTTTTTAATCAGCGCTCAGACAGTGTCCTAGAAGGCATGGATTCACAGGAATCCCTTCTGGCTAAATAGAAGGTAATCACAAAAGAGGAAAGTGGAAGGAACTTGAGAGAGTCCTTCAGGTGTTCTGGAGTTCATGCATCCCGTTTTTTGTTTGTTTCATTCCTTTTTTAAACTCCTCTCTACAATTCATCTCAGACTAGAGCTGACATGTTTCTCTTTTCCTTCACTTTCTACTGAAGTTTCAGAATTATCTCCTTACTGTACAATTTGTTTGCTTGTGTTTATTTAATCTCTCATTTCTCCACCATCTCTGTTTTTTCTCCTTAACTCTTCATGATAATATAATGTATAGTGTGTAGTTAAATTGGTGTAAACCTAATTTAAAGCAAATGAGGTGCACCTATGTTCTAAGATTAGCTCTAGTGCACCTAGATACAGTTCCCTGTAATTAGGTGAAAAAGCTTTCTGATGAAAACAAGACCATAGCAAGAGACCAATCCTTTGAATATTTAAGAAAAAAAATTCAGCCTCAGCATTCTTTCTCCTATTGCATTTCTTGTAGTGCCCTACACGTCTTCCCTTCAAGAAAAATATTGGTTTTCTTCAAATATTTACTTCATCTCTTTTCTTCTCATTTTCTCCCCTTTTCCTTTCCCTCTCTCTTTAAATGCAAGTCCAAAGAGGAAGTTGAACTAGTAGTTAATATTTTATGCCTTAGCCTGTGACTTTGGTTACCAAAGCAAGTTGTTCTATACAATAATAAATTGGTAGTCTGGTTTAAAAGTTTTTTTTTTCTAAGTAGTTACTGAGAAAATTGCTAGGCATAGTTTTGTATTTGTTTTCTTTGGTTCTCCTAGATTGATTTTAAGTTTCAAATACTTTAATGATTATTTGTTCACCTATTCTAATGTTAGGTGGTCAAACTCACAGCTGAAATAGTAATTTTCACTTCTTACTTGCAAATAATTCTTTCCGTCAAAAATGCATAAAATAAACTTGAGACTGATTCAGAACCCTGAATCTGAACCTCTTGGAATTCATACCTACATCTAAATTTCACAAATGACACCTATTTACATTAGATGGTAAAATCAGGAAGGAAAAAATATTCTATTTAAATATTCTCCGATTGCGTATTTCAGTCCCTATTCTGTGTCTGTAACAAATTCTAGATCAAAATGTTTTGAACAATTTGCATGTAAACATAAACAGGAAAATATTGCTTCAGCACTTTTCCATTTATTCCAGCCATCTTTTAAATAAATAATAGGTTTTAAAAATGTAAAAAAAAAAAAAAATGGTTAGCCAGTAGTTCCAGCCACACATCCTTCCCAAAATCCATTTCAATCCAGCTGGTAATCATGACTTAAGTTTGGATTTGTTTTGGGACTTTGTTCTTCTGTTTTACCTATTGGTGGAATGAGGAGGTTACATGACATAAGCAGAGACCATAGATTGAGTAGGTGTCAGAGGTAAGAACTGCTTGAGTTGCTTCCTTTTGTCTCTTGCACCAAGCAAGGCTGCAAAGGTTTGGCATCATAACTGATGGAAGTGATTGCTTTTGCCTTTTTTGCCTTTTTGGGTTTTTTTCTCAATCCAGATTGTAAAGTAAGTATGTGGCATATAATATTTGGTTTTGGCATTCATGTTCAGATTCATTGTGGTCTTTCAAATGGTGTTTACATGAATTCGTGAAAGAGCAAAACATCATGGACTTTAAAAATAGAAATATTGGGCAATACATAGTATAGCTGAAAAATCAATAATAAGATGTAGGTGACTTTTACTGCTGATTTAATTAAGCCTGTATTGTGTAAAATTGCATGTAGACACATAGGTAGAGATGCTTACCCATATTGAAATGTAACTCTCACATACCATTTGAAAATGGGCTGACATGAAACTTGCTATAAAAAATGAAATATTCTAAGATATCCAATATATCTGTGAATAAATGAGATGTGCAGAAATAAAAAAGGGAAAAAACAACTTCAAGTTGTCTAAAGAATTACATGAAGATAATAGAGAGTTTTTGGTTTTTTTCCTTATTGATTATTCCCAGAACTTAAGGTTTCACAGTGAGATTGACAACTGAGTTATTTGCCCATACCTAGTGACTGACAACAGATAATGGAAAGGCTTTTACCATGATATAACAGCAGAGAATAATTTCTAATTTACTACTATAGTTCTCATCAAAAGTACCCCAGCAAAAACAGTAGATTTATCACTTCAATTACTGGAATTTCACATTTAGTTTAAAGAGACATGTTTCTATAATGTGACAGGCTTTACAGATTCTGAACTTCTTCAGACATTTCAGCTATCAGAGTAATCAGGAAAAGATATAAATGAAAGCAATTGTTTTAGTTTTATAACTTTCAGTGCTGTCTACTGGCAAGAAACGAAACAGGCCATAAACTGATGGTCTTTGCCAGGTCTATAAAAGGAAAAAAAGACATTCCGTATCAGTCTTTTTTACTTTTTTTAAACCAACTGTCTGATACTGGATGAGAATAATGTTAAAATAGTATTCAATTAATATCTACAAATTAACTTTTATGTCTATATTTTTTTAAACTAGCCACCTAGTGATAATAAAATGCTGTTTACCCCAAAATATATTGAGTATATTTTTAATACATTTATTCATATCACCACTGTCCAGCTTGCATGCCTCAAGCTATGAGAGGGAACCTAAAGATAAAAAAAAAGACTAACATAAAAAACAGTCAACAATCATAGGCTTCTGTACTCTAAAAAAAGGCCATGTGAGTGATTTAAAAGCTATTTTAAAATATCATAATGGCTAATGTTTTCTACTTTTGGGGAAGATGGGTTGTTCACTGCTTTGTTTGAGGAACATATCTTTAATTTTAATAATTCACCCCCCACTTGGTTCTTCTCAGCTTGGGTAATAGAAAGTGCTATATGTAATTGAGAGTGCTTGGGCACTTCTTAAGCCTGAATTTGAATACCCTCAGTGGGTCCCAGCCTCATGTCAGGGAATATCTGGTCACAGATGTGCTCCCATGTGCCTCTTTTTTTTTTTTTTTTGCTCTCTAGAATGCCCCGATTTCTTGTTCAAAAACAACCTTTGCTTGTAAACCGATGAGGAATTCTGGATTCTCCCCAAAGTGAGTCCCAGGTCAGAGCATTGAGGAACAAAATGCTGGTGTTAGGGTTTGTGTCATGGCACCCTCCAATCAGTCAGGTTAAATGCAGTAAACAAATCAAAGTGGAGTACTGTGCTGTACTTTCAATTTTATGGCAAGATAAATCAGTGCACTGCAGGATATCTGATCTGACTCTAGGTTCACTTCAGGAGATTTGGATCTGTTTCTAGAGAAATAGCCTTTACATTATGCTTATGTAGACAAGCATACCAGTTCTCCCCAAAATTTCCCTTTTGCAGACAACTCTTGGCAATCCTTCCATTTCTCATCAAATAAAAGGCATTGAAGGAGGTTTTTATGAAGGTTTCCTACCAGAGAAAGTTGGTGCATTTTCATGTGGGATTCCTAGTCCTTCTGCAAAGAGTCATTTCTCTCTTAAACTCCATCTTACTCAGAGGTGTTCCTGCCTCTTCCTCTCAGACCAGAGTGCAGGAGGCCAGGAGCTGGGAATCCAAGGCACATGTCTTTAGTGCACTCTGCAGAGTCCCTCTGCTGCTACCCACACAAAGGTGCTGCAACAGCAAAGCATCGTAATAAAACCTCGCCAAGTAGAGAAAGCAGTAGGGATTTTCCCACAGCTGTTGCAGAATTCATAAATAAATTCACACAATTACGATATTTGGTAGAAATGAAATGCCATCACACGTGGTGTCTCTGATGGTCTGATGATTGCTAGGGTGCAGCTTATATCACAGAGCATGCTTTTACTGGCAAAAGGGAGATTATCTATTCTATCATATGTGAAAGGGATCTTTTTTGGGATTTGCTGTAGTAGAGCAGTGTAGTAGTTAAGCCAGCTCTACAATTTTATTGCATGTTACAGCTGAATTTTCAAGAAATGCTGTGATTTAGATCACAGAAAGGAAGTATCTAAGTGCTGTATATGGTGTCAAACGTGCATAAGTGATTGAGTGCTTCTGTTTATGAGATAATACTTGAGTGATAATGTTTATGAGGAGTTCTATTAGGGTGAATAACAGAGCTGCTGGTTAAATGCCTGTTTGGATTGTTTTTATATCCACTGATTTAAAGTAGATCTAAATAGATCAGTCACATATTCCAGATTTGGTTTTTTGTTTGTTTACTCTTACAGAGGCCAGGGAAGAAGTATTAATTAGTTCTGTGCCAATGAATTTCTAACCTCTCAACCTTAAGAACAAAGTAAGGGACTGTAAAATCTCAAGATGGCAGCCCCAATGAACCTGCAGCTCTTCACTGGTTTATATAGACTCTTCCTTCCAAAACTGAAGGTAGCAGTATTTTGGCACAAGATCAGCATTTTATTTATAATATTCATAAAGTACTATTTCAGACAGCTTAGCAGCAGAAATGCTAAGCTTATGATAAATTTAGGATAAGTGTTTTCTTAAGAATTTTTTTTTCAAATAATTTCATCTCACAGTCATGTAGAATGGCAGATGTTTGCAAATCTTGGTGTAAAATTGATTGAAATATTTTAAGAAAACTGAAATTATGTCGGTGGCAAAATTTATTTTACCAAGTGCAGATGTAAGACATCAAGTTCTCAGACTGATGGCAGAATTAACAAAAAACACCATCTGGTTCAATAATTATCTGAGAATACCCATATTCTTGGATTTGTTTTAATACCACTTAGTTCCCAGCTTTATTTTATCAGTGTTTGCACACCAATGAGACTAGATTGTGCAAAATGAAGACTACTTCCATCTGATCATTTTTAAAAAACAACGTGTTTTTGCATGAATAATGAATCTTTGAATTGTTACTAAACAAGCAAATTATTTGCGTATGTGTCACATCGGTTATCAAGTTTGCACATGTGACAGCTTCAACAGCCGTCACATAAAATGCATAGAGCTTGTAACCATATGTTTTTGCTTGACAAAAAGCTGAAACTCAAGATCAATTTTCAATATGGGATGCACAAATTAACACTTTAAAATGCTCCACAAATTTGGCAAAATACGCAGAAATAGCACGTTTCTAGATATTAACTGATATCTTTGGATTCGACCTTAAGGTATTCAATCATTTTGATTAAAAGACTGATTTCTCATAAAACCACAGTCTGTTGGAGGCGCAAAGCCAATGACATTTGAGCATTCATATATTTTCATAAACTTTGAACAATGTCAGTGAGACACCTCTTCAATCTTGGCCACACAACAGCAGGGTATTCAATCTTTCTTTAGCTTAAGACAGAAAATTTGAATATCAGCATAGGGTTATTAATGTGACAGTTCACATGGTGTGTACCAGTTGATTCTTAAAAAGCAGATCTGTGGAATGTACAGAGCACTCTGCTCTCTGCTCTTGCTCTTAAAAATCCAACAGAAAGCCTTAAAATGCATTTTTACAGCTTGATCATTACACTTTTTAACAGTAAAACATGAAGAAAATTGACTACAGTTTTACACCTTGAAAGTTACTGGTATTATTTCTGTGATTATATCATCTGCTGTATTTAATATTAAAGATGTACAACAGATCTCATAGTGCATTATTTAATTCTTTTTGTTTGTAGAAAAATGGCATTAGCAAGTGACTAAGCAGCATGCAGTTAAATATTTAGTTGCTCCACCTCCCTCTTTTTCTTTGCTGACTTAGTGTCTGTCAAAATTTATGGCATTCCAAATAAATAAATAGACGCCCCTCCCTATGCTTATTTCTTTAAATTTAGATTTTTGAGTAATGTAATGTTGTTCAATGTAAGCATGTCATTTTACATTACATCATGTTGTAGGTCAGATGCAATGTAACTTTTTATGATGCATTGTAAATGACAAAACATGCTGCAATATGTGATATATATTGGTACGTGCCCCTGATAACATCGCTTTTTCTTTAGAGTCTTGTCGCCTGAGCAGCTTGGGAGAAACCAGATGGGCTGTGAGGGGAAGATGAGCAATTCTGTCTTGCCCAAACTGCAAATGTGACAACACACTGTTAAGACAGGAGACAGCGAGGTGCATGTGTTAATATAATACAAGGCACCCACAGATGTCCCAAAGTTTTCATTTGAAAAGCCCTGTTAAACAAACAAATCGCAGAATCTCATCCTATTTCAGTGACAGTGGGAAGATCTGCTCTTACTGCAGTACAAGACAGGGTGGAAGTCTGATTTGGTGTTAGGTCTGTGGTGTGTGCTGGTAAATTCCTGCTAGTTGTGTGTAGGAAGAAACAAGGAATGTATCTTGCAATTCAGCGTTTCAGTTGCTTCACCAATTCCAAATTTACTGTAATAATTTAATACTTCTATAAGATCTTCTGTCTCAAAGGATGTTGAAATCTTTACAGTTTTCCATCACATCCAAAAGGCTTCACTCCCCATTGAAAACCATCCATTAGCTGAGGTGAAGCTTGCAGGATTTCAACACAGAGCAACATTGTATGCCTAATTATATGATTGTATTTTAGTTTAAACTGCAGGGTAAACACAGGTAGGTGTTATGTACTTAAAAATACTGGATTTTCCCAGGACATTCTTCCTTACAGAAAATGTGCTAAATGAATCTACCTAGAGTATCTCACTGCACAGCATTTCCACCTGCATAGTGCCCCATGGCTATATCAATAAATGCAGTAAAAGGTCAATATACTTCATGGTTTGAAATGTCCTTTTTAGGATATTGGGTGAATAAAAGGCTTTTTTTCCATAGTAGTGTGGCCATGTGTAAGCTGTTCAGCATTATGCTTTCACTATCATTAGTTTACTCTCATTTTGTTTTAGACTGTGAGGCCATTCAGTGGATTGCTTCCTCAGCTCCCGTGTTTGTACAGGGCCTGGCACAATACCTCTGAAAACAATAACAACATATTAATAGTATCTAAAACACTACTAATGCTGCTTAATTCCATGCAGGGCCATCACTTCATTGATAACTAACTCAGAAACTTTTGTTTCTTGAGCTTGAAGAGCTCACCAAGAACTTTTCTGTGCAGTAGAGTCTACTTTAAACAAAGAATTCTTGTAACTCGTCTTCACCAGTTTCCAAGTGTTAGACCTGCAGAGCAATTTGTGGTGCTGATTTAGGTGGCCTTACCCATCCATGTGTTTGGATGTGTGTGTATTTCTCAATTGATTACATACACTTCTCCTGTTGTGAGGTTGGATGCATTGATTTTTCACCAATGGCAGAGTTGCACACAGGCAGCTCAATTGAAAGTAGTAAACTACATCCAGAAGCCTATAAAAAAAGCAATACAGTGTCTTAGAAATTGTGTGTTTTGGAGGGTGTGGTTGTATAACTTCTTTCATGAAAGTAAAATTGTGTTTACAATTTGTTTTTGGTCTTGATCCATATATTTGGAGCACTTTTTTTTTTTCTATGCGTTCTCCTGCCAATATAGTCAGTCAAGTTGTTCACTGGAGTCTTTTTGAGAGTTTTGTTTGCATTCTGGTTTCTTCAAAAGTAGAAAAGTGAAAGCATTAAAAAAAAAAAAAAAAAAAAAAAGAAAAAAAAAAGAAAGGGGAGCAGTAGAAAATCATTTGACATAATGGTTAAAAATGCCTTAACTTGAAGAAGAAAGAATCTTATTTTGTGGGTTTGGGGTCTTTATTAAAGCCTTTTAGGATTGAAGGGTTTTCTTTCTTTTCCCCAGTACTTGTAATGAGAATGTTGCTATATAATGAAAGAATCTACAGGACAAAATCTTTCCTGTTTTAACACAGATACCATGTCACTGGCTCTCTTCCACTTGTGCAGTTGTGATGAAAGCTATATGAATGGCTGAGCTGTTCTGAAAGGCAGTATTTTCATTCTGACTAGAGAATAGCTGTGGGAAGACTAAGAGCTTCTTGATGCTGCTTCTTTTTCCACTAACTTTTCTTCCTTACTCAGCCACAGTAGAAATTGGGTGGGAATTGATAATCCTTTAGGAATGTAGCTTTTGACACTTATCTGGTGGATGATAATTAATGCATTCCAAGAGGATTATCATAGTGGACTGTAGTTATAAAAGAGTGACATTCCATTTACGTGGAGTGAAACTTTAATATATGGCTGTCTCTACCACGTATTTTTAGGAGAAATCTTCAACTTTTCAGCTCCAGACAGTGTAGCTCCACCCAGTCCAGCTGTAATGAGCAGATGTAGGCACAGGCATTTTTTACCAGTATGTTACCATGCCTTAAAAGCACAGAAAACCCCAAAATATTAGTGTTATCACAGCATATTTGTAAGTGTTTCTGAGATATTCAGGAAGAAGCATTTTGTTTGGTGACTTCAAGAGTAGTGTTTGCAAAGATTTTTAAATACAGGATAAAGGCTGGGTGCAATGGGATTAAGACAATTCTTTGATTTTTGTAAGCAGCATTTTTTCATTTTAAACTTCACTGTAGTATTGCAATATAATGAAATTTTCTTAGACTACATGCTTAGAACTGAGATATCTTTAAAAACTTGCAAATTGCTATATCCCGTCAATAATAAAATTGATATTTTTGTGATTTATGATAGTGCTCTTTGGCAGGGTTAGCTGGTCTACACTACTGTCTTTTGTGAGGAGCAAAGCAGACCATTTTCATGCAATCAATAGGATTTGGGACTGACTTGCCCATCCCTCCATTATATGGGACAGGAGTCTGTGCTCCCACATGAGGCACAGGAATGTTTTGGCTCAGTTGAAAGGGACAGTTTCCTTATGATATTGATTACTGGGAGTGCAAAGTTTCCTATAGGAAATTTTGTAGGAGATGAATGGGTTTTGCATCTATTTAAAATGCAGGATATTGATGAGACTGATATCTATATATTGCCACCTTTAAGTTCCAAATGTTACAGAACACAGTATGACAGCATCAAAAAGGCTATCACTGATTGTATCATACATTAGTGTATAATCTAGGTAATTTTATAACATTAGAGCAGTAGCCTGCTATGATTCAACTGCAGGAAAAATTGTCAGTATGCATTTGAGTACACCTTAGCATTTGTTCTTTTATTCTCTGAAGTTAATCTTAGGGAGGAGGTGTTATTAGCCACCAGCCATTTGTCAGGATGGGCTTTGTTTTCGGTTTCACTGTGCTGGCTGCTGCATTACATTGCAGATGCTATATGGATGCTAACAGGCTCACTGTGCTAATCTGTAGCAGCATTCCTCTCGCTCTCCAGCAAGAAAAACTCCTTTCTGATATTTCATTAGTGTGTTTGGTTGGTTCATTATTAGAGTTTATGGTCTGGTTTTGTCTTTAACTACCTTCTTGTTATGAACTACTGCCAATCTGCAAAGAGTATTTTTCAGTAAAAAAATAAATCAAAGATATCAGGCAATTCACAGAACTACAAGAATTGTTTCAGAATCAAAGTGTTCTGTAAGGTGCTCAAGTTGAGGTCATACTCCTCCAATACATCCTGACGCACAGTAAAGATTACATAAATGTTAAATAAGAATACCATCTCAAAAATACATTTCCTTTATGTAGAAAACAAATTTGTGTCATAGAGTCGTAGCTGTAGGAAATGGAAATAATTTATAGGGTCCCCTAGTCGAATCCACATGAGATACAAGATTACTGAATAAAATGAGTTTTACAGTGCTCTGCCCCATCTTTGCTGTGAAAAGCAAAGACCCATTTAAATTGAAATTTTAAATAGCTTCAAGAAGAAAGAAGACCTCAACATTTGTAAAAGAATGCAAACTCAACATTTATAAGGATCAAAACCCTTTTAAAATATATTGATGAAAAATATGTCCTAACATTGGAGTTGATTCAGGGAAGAAGCCGTATTTCAATCATTAAAAGCCCAATGGCTTAGCACCTTGCCAGGATCCTGGCTAAGCTGACCACATGTTTTGTGGCAATTAGGTGAGGGACAGAGCCAAAATTAGTACCATAAGCACAACAAACATGAGATATATTTTCAAACTAAGAGGCATCCTGGTACAAATAAGCCAGTGAAAGCCTTGGTCTCTTATTTTTCATGGCAATATTTTTCTCTCATTTTACTTTGTCCTGATTTATTTCATGTCTATATTGTTATCTTCTTTGTACTTCTAAGAAAATCTCCATTTTCTCTGGCCCCATTGGAAGGCACTGTGGCAATTTGATGTTTCTTGGTCCCTCACTTGTAAGAGGTGAGGGTTGCAGTTTGCTGGACTTTTGACAAAATAGTCCTGGATAACTCTGAAGATTAATGTTATGAACATAGTGTGGCACCTGAATGTTACAAAATATTTCAGGTGAAAACTTGGTCTCATTATCACCTTAATGTCCCATTCTTCCCTCTTCCAAAAAAAAAAGTAAGCAAGAAGCATTCATATATATGCTACATCTGGTTTGATTTCTTTTTCTCTTTCAGTTTTTAGGTTCAAATAGTAGTAATGATTAATAACATAATAGCTCTGAGACATTTAATTCTTCTCTCAAAAAGGGAGCTGGTAAATTTATTCTTTCACAAAAGGACATCCGTTTTAAGTGTATAGGGAAAATGTATCAAAATATTAATTAGACTTTTCTTTTGTTTTGCTAGTTTGCATTAGACAGATGGAATTCTGATCTTTAACAGCATCATGACTCATGAAACTGCTTGTGTACTAAAATGCCATTATTAACACAACAGTAGTTTTCAGCAGTTGGTAATTATTGGCATAATTAAACATTTATCAAGAAACAAGTATTTATCATTCATTAAACTTTCATTAAAAATCCATCTTAGCACAAGCTAGATTAGCCAGTGATTTTCAAGTGATAACTTCTTAACTTCTGGCAGGAACATAGAGCATTTTGATGGCAAAAAAAAGTCGTGCATAATGCAACCTTTCAGATTTTGTAAACAGTTATAACATTTCAGACTTAGGAGTGCTATTTTTAAGCATTCTGTAAGACTTAGACAAGAAAGTACTTGGCTATTTTCTGTAGGGTTTACTAAGTTTAGCACTTCTTAACAGTGTATTCGGAAAAATAAGATGCCTTTAGCCATGAAAAGCCAGTGCTCAGTTTGCCTTATAACTGCATTTACACTACTTCAATTCCCTCAAAGCCTGATATGTTTACATGTATTAGGACATGGAAATTTATTTTTGTTAATGGATCATCTCATAAAATCTGCCTTACGGTTTTGCAAAAGGATGGTATCTCAGACTTGATGTTTTCAATTGAGAAATCTTGAAGAAATGACTGGTCCTGATGTAGTATTTTCCAACACTTCAATAGTTCTTGTCACTGAAGAAGAAAATAAGCATATTTTCTTCTTTAAAAGAAAGAGACCCATTCCATGTCTGAAAGGTTTTGGTTTTATTTTGCAGAGTGAGACATTGTGCCTGATCTGCTCAGTTTTGATCAATTCTTTGAGATGGTAGATTGATTATTTTTTGGCATGTTTAGGTATGAATAAAGGTAAAGTAATTTGTGTGAATTTCAACGTGCAGAAAAATAAGATTAGTCAATGCCCTGTAGTTCCCTCTCATTCCAGTTTTCTTATTTAACTCTTTTTAAGTCTTTTTCTCCTTGGTTATTTATTTTCCTTGGTTCTCATCTGCCATTTCCTCTAACCCTGATTATCGCAGCAGCACTGGCTTACTTAATCTTACAGCTACCAATTGGTTATCTTACCTCCCAGCCCTTTGTTTCCTCTCCTGCTTATAGGTACGAGAGGATGCATTACTTAACCCCTCCTACACAGTCACTGTTTTGCAAGAGGTACCAATTTGGCAAGGTTAGTGTAAGTTAAAAATGCTGTAATGTGATTGTCTAGATTGGGGTGGAGAAAAAGCAATATTTAGCGAGCAATACTGTCTCAGAAAGCTCCTTCACGTACATACAAGAGCTTCACATCTTAGCCCATATTCAGCAACTTTGTGTTTTCTCTTGGGCAAAAAATTTACTGTATCAGTGCTTTTATGTCACAAGAATGAATTGAATTCGTACCCTTTAGTGCAAACAACAATAGACAGAGTGGTAACCTAGTGGAAAACAAATAGACGCCCCGTCCCTTTTGGGGATTCAGAGAGGTTCAGAAAGATGGAGCTGACGGTAGAGAGGTGGCAGATAAAAACAGGCTGAAGCAGGAAAGAATCCTGCGGTCATTTATTACCATGCCATCTTCATAGTGTTTGCTGAACCAAGGTGCAGAGTAATGATTCAGACAAATGATGTTAATAATAATAGCTGGCCCTTTGGCAAAAATGGAATACCTAGTATTGCAGCATGAGACCTAATCAGATTCTCCAAAAGTTGCTTCAGACCGATAGAATTTTTTGTCATCAGGTTTTCCATCAATAGATTCTCCCTGGATACTATATTTTTGAAGGAGGCAAAGTGATAAAGTTATTTTTCCATGGGTAAAAACCCCAAATATTTTAAATATTGTGATATTTAATTTATACATTAAAGCTAATTTTAAATACCCTGTTATTTCTCGTTTATTTTTTCATTGGTATCTACAAGATACTTGTAGTAATCATGGATTACTTGATCACATTTACAAACTTCCTGGAATTCATCATTTTCTTTTTCTTTTCGTGTAATCAACACAGATATTTATTGTAAGTGAATAATGATGTGCACGTTTTAACGTAGTTTTTGTTACACCCAGAGTGTCACTGGTAGAAATGATCTCCGTGTAAAGCCTGGCTATGGATTTTAAACAAGGGGAAGTTGCTCATAACTGGTGATCTGATGAACTGCTTTGATGTGTTGTTCACAATTTGTACATAAAAGTACATTTGCACCCAAAAAAGCTTACTAACCATTTTGCACTGCTCAGGTTTTGTTGTTCTTTCTGATAATACTTGCAGTTTTTAGGCATATAGGTTGCAATTATTTTTATTAGCTGTTTTTCTGTTAACAACATAACCAACATCTGTTTTAATCTAAACATCATCAGACTTATTAATTAGGTACATTTTGGCATCAATTTATCACACATGCTTTGACACTTTTGATACTTGAAGTGTAAGCTATTATGTGTAATGAAAAAAAAGGTATGATTTGGAGTTAAGTGTTATACATCATCTGTAGGGGACAATTATGTTGGCATGTGGGAGGTTAATGTACACACTCTAGATTCCTTTGCTTGATTTGCTGTTTTCTTCTTCATAACTCTAGGTAAACAGTTTGTGCTGCTATTTAATGCACAGGTTAAGTGTAGTTGCAGGCTATTATATATCATTAGAGTAAGTAATATTCAGCTGTGGAAGAAAGATGGAAGCTTTTCACTTGTAGCCACTTGGACATTTCATTTTTCATCTAGTATGCCACTGCAAAAATTAGTTGTGGCAGGGCTGATGTAATTTATAGCCTGGTACCCTGAAATTAAGCAATGAATCACACCATTTTGGCTGATTAGAGTTAATGCATTTTTCCCGATGACATATTTTGTAAAACAATGCTGTTTATTCTAAACTTTGCCTTATCCGACCTAGTAATTTCTCACGTCAACCTGCGCAATGGATTGTACCATGTACAGTGCACTCTCTCGCCACATTTCTTTTGGTATTCTATTTTAGTTATCTCCCAGCTTAAAGGGACAGCCTTCCCTTCCTTTCCTAATTGTCTCACTGGAAAACATCAACTTTCCTCTCCCTCCATCCCTGACCCTCCATTCTCAAACCAGACAATTGAGAAGCAAAACACAGAGTAACACAATTCAATGCATCTTGATTGAAAGTGGAGGGTGTAATGATCAAGTGAGTAGAGACCATTGGATTGTGCCTCAGGCCTTCACACTCTGGATCTGGTCAATAACAAATTTATTACTAATCAAATCCAATAAATACAAAACAGCATACATTTATTTTTATTTGGCATCCAGCTGGTCACAGAATAATAATAAAACAGGTAATCAGAGAGACTGCCTTTTGGAACAAAATGATGTAGCCAATGCATGCTGCACTTAAAACTCCTGCACATCATAAGCAGATGGCCAGTCCCCAAGAAGCCTTGTTGTGTTTGTCTGATTACCAGTGGGCATTGTGTCCCACTTGCCTGTGCAATTTATTAATGGTTCCAGCTCTTGAGTTTGGAGAATTCTGTTTGCTGAGATACTTCGTGATAGGGAGAGGTATCACTGCAGAACAGGATCTATAGGTATTAGTGTCAAGAAGAATAATGTCTTCTTTGCCCTTTTTCCTGGGTTATTACATGGGGCATACAAAGACTAGAATGAGTTAATAGAAAACAAAGAAACCAAAGCTGTTTGGGGAAGTGAATGAAATCAACAACATTACTGAGGCATGTTAATTTTACTGTTGCCAAAAATATTGTGTGAGTGTTCTTTCCCCCCAAAGTACTAACATGCATAAGAGCACAAGACATAATCATTGCAGGCTTCTTACACCGTGTAAGACCGACACAGACAAACAGTGCATAGCTAATTTAAAGCTGACGTTCAGTATCCAGGACGTTTTTTTTTTTAAATTCACATATTTTTATATGTGTGTGCATGAAATGCAGCTAAAAAATTCTCGTTGCTGAAATTTGTTACACACATTATGAATTACAAAGTGCATACAAAGAGGCAAACTGAATAAAATTATTTGGAATATTTTACCATACAAAAAGTGCAGCTACTGTTTATTGAAAGTCAGCAAAAAAATTCTTATTCCTTAGTTATATATATATATATATATATATATATGTATAGCATTCCTATATTCTTGAACAGTCTGTAGAAACCAGCAAGAGTCTGTAACATGTAGGAGAAAAAGGCAGCACACCTGCAAGACTAGACTACCTTGTTCACACCCAGGATAGGAGAAAATGATTTATTATCTGTCCCTTGAATTTCTCTGAGCATTCTGTCTAAACTTTAAAAGCAGATTACATTTGCGATTAAACCTTAACAAATGTTGTTTTAACTAGACTGCAATATATGTTATTGACAACAAGCTTTTTTCCCCCGAAAATAACATTGGTGCTTAGGCATGCAATTTACAAAAATGACAAGGAAGGGTGGTACTTCTCCCAAGGTGAATGTGAGTTGACTGATTAGCTGGTATTTTAACTTAGATTCTTGCAAATTACAGACATAAGAAACCCTGCAATTTATATGTACTTTAGAAGTGAAAGCTTTAATCCCATGATTCATGAAAGTAAAGTGGTAATAATTTAAGTACCATATTTTATTTATCCCTTAGAGTTGTCAGCTGATACCAGAAGTATTCTCACTATTTTTGGGTTGCTGCCTTTGGCCACCTAATTGCTTCTTAGGAAGTAAGAGGGAAATTGCTTATATAACTACATGGATTGTCTTTGGCAACGTCAAGCCAAGGCATCAATCAGTCCATCTGGGTAAAATCACAAGCTGACTCCGATATTGCTAAATATTTATACTGTCAAATACACACAGACATCCAGATGAAAAGAGGCATTCATTAGGAATGCTCCAGCTTGTCAGTTTAAAGATGTAGATTAGAGCAAAACCTCCCACTATGATACTGAGTGCTCAGGAAAAGTCTATATTTAGCCATTCTGAGCAATAAATATCATCATATTGCCTCATTTAGGTAAATAGAGAATGAATATTGTCAAGATGATCTAGAGATAATGTAAACAGATCCCTGTTCAGAGTCTGTGTTACTAGGGTAAATTCCAGGACATTGGTGTGCTGCTGATGCTTTTTGGTTTAACCCTATTTCTTAATCGCATTCTTACCCCCTTTACATTAACAGTAAGATTTCTTCTTTGCAGATCAGAAGAGAAGGGGTGGGGGGGAAAGGAGATAAAGTGGGGTTTCTTTTTAAACAAAAGTTGATTTTAAATTCTATCTGAGCTGTTACATTAATTAGTAGCTTTGCTCTAATATTTTCTTGGCACTGGTAAAGACTGCTGCTGCTGCTGTTGCTAGAAAATACTGATCTCTGTAGCAACGCTGAAGCTCATTCCAGACTTTAACATGGGAACTGACAAAGCCCATCAGTCAGCAGAACATCACAGCTCTGAGGTTAAGACAAGATTTCAAGAGTACACACAGTTAAGACTCATACTGGAATTTCTTTTCTAGCACTTTCTTTTTCGGTGATAAGATGAGGCATATTGTAAGAATAAGCAATGAAAGATCAGTGCTTTCATGAGAATTAAGTTACAGTCCAGCTTCAAAGTGGGTGGCTTGTCCTGACAGATTAAGAGAAAAATTTGTTCACTATACTGTATACACAAAAAAGATAGCTGAAGGATTTTTTTTTACCTTTTGGGGAAGGCATGTGCCTCCCTCCATAGAATTAGCACCTTGGAAGTTACATACGAGGAGAGTGGTGACTGACATCAAAGTTTTAGTTAATTGCACAAGATGATTTTTTAGATTAATAATTAACATCTCTCTTTATAACTAAATATCTGTAATTAATCAGCAAATCATAATGTGGAGACTAATTAACTTCAAACTGAAATCTTAACAGAAAATCCATATTACTATCCAGCATCATTAATTACTTTGGTAATCAAAGTTATTCCCCATGGGATTTGACATAAAGCTTTGTAGGTTTATAAACTGAGCTATTATCAGAAAAAAAAAACTAAAAAAAATAAGACAGTGAAAAAAACACATTTCGAAAGGCGCTTCAAATAGCATTATAGATAACTAAGGTATTAGATGGAAATTTAAATAAGTTTTTATTTTGTCTGTATTACATTATCAATAATCCACTCACTGAAGCTGGTAAGTAACTAAAAGAGTGCAATTCCCTTCTTACCATGTGCATGTAGTTTTTTGTTGGTTTCTTTTTTTCCCTTTTGGGGTTACAGCAGTGATTTCTGTCAGAGGATTCATTTGTCAGTGTCTTTTAAAAATATGCTGCACTCTCTGGTAGCGTTTCCTGTGATGCTATCCATGCTAGTTATCTGTTTAAGAAATGGATTAACAGCTGTTTATGCCCCATTATGATTCACAAGAAAGTACCAAAAAAACCCAAGAAGGATTGAGCCATAAAATACAGAAATATCTTTAGCAGTTGATTATTTAGTGTTCAGTGGAAAAAAAAAGGACAAAGTAGGGCTGTTGTGCCAAAGAACCTTGGCCCAAACAAATCTTATTTTAATTAGCATGGTCATCACAACTAGGAAGATTTGGAATGTGTTCATGTTAATTTTTAATAAACAGGAAAGCCAATAGTACCATTACAGCACACTGAAATCCCATAGCTGTTTTTCATTTAGAAAGTTAGGTGTTGAAATTGTGTCTAAAAATCCACATTTCAATTATTTTATCACCTAGTCTTGCAAGTGCACACATCTGATACTGTTCTTTTGTGTGGCAGCTGTAAAAATTGTAAGCAATTTTTACTGTCAAGAAAACTCTGAATAAATAGAGGCTGTTAACTTAGGCAGATATCTGAGGTTATTTGGTGGCAATCAAGAACTCACAGCACTTCAACTAATGGGTTATGATCAGAAACTGTTCCTAATAGCCAGCTAGACGGATCTGAATATGAAGATTTCTATAATTTTGTTGTCAGCTTGTGATGTACTCTAGTGCTAATTATTTGGAACAATTATGTTTTCCTAATAACAAAAGAAGAAGCAGTGAATTAAGCAGGCTTACCTTCAGATCTTTAGATAACAGTTTAAATGCACTTGCCATTAAGAAATAACATTTCTTTTTCCTGTATGGAACCCTAATTATTGAAGATGCTTGTCTTTTAAAATCTACTTCTACTTTTTTAAAGCATGTTCAATGTGTCAGTTTACACTGATGACTTCAGTAACTAGTATTTTCTCAGTCTTAGTTTTTTTGCCTGTACCTCCCATAGACTGCTTACTTCATTTGGTTATTCAAAAACCATAATTAGTGCAGTAATTAACATGTGGATCCTTCAAAGGAAGACTGTTAGAATCATGGGACGTCTCTCATCATTCTTGCTGATGTGTAGATGATAAAAAGACTTGGTTGAGGTGACAACAGGATTTGTATTACTGCACATTATCCGAACTGCAGGGAAATTCAGACAGGACCGTGGTCCATGGAGTCTTTCCTTCTGAAAAAAGTAATTATCCACACTGTTTCTATAATGTAACTAGGTGTTACCCTGCATTTGCAGCTGTCAAATCATTTGTTTTAAAAGCAATTTTTATACCTTATGAATACTTGAAAGTTTGAGGGTTTGCATGTTGTCTTTTAAGCAATTACAGAAGTGGGGTGCAGCAAGTGCAGCAACAAAAACAATAATAATAGTAATTTATATAAGCATAACAGATTCATTCTTGACAGTTGATTTCCGAGATGTTTATGGTAATGTTAAGTTGATATCATCCTAAGATTGCATTCATAAAGAATAGGCCAAATTTCATTTTATTTATTTTCCCTGGAGAAAATATATTTGTTTGTTTAAGATTTCAGATAAGCTGAATCTGTTGTGTTTTCAAGACCTAGTAAATCAGTTACTGATATGTGAGTCTCCGTATGGCTCATGTAAATATATTCCAGTGTTTCTCTGAGATGCTTATAGTCAATATTTTCAGTTTCTATATACAATGTTTTAAATTAGTGTATTAAAGAAATTCACATTCTTTCATTCAGCCTTTAACTTTCTGTAAGTAGTGGTCCTCTTTTTCACATTCAGTGACATATGCCAGAAAAATTCAGTATTTTACCCTACAGGCAGCCCAGGGGACTGGGATGAAATGGCCTCTATACATAGGGTATGACTTTATTTGCTAAAGAGGTTATTTGAAAAAGCCCTTAGGGTACTGCTGCCCTTTTGTCCCTCAAACTAGTAGGGGGAAAAATATAAAAGGAACTACACAGTAATCCCTTGTAGACAGGTGACCTTAAGCCAATTCTATACTGTAAGGTTTGTTTCCATTTAAACTCAAAACAGACAAAGGAAAAAAAGCAAAATGCAGGTTTTAATCTGTTGCAGAAATGCTGCCATTTTTTTCCTGTAAATGTCTGTCAAATACAGGCAGCTTTTACTGCAAATTCATAAAACTGAGTATCATTCTGTGTAATTTAATTTAACATTCTGTAGACAATATGCCCTATATTTTAGCAAAAATAGCATCTGAGGACTGATGGAAATAAACCTACCCCCGTTCATTTCAGGTAACCTGTTCAGAATTTTATTTTCTTTGCAACTGTTGAAATTCTGCAAGTACAGCCAAGCATAGTTATGCAAACCTTCTGATTTGAGTCTTAACATTAAAAATCAGTCATCATCAGGATTCAGTGGAAAAATCAGCAATCACTTTTATCCTCTGAAGTTCTTTTTTCCTCTGTTCTTAGCATTGGCCATTGATTGACATTGACAGTGGTATAGTCAAACCAGATGCTATCACAGGGTTATGGTCCCACCACGTGTACTATTTGGTGGTGGTGTATTTGGTGTTTAAACCTGTGTTCAGCCACCATGATTTTCCAATGAATGAAGGCCACAAATATTATTTTTTATATCATGCAATTGGCTGCTACAAGATATGTACCATCCCAATGCAAAACTGCTTTTGCTAGGCAGTCTTCAAAACACCATTATAAATTATGAGCAGCAGCTCTGAACCCACCTCAGGATAGCCTCTCATAAGTCACAGGTGTGACATCATGGAGCACTGTAATTAATGGATGTTATGTCACTCCCTTGACTTATGAGTTTTTCAGAGGCTTTTAATTACTTTTGAGTTTAAGCAATTCTGGCGGAATTTTGAAGGAACTCCAGTGGCAGCCTCTTCTGAATGAAGCTGTTCTAGCCACATTTGGAAAGTGAGCCACTGTGGTGGCTGTAGGAAAATGTTTCAGCCATTCTTCATGCCTGGTAGTCTGGAGGGAGGTTAAAGGAAACTGCTTCTGTGAACTGCTGCAGGCACTTAGTTACTGTGTTCCTTTTCTTCTTCGGGGGAGGAGCTGTGAAAATTGTGGTCAGTTCCACATATTATATCAAAAAAAAGAGGGAAAAACATCTGAAAAGCCAAGAATGTCTTGAAGGGTTATCATGATGTCATCAGCCTGATTTTGGGTATAGAGGAGCCATTGTTTCACATGTGAGTGCAGACGTCATGTAACTGGTAAAGGAAAAATGTCATCCTTTTTCACCTTTCAAGAATGAATTATAAATGATCACCAGTTTTTCAGCATTTAAAACATTACTTTAGTTTCAGAGCCAAAATCCAGTATCAGAAGAGCTTCACCCCTCATACACAGAATGCATGTATCACAATATTAACTCAGGTGTAAAGCTTTGTTCTCTAGATAGCTGAATCTTCATGTCATTGTTTATGTGCACAAAACGCACATATTTCTCCATATGTTGGCACCATATTGGTGTTATCACCATAGCATTCCCTCCTCTTCAGATGATCTTTTCTTGTAACATTTGTTTTTGTGAGGCAAATAAAATATAGTAAATGTAAACCAATTATTTAACCAAATTACTTTGATCGTGGGAAACTGACAATTAGTGTTACAGCTTCTCAGCAGTGAAATCCACACAATAGAGCAGACTGTGATATTCTGTACTGCAGTGTAAGTCAATGTAGTACATTTATTTTGTGTAGCAAGCTGTGAGAGAGGAGGAGAGAAGTGCGGGAGATGAGCAAAGTCCGTCTTGATGAACTGTTATTTGTATCTGTGCTGTGTTTTGTGCGTTGTTTAGTTTTTCTGGGTCTGCTTGTTAATACAGTGGGACAGCTCTTCACAGCAACCTTCGTGACTTATGTCAACACCTAAAGCATATACACGTGGGCACGACATGATCAACTAATTAATCAAGGAGTTAGAGACTTGCCAAGCTACCATTTGTAATTTTAATTTCTAGTAAATACTGATGACAGGTTAGTTTGGTTACCTGTAACCACTGTCCACTTTAACAGTCTTATCTTTTGCACATGAATTGGAGGAGAAGTATTAAAATTATATGCGCTGGTATTCCCACAGGATCTGGGTTTATTCTCAAACCTTGAATGCATCAGTCCTTCCATGAAATAGCTGTGAGTTAGAAGAGCATTCTGGGCATTGTTATGCAAATGAGGCCACCAAACATACCACTTTGCTTCAAAATTGAAGCATTTTCTGTGCAGTGACAAGTAGCTTTTAAAACTGGAGCAGGGTTTTCTGAGCTAAGTGTGCAACCCTATCTGTCCTTTGAGATCCACTTTCTAAAATAAGTATCCATACATGAAGTCCTAATTCCACATCTGAGTGCTCACATTGGCACTCAGTACATATCCATACATCTCTGTCACCGTTTAACCAAGCCAGTGTCATTCTGATGCAGATTAAGGTGGTCCTTTATCCTTGAATATTGTCCTTCTCCCACAATCATACAATAAAAAAACACCAGAAGATGCAGGTAGCACTGAGAAGTTGAGGTTGATGTGGTATTCAGCAACTCTTAAAGCCAGGACCTCATGATACATTGCTTCAACCAGTAGAAATTTTAATTAATGCTACATCATCTTCTCAGGAGCCCTCAAAAATTTAGCCAGTAGGTCATGAGGGAAAAACAAGTCCTCACTTTCCTCAAAGTTCTCAGAATATACTGTAATCAGAAACTATTTCAGTCTAATTTTGGGACCAGCTTCAGAAACTGTAAGAAAATGTGACATATGTTTTTCTCTCTCTCTCTGTAACAAAATGAGCACATCCCAAATGCTACTTTTGTCTGTGCTCATGAAAAGGGGTGTGGAAAGAGCAACAGAGTTAAACATAGTGACTCAGGATTCTGTAGCTTTTAACCAGCATCCTAATGCCTATTGGAAGCCAGAATGGATTTCAGAGCACTGGCATTAAATTATGAAGAATGAGCAGAATCCAGATTTTTGCTTTAATCCAAAATTTTATTAATTGCTTTGTGAATCAGTGGGAATTTTGTCCATGTCCTGAACGTGGACATAATTTTACACCTAATCTCTGACCAGTATTGTTCCATGTGTTGTACACTGGAGGTGACAAAGCTATAGGTGCAAATAATGGGTCCATCATAGTAATGGAAGTACTTGATCTGCTAGTCAAGTAAGGGTTTATAGAAGGTGGTGGAGACAGTGGGTACTGGATAACTGCAATGCTGGAACATTGCAGGCTTCTCAAATCCCTGGTGGCCTGGTGTCAGTGGTGGTGTCAGTGTGGTGCTACATGATGCCTCAGAAATGGCTAATGGTTTCTTTACATGCAGCTTTGGGTATGAAACTCAGGGCATTCACATTTCAAAATGTAGACCTTAAGGACTTCACAGCTTGTTAGGCCTTTATCTATGTCTGTCCTCAAAACAGGAGCTTTCTTGGGATGACTGGTTTAAGAGAGAGTTGCTTTCAAAGTTGGTTTTTCTGGTGTTGGCAGCACATTTAGATGGTTCCTCAGCTCTAGGAACCAAACTACCCTCAAACCATCCCAACATAAAATTCTTTAAATATTTGGGTTTAAATACTTAATGAATGTGGTGTGTATAGATTCACTTAAAAAAGGATATTGAGAAAGAGCTATTGCAATTGCCTTTCTTTTGTTGTTATGAGTAAACTGCATTATCTCCCAACCTCTTTTTGAGCAGTTACTTAAGTAAAACATCCTTTTATTATGAATGCTATTTATACACAAATTGGAGCAGATCATGATGCAGCAAAGAACTTTTTATACTGCATATATTGTGCAGCAAAATAGTGCTTTATCAGCATTACATGCCTCAGTGAGGAATGTTTTGCTGTTTTAAATCTCATCATTATGAGAAGAATTTATTATCTGGATACAAAGATTTTACTGGAAACTATTGAGCTAGGCTGTTGTCATCTAACTGAAAATGAAATTGTGTTCATGATAATTAGACAAGGGGGATTAATGAAAAACCTACACTATACATACTGTTTACATACAACCTCAGAGATGTGCTTTATCAGTTAGAACATGGTCACATTCATTTTTGCTTCCTTGCCATGGGACAATCCCAGAAATTATGGGCACACCTTTGCCCTTCTGCACTTAAACTCCTTGTCTACAAACATGACGCAAAGTGGAGATGGCTGAGGTTTCCTGGAAATGAAGCACATGGGGGGACAGGCCCATCTGTGCCAGCTTTATGGAACAAAAGTGCCCAGTATGATCATCCTTGATCATCCTTGCCTTTTGTTCCACACGAAGCTGCTCAGGCCATGGGTTTGTGAACACTGCTGGTAGAGTCTGCAATTTATTTGGCTGCTTCCTCTCCTGTGCTGTCGCTTCTCAGTTGCACTGCAAGCTTCCCTGCCCCCACAATCTCCTCCCTTTACCCAGCCCTTTTCCCCAGACAAATCTCAGGTAGAACCTCCTAGCAATTTTCCAAGGTTCTGGGCTCAAAGACTAAGCTAATTTATTTTTGAATTGCAGATCAAACGTAAACTGCAAAGAAGCATTTAATCAGTTAGGAGAAGCGAGGGTATGGCTTGCTTAAGTCCCAGAATTCATAAACTTGTAATGATTTTATTATATTGGTGTCAGTTTTCATTATTTTCATAAATGGGTGTTCCCTACTTAATGCACGATATTTGCATCTGATGAACCAACGAGTTTAAACATGGTTTGTTTTAATGCTTTGTGAATTTGCATTCAAATTCATCAGAAGTAATTCTATTTGAAATCACACAGGGCTAAACACAGTGGTTGTAAATCCATTTGAATTGAGATGCCAGAATCAGCTCATTAATCTACAAATCTGCAATATAATTTTTGTATGGTTGGTGGGCTTTTTTGTGATGAGGCAGTGGGGATACCAAGTGCATGTGTGGGAGGGGAAGTGTTTGAGGAGGTTGTGATAAATTTACCAAGTGGGAGTATATCTTTGTTATGGAAACTGACCTGTGAAAGGAACACATGAAAGGCCAAAGACCATGGTTTGGTCATGTCTGTCACCACCTCTTGAGGCACGAGGAGAAAGCAAGTCTCTCCAATAAGTGGATTCCCTAATATTTAGGATGATAGAGATTGGCAGCAGTACCTTCCATTCAGTCTTCAGAGAGTCAGAGTTCACACAGAGCTTGAAATAGTGCTATAGCCTGCATTTAGTATCTGAAGTCCTATTGCTAAACACTCTGTTACCTTGGATTTTTCTGATGTCTGTTGTTAAAAATAGGATGAAAAAATGCAGCAAGGTTCACCTCCAACAGAAACAGGCTCTTTTTGGAAGGAGTGGAGGGGGCTGTATTATAGCAAACACTACTTCATTTCTTGAAAGCTATAGAAGAAATCTCTATTTCTTTAAGAGAAACTGGAGAATTGATTTAATTTCTGTGCTCTTAAATAGACTGAAATGTCTGAAATGAAGGTGTTTGTTTAAGCTAATAGTTACCAGATTTGAAGATGAATATATCATTGTCTGAGAGTGCAAAAGAATGTATATATGAGAAGGATTACTCTCTAAGAAGAAAGGTTTATCCACAACATTTTTCCACATTGCACATACTTCTGAAATGTAACAATGAAGTTTTGGAGAAAACTATTTAAAGAAAGTAAATAATGCCTGTTAAAAATACAAAAATGCTTAGTTATCCAAAATGTACATTAGCCTTTTTAAAGGAATGTATTCATTAATTATTTGAATAAGTGACAATACAAAATGCAATTCAGCTGATACTTTTGAAAATGTTGATGTAATTATTTTGCCTAGATATAGTCAAGCTGAATTCAGTTTGAGAGATATGTGTTTGGCTGAGGGCAAAAGTGATATTTAGCTAAGCTTGTATCTGCCTTTCTGTGGGAACTAGCAGTTCTGGTTTGGCCCTTGTGAAGCTGAAATTTAAGAACCTATGTCCCTGGTTTTGAATGGCTTGGACTGGAGCTAGCAGGGTCCAGCTTAGAAAAGCATTTAGGCTCGTGCTTAGCATTAGCTCTATGCTTAATTCCCAAAAGTTTAACTACAGGCATTCTGCACTTGCAAGAATTGCAATGAGCAGGAAGTCTGCCATCTGACATCTGTGAAATGAGCTGGTAGACTTGAGTCTTTTTCATAATGAACCAGTTTCCATCTCATAAAATTCTGTAATTGCAGATGGTATCAGTGGACACCTATGACAATCTCAGCAGAGATTGCAGCCCAGTATTCCTCATTATAGGATACATGGACACTGAACTCCTCTCTGCTCATGAACATGGGGTTGAGTCATTGACAGGGCATTATCAGGAAAATTGCAATGATGTGACTAGAGCTTCACAGTGGGTAAATGGAGTACCTCAACTCTTGGAGTTGACAACAGGCTCTCCTAAGAAATGAAAATGCAGTGATTAAGACATAAAACTGGGACTCAGCACACCTGGGAACTCTTATGTGACCCTGGCAACACACTTCTTGTTGTTTTTCACCTCTCTGCCTGAAAAGTTAGAATAGTGCTTTTTCCATTTTTATGGTGTTATTTAGTGATAAATATGCTAACAATTGTAAGCAATTCACGAGATACAGTTTTAGATAGATGCCATTAGATTTCAAGTCTGTTCTGTTCAGTTTGCATTTGCATGTTCTTGTGCCCAGCACTAGTGGAAAGCCAGCCAATTTTATTTTGCTCCCTAATTCTGCATTGAGGAAATCAGCTTTATGCAAAGTTACCTAAAAATCTTTCATAAAATTCACTCTATTGTGAAAGAAGCCCTAGAAAAAATAATGTGAAAGAAGAAAAACATTGCTTTTGGACTTCTTTTAGCTTGTTCTTTTAGACACTAATACAATTTTTGTTCCATCTCTGTACATTTTCATACATGCATTTTCTTTTTATAAAGAAAATAATATCATTCAAATACCTTTAGAGAATTTTTATTTCAGTAAAAGCATTTGAATAATATTTTAAGGGTACTTGGAGACATAGTGAGAGAAATTGTAAACCTTGGTAGGTTTTGGAGCACTGCAACATATTTTAAAAGGTATAGGTACAGAATCTGTAAGCTCTACCTGTGACTTGCAGCAGCTGCTTCAACCTGTCATGGGCTGCTCTGAAGCTCTGTAATCTGCACATATTTGAAATAACAAACCACAACAAGTCCTGGTGATTGGTCTGTTCCATGCCAGAAGTTAGAAAACTCTGAGCTCACTAAACTACAGTAACTGGAAAACTAATAAGAAATATATTTTTAAAAGGTAGCAGAAATAAAAACTTTTTAACAAAAGTGTCAGCTGGATCTGTTAGTTTCTTAGAGTTTTTGAAAATCAAATCTTTCAAGTGTCTCACACCAGGCTTCTGGGGTTGGTTTTTTTGTTGTTTTTTTGGTTTGGCTTGGGATTTTTTTTTTTTTTTTTTTTTTTTTTTTTTTGTGGGGATGTTATCTGGTATGTATTTTGTCACATATCCCAAGCTTTACTGCTTTCATAGAAATGATCATTAATTCCTCTGAAATTTTGTCTACTGTAACAAAAACACATGAACTAAGTTCCAGCAATAGTAAAAGTGCTTGGCTTCATTTGTGCTGCCACTAAGGATGTTGTACCAGGTCCTAGGTATGATGACATTCATAGCAAAATGATGGCATTCACTGCAGCATGCATCATGCTACAGACAAGTGAACCATGGTGTTTTCAAACCACTTGACATCTTTAGTTAGTGTGGTTTTAAGCATTACTTGACTTCAGCTGGAGACAGACATGGATAATAAATCCTCGAATAAATGCTTTCAGAATTGAGAACTAAGTTGCATTTTAAAATATTTTTGATAAATGTGATCATTATTTAATTTTAAAATATTCCCTCTTTTCCTAGTCTAAGGAAGGAAAAAAATTAAAAGAGTTAATGAGATGACCTGACAGAGTGGCAGGGGTTGTTCACTAGTCCATGTTTGACTAGGATTCATGCTTCATGCGACTATCATCGCCAGTTCTTTGGGTTTTAAGACTTAAGGCACCACAATCTTGAGTGAACTGTAGTTCAGAGTGGAGATGTTTATGAAAGTTATCTAAGTAGTTCCTGCAGAATCCCATGGTGCTTTTCACTGATTTGTTCTGGAATAGTACGGATTTGCAATAAAAATGGTGATGAGCCGAGTTAAGTCATAATCTTAACTACTGTACAGTCTATTTATTCTATCTGGGAGTTCATCACCCTGGCACCTGAAAGTGGAAGAGGCAACTGAATTGACCATGTCAATTAGACCATGTCTAACCATCATTCTGCAGTTTGACATGAACATTCTAGTCTTTCATCGAATTAAGATTATGCTTATTGAATAGTGACAAAAATTTTCTTCCCTCTCCAGCATTTTCAGATTATGTAGCCAGAATATCTGCACTTAAACCTTCAATATTTCCATTCAACTTAGACTTCTAATAGTTCTTGTTTCACTGTTCTGAATATTCTTTAGTTATGATCTCTCTCCTAGAAAGATCAAGACATAATTTAGTTGTATCTGTACCAGAACAATGTGCAGCAGACGTGCCTTTGAATGTGCAATTAAAAATTGCTTGGGCCTGTTTTCTTTTCCTGTTTTACATTTCATAAACTCACATGTAATTTGATGAACACTGTCATTCTCTAAATTTCTTCAGCATTACAGTTCTCAAGGGATTTGTTTCTCATTGAATATAATTTTTGCATATTTATTTTCTCCACAAGTGCTAGTATGCAGTAGCCCAAGTTCAATCTTACATTATTATTTTCTTATTTACTTATTTTACACCCTGGTTTTCTTTGTATTGATGTTAACTTCCAGTTTGATATTAGCTCCATGTGCCATCTAAAGGCTGTTGATTTCTACCTCTAGTCAACCAACAATTTAGGCAGTCCTGTCAACAGAATAGTGTGGTAATTATTCAGCTCTTGAACAAACAACTTTGCAAACAAGTTCAAGCAACTTGGTAAGGAGGTTCTCTGCCCTTTGGGAGAGTTGCAGCTCCTGCAGTGCTCAGTGATGGCCCGGAAAGCACCAGCTTTGCTATCTTGTGTCTTGCTTTATCTGCTCCTGCCTCGTGCCTTCTAACACTGGAAGACAGTTCATTTAAGTGCTACTCTATCAGTAGCACTGAAAATATATTTCTGTCAGTAGAAGGGTCAATTACACAAACAGCTCTTCCTTTGAAGATATTCTGGAAACATGCTGCTACCATCCTTCTCCAGAGGTGAATCATGAGGAGAAGAGTTCATCATGAACTCGACCCTTGAAGGTGTATAAAAGAGTTACCCATCTCTCCAGCCTCTATTTCCCATCCGACCTTCCAGAACCAGCAAGTACCCCTGCTTCATGCTTCCTAAGTAATCCCAGCATTGCTGCTAGGCCTGTGACACTCTGAGGAGAAAAATCAGCAAGTTTTCTGACACTCATCATTTTGGGCATGGTAAACCTTGATGCTGTCAAGTGCCTCAGGAGGAGTGAGGGGCAGCAAAAGGAAAGGCCTGTGCATTGCAACTGTCCCACCTATAACCAGCCCTATTCCTTCCTCCTCATATATTCTCATTTTCCTTGCACTGAGACTGACTTCTGGGATGGGAAATCTGATGTCAGAAGTTTGGGAATGGCCTTCACAATTAATTCACCTTCATCTTAAGCCAGGTACCACTGTGGAGACAGCTGTACTCATGGCTGATCCTGTGCTGTGGTTACACATGTAAAGCTGAAGCATCTAATCATGTTGGGGTTTTTCCAAAACACAGCTTGGCATGACCTACAGCTTTCAGACTGAATTATTGTAGTGCTCCTTTCCAGCTGTAGATCCACTGCGAAAATATACAAAATATACAAATATTATTTGCCACTGGCATTACACTTGATGTTGTAAAAGCAAAGAAACAGATCTTTCTCCCTTGAAAACCTGTAAAGTGAAAACTGTAATACCCTTTTTCCCTTGTTTTCTTCTGAAACTGGTTGTTATGCTCTCTTCCTCTCACTGTGCCAGACTCTACAGCTTAACTAAATGTGTGTCACTCCTCCAGCTTTCTTTCTATATTCCCAAGCAGGTGAGAGACTGAAAGGAAAATATCAGCTGTATGTCAGTTCCTAGATAAAAAGCAGCAAAATTAAGTTATGAATCTTGCCCTTTTTAGCAAAATCTCCTATTGGGCCAGTACATCTCCTTCCTAGTGGTAGTTTATTGCTTCAATCATGCAAATCAGGGATCATTCCAGTGTGCTTTTCATGAAGTCCATAAAAGAGTGTACGGTCCTCCCCTCCAATGTTTTGGACATTGAAACAGATTCTTTTTCCAGGTAAGATAATGCATTAATTGTTTAACTTAGTAAATGAGCATCTTGATATAAGCCATCCCATAGACTCCTGACACTTTGCATGCTGAGCAGTCTTGTCCTTGAAGTTACTGCAGTGCACAATGATCAGAACTTGCTGCTGATGTTTTGTTAGCATTTACCAGCAGTGTCTTGGCAGAGGGTGACCTCCAGTACTGTCTCTAAACATTTTCAATTTACAGACTCAAGAATTTTTGCTGCCTTTGCCTCTCATTCTTTTCAGGAGGTCAGCCCTTTATGAATTTGCCACAAGAAAGAAGCTCAAAATACCCTATATACTTAAACAGCTTAATAGGGATATAGCCACAATGAACACATGACATACAATTCATTTTAATATTTATAGAAGAAATTCATGTTGTTTTAAGTGTATACAAGCAGCTGCTGTCATTTGGCTATGAGCAGATGTTAGACCTCCGAAAGCTGCGTTGATAATTAAAATACTAACAGTTAGTGTTTTACCCCAGCTGCAGGTTCTGTTTACTGTAAATTTGATTTTAATGGTGCCTCTGTGCAGTTATTGAATAGAGGTTTGTTTTCTACTATACATGCAAAAGTGTCTACAATGAAGACAAATGGTTATTTCCCATAATTTACTCTGGAAAGATATGAATATAGCTGTAATGTAGTTGAGCTTATAAATGAAATACAGATATGACTATCACATTTGAAATGGTAGTTTCTGCTGTCTTAACTAACAAAAAGAACTAGGGAAACTTACTATTTGTAGTTATTCCCAAGCATTCCTCCTAAAAACTGCTGTGCTTTTTAAATGGGTTGAGACGTGCCCTCAAGCAAAGAACAGGTGCTTCTTTTTACTGAAAGGGTGCATAAATCAGAATAGATAAATACAGAGAATCATGATTCTCATAGTTGATAGCTATGCCAAAGAATATAATTTCTGCTTGATCATTTAATAGCATGATGTTTTATTTTAGGTATCCCTTACAAGTGTCTGTTCCCTTTAGTGCATATATGTACATCAAACGTTAGGGAAGGCCAGCCATTTTCAGAATTGTTAATCCCAAGGGCCTGATTATGCAAACACAATGCATAATGCAGGCAACCATGTTTAGTCCCTTTGAGACTATTGAGGCTAACTATGGCAGTAAGCAGTGTGCTTGATAAATAAATGTTTATAAAACCAGGATCTGAATGTATATATTCTTAAAAAACAAAAACTTTTGCTGAGATAACAATGACAAAAAGGTTTTTTTCCTTTTTTTGACAAGGCTGTTAGTGTCTGGGACTAGACCTATTTCAGAAATCCAGATCATTTTCCCTACGAGCAGAGCTTGGGGGATTTTTCCCCTAATTTTTCTTATATTACAGTATTTTTTTCATATTATATTTTTTGCTCTGTCTGCCTAGAAAACAGAAATCTCTGGTTTTACCAAGCACAACCAAAACCCCTTGAAATTGCGATTCTGACTTAGAAGTGCTAAAAATGCACTTTCCATTTGCACTGCAGGGGATAAAACAGAAAGAGTGCATCCGAGTATCATCAATGTCAGTTGTTCCCAAACTGAGGGCCAGAGTAGTCTTTGAAGCTGGACTGCCAAGAAATGTCCAGGCTGGCTCTCCTCATCTCAAGCTGCTAAATTGCCCTGGAAGAGATAGGTGAAATACTCCAGATACATTCCTGATGCTGCTTGCCCGTGTAGGTAATTGCTGCATATGCCACAGAGGTTTTTGCTCACACGTCAGAGTTGTGCAGAGCAGCCTGCATGCTGGCAAACAGGTAAAGAGGAAAGTGGTTTGCTAGTAAACCAGTTACTCTGCAAGTTAGGCAGCTGTAAATTCTGCATGTTAACATTGTACATGTTTGTCACAATAAGTGGGAATTTTGGTATGGATATTTTTTATTTGCATTCCGTTTGTAACACTGGCCTCTATAGTGTTCATTTTTGACCTTGAGTGCAGGAAAAGAGAAACTGAAATTTTTCCTAGAGAAGGCCTTTTCCCAAAGGTTAATTAGACATGGAAGGGAAACTAAACCAAACCAAACCAACCAACCAAAGTGCCTAAACACCCTAACTTGGCTATTTAATTTGGTGGTTGTCTTTTTCTTTTGCAACTTTTTGTGGCTGTTGACATAGTTCTGTAAGATGTGGAAGGTAAAAATAGCAAGCAGGAAATTTCAGTCTGTTTTTCAAAAGAAAAAATATTACAAGAGTACTTTCTTTCACATTTTTAGAAAGCTAAAGGACATCTGCTGCTTTTTAAGATACCCCAAATGCTAAAACTTTATCCTTTATTCAAGCAGTTCTTAGAAGACCTTGAAGTTTCCAAACATGATTGAGTGGTTAAGGTCATAACTAGAAGTTAAGGCTGTTTTGAGTTTCAGCATTGAGACATGGCATTATTGGATTTTTTAGTATAAAATAAACTATGAAGATTATTTGGGGTATTTTTCTTGTTGTTTTTGGTTTTTTTTTTTTTTTTTTCTGTAATAATATATTGAAAGGGGGGAAAATGAAGCCTTGCTGTGTTGGAGTCTCTTGAGATTTAACCAATTTGTATCAATGGTGGAATTTTTTTATGTCTCTTAGGGAGCTGGTAAAGTCCCCTATAGGTATCTTTATTTGTATTGCTTTACAAATATTTGTTGCCTTTGTGGACATAATAGTTGTAACAGGGCCATTTTGGGTTGCTGATTTATTTCATTTCTCGGTTTGACCCATCATATTTTCTTTCTTTTAGCAGAAGATATGAATGACCCTTCACAACCTCTTATTTAGTACCTTAAGTAGCTGGTTTAAAAAATGCTGGCCCATACATTACTTGCACATAAAAGCCTTGCAAATGATAAAGAACAGATTTTACTATGGTCAAGGAACAGAGATGTGAAAAATGCATCTTATTATTATGGCCTCTGAAAATCAGGGAAATCCCAAATTATGTGTGGTTCTTAGATTGTACTTAATTAGTTGAAGTAGAGATCATTACAAAAATAATTGGAAAAAAAAAAAAAAAGAAGAGCAGAAACTTGTAGCTTGATCAAGGCATAAGTTATATTACTTCATTAATTTGGAAAGAGGACTTACTGTACCATTCAAAATATTGTGCTGGCATGTAGACAATTTCTGTGAGAAATTGTTCAAGTGACATAAGGTAGTTTTTTAATATCTTTTAAATTCTTTACAGGTTGCATTTTATTGAAGGAAAAGATGTTTCTTTGAATTCATATTATTTAACATTCATTGCATTTTAGCAGACACAAAATGTTTGTTTGTGCCAATAAATAATATACCTAATCATCAAAGTATGAAAAATTAAGTGTTACTGAATAGGGGACTATAAATCAGGCCTCCTATAACTTTTACAGAAAAGGAAAAATAGCTGTTTTAAGCTAGCTGTGTAAATGCAGATAATTTCCGTCGTCATAATAGATTATTTCATTTGTGACTTACTGCTTTGTCCTAAAGGTGCTCCTTGTGAAGGATGTCCTCAGCCCAGCCTCACCACACACAGCCGCTTGCTGCAAGTTTTGGAGAAGGATTAGAATTCTAAAGAGGCTGCTGGCTGAGAGAAGGTGGTGCTTTACATATAATATTAGGCCAGACTTTCCTCACACATTACGGGTTTCTTTCTGAGACAAGTCTCCTTAATGCCATCTTTATCTGCTACACGATGCATGAAATCTACTTTCTGTTTTAGAACTGCAGCTGACCCCCGACCCCGCGAGTGGCGCCACAATGTGACCTTTCTATTGTCATCAGCTTTCATTCTCCTGAAAATTCTATGAATTTTTATTACAAGTTTTTTTAAACCAAGCTGAGGCTTCAACAAATTACTTGACACAGATGAGATGAAGTTGTTGAAGTAGTGTTAGATAAGTTTTACAGCCAGCATGTGTGCTGCTGAACAGTACAAAGCCAGTGTCCTACAATGTCATACACCAGTAACTGCTGAGCCTACTATTGGATAAATACATCATTTTATGGAACATTGATTGTTCTATAAACCCAATGGAGTATTATGCTCTATGATCAAACCATTTAGATTGTGTGTAGAGCACAGAAAATGCCATATTCAGGATGGTACTAAAAGTGCCATTTGTGTATTTTATGGATGTCATTACGGGGGAAACTTCTCTCTGTAGGCCCTGTTTACTGCAAAATTTTTTAGTCTGTAATGACATTTTTCATTCACAACGTATGCCTTCAAGAGAGGGGGCCCTTGTTTTATTTGTTTCATTCGAGTTTACTGCACAAATCCTGTACATTTTAATTAAATGTAAGCTTAACAAAAGAATAAGGTATTTATTCTGTGGGGAACAAATGATGACAGTAACAAAAGAATAAAACAGACACACAAAAGGAAGTCAGGTATTGAGTAAGAGAGAGGGGAAAAGGTACTAAGCCCTTTTTCTAGTTTCCCAGACACACATTAAACATCAAAGCATTTCTTTTAGCCCTATTTCAGGAGTTTGTAGTCTCAGAGAATTAAAATAACCTGCAAATATGGATTTAATGTCTAAAATATCCTGACATTTTCAAATAAAAAACTAACAGTCGCTCAGGACTCCAACTGATAAATAATGGCTCTGCTGAAATGGCAGACTTCTTGGAAAGAAACCAATTCTCTGATCATTGCACCCCTAGATATGAAACACCTCCTTACAAATTGTCTGAATATGAGCTCTTGTATCATTATATTTTGTCATTTTAATGCCTATTTGTGTATCTTTTTAATTTGCAATGACATGCAATCAGCAACAAGTCCACTTTTCCCAATATTAATGTGGGCTTGTATTGCAGCTTATGTTTGCCATGTCAGCCAACACTTACCCCTTCTCTTTACCCTCTCTTTAAGAGGGAGTGAGAAGCAGGCTGGATTTACTGGGACAACATGGTTTGTTGCTACATACAGTCCAATAATGTGACATGTTCCTTAAATACATAAAAATTCCTGCAGATGTTGTGTTGGATTCCAGTGCTTCATTATAGAAATAGCAGCTAAGCCTCAAAATCTGTTGTTTTCTAAATATCTTCCCTACTTGGCTTTTCACTGTTAAAACAAAAGAAAACCAGTAAAATCTGCAATTCATATTTACCATGAAAAATCACTAAAATTGAAGTTGATGTTCCCAGTAAATTCTTGGTCATAGTCCAGTTAAAATTTAAAGTTACAGTAGATTCACATTAGTTTAAATGACACTTGAACTTCTACACAGCTCAACATTAATTCATTATAGTTGAAATGGAAGAATCTTCAGTGGGTGAATCTTTTACAATCTGATTGAGGCTGTTACATTTTATAGGAGCCATTTTTCAAAGCAGTACTGACAGCACTCGAAGTTATTAAATTGCTGAATCAAAAGATGGACCTGCAATCGCATTTATGAACTGTGATGGAATAGCTGGGGTTGCACTGAGCTGAGGTTAAGATGTTGGTGTAGTTAAGCTTCATCACACCCCTTAGTGACAGCAGTATTTACCCATGTAGTTTACTTTAATGGTCAGGAAGTGGCTTAACTCACCTCTGGATTCAAATAGATTAAGTAAGCAGTCAGAATGGCATAATTATCAGTGCTGCGAGGGATTCACCGGATAGCTCTTCACCCAGGAGACTTCCCATTCAATTGCACAGTAAAGACTGGAGTTGCATAGATTCACAGGCATGGCATTTATTTGAGGAGATGAAAACAGAGTGAATTTCCTTTTTCTTTCCCTTCCCCAGACCAGAGATTCTCCTTGATACATTGATGCTGTGTCCTGTACATAAATTATTATGATCTTTGGAGAGAGATGTCATGATTTTAGTATATGTGCATGTGAAAATTATGACTGTAGAGTTATTTTGATTTTGAAATCCAGTGGAAAATGCATGATTTGTGGAGTTATTTTGATTTTGTGCCACATCATTGCCAGGCTCCTCTTTTATCTTGTCAACAAAGCAAGATTCCTGAGAGAATTAATTACTTATACTCTATTACAAAATGTGGAGGAGCTAAGATAATTGTCATTTTATGTTGATTTCCCCTTCCTACTTTTCTGCTCTTTGGGGGGTCATGTGAATGTCAGTGCCTACAGAGAGCACAGGAAAAGTGGGAATAAGAACCAGTTGTATACCACAGTTAGCTTACTTCTTGCTTATACTTGACAAAATGTACTTCAATTGCCAGATTTTTATGCAGCATCACCTGGAAACACTCTAATGGTTTAAATCGTTAATTTGCTCTTCCAAAGATAACCTGCCTTGCAAATTAGGAATAAGAAAGTTGTATGGCATCAATTTAGACTTGTGGAGGTGATTTGCAGCCTTTCAGTTTGACAAAATAACTTCCTTGTGCTTCACAGTGCAGTTCTTTACCACAAGTTCTGTAATTTAAAAAAGGATGGATGTATGCATGGATGGATGGATGGATGGATAGATAGATAGATAGATAGATAGATAGATAGATAGATAGATAGATAGATAGATAGATAGATAGATAGACAGATAGATATCATTATAAGAATTGAGTCTTTTAATTATTGATATTATTTTGAAATTTTAGCTTGATATGCACCTTAACATAGCAAGTTGCTAGAGTCTGCAAGATGCCAAGTATTCAGTCTTGGAGTAAATCAGCTTCTAAGTGTGAACTTACCTTTAAGCAAATTAGTCTGATTTTTAGAGCCCATTTTAATTCTCTGTGGGATCAGGGTCTGACAGCTCTATGCTTTGAGTGAAACAGCCTCCTTAGACCAGCTTTAGCATAATTTTCTTGATCTCTTGAGTTCAATGAAGCACACTGTTCACTAGAACTGTCTTGGAAAGTACAGTGCTAGCCTGAAATTTCACTGTAAGTGTTGCCTTTTCTTGTTGTTGCCTGTTTTTATCCCAAGCAAGCCATGGCATACCTGTTTATGTTGGTGGTAAGAAGCTACACCTGTTATTCCAGAGATGTGCTTTCAGTTTGTGTAGGTGAATTTGAACTGGAGTGTGAATATGGGCATCTCAGCAGCATGGACTTAATCAGCCTTCCCAAGGCCCATCTGTCATTAGACCCTCACCCATTCTTCTCTCTGTGTGCACTGGTTGTGTCCCACAGCTTGCTGCCAGCACATGAAGGAGTTTCTTGGGTGCTGCTGGATGGCACTGCCATGGGGAGACAGGAAGGGATAGAGCTATCCTTCCACGGATAGCCACAAAGATGGCCACAGGGGCTCTCGTTTATGTTTTACAAAAGCACGTAGGCTGTGCTTGGAGAGTGATGGCCTTGACTTTGTACAGCCTTGGGCACCATGGGGCTGTCTGAAGCTTTACTGTTAGTGGTGAGAATTGAGAAGGAAACCTTCAATGACATTAAACCAAACTGGATGGTACAGCAAGCAGCTGGAATATCGAAGTTGTAGGTATATAACTATATATAGTTTGTTAATTGATTTAATGCAGAAATAGTTAAGGTGTGTAATTGGGGGTTCTCTTGATTAGATTGTATAGAATATCCCGCTTAGTGTAAGAAAACCAAGTGTTTTCTCCAGGTAACTGGGCAAGTGACTGAGTCAGTCACATGAGCTGGAGAAGATGGAAAAGGAAGGGGAAGACAATGACATCAAAATGAAAACATGACAATCACCTCACCAGCAAAATCAGGGTATTTAGAAGATCAGCCACAGTTTCTCACACCAAGATACATTTAATGTAATACAGAAACCTAAAATTCATTACTGAAGCACTGAAATATCACCAATAGGATCTTCTGTAAAATATATGGCTTTTAACTGTATACTGTATTTATCTGGGCCTTTTTAAATACAGAATATTTTGAAAAACACATTTGAATTGTTAATAAGCTGCAGCATTGTTACACTCAACAATTATTTCAACCTGTAAATATGTTATTTGGAAAATATGCAAATAGGTTTTGTTCATTTGCTCGTTTTATCTATGTTTTCTGTCAATGAAATCTAAAAATTGTTGGGGAATTTGTTAAATAACACACCGATACCATGTTAACAGCATATTTTGTCTTGTAGGCATTGTGTCCAAGTCCTATGAGTGCCGACTGAAGGGGCAAGGAGCAACCTTTGTGGAAACCACGAGCCCTTTCACCGCGGCAGCGCTGGGAGAGGTTTCCCCAGTGAAGGAGAAGGCCTTTCGGGGCGGCAGGAGAGAGCCACAGTCCCCCGAGGAAGTTCAGCAGTTCATCATCATTCAGGGATACGACGGCGACTTCGCCATCGACGCGTCCGTGGAGGAGACGGCAGCGGCCACCCTGCAGACGCTGGCCATGGCGGGGCAGATGGCCAGGGTGGTCCACATTACAGAGGATGGGCAGGTCATAGCCACCAACCAGAACGGCTCCCACGTCAGCAGCGTGGTGCCCGAGCAGATCCTTACGGAGCAGTTGGCAGATGGTGCCACGCAGGTGGTGGTGGTTGAAGGAGCGGGGGCTGACGTGGAGGAGGCCGTCCAAATAGACGCGGTTCCTGACTCCAGCAGCACGGTGCTGCAGCAGATAATGCGACAGGAAGTTCTGGATGCTTCTGAGGCTACAGTCCATCCCCCAGAGTCCTCCTCAGCATTAGATGCCCTGCTTTGTGCTGTGACTGAGCTGGGGGAAGCCGAAAACAAATCCGGCCTCCTCGACAGATGCAGGTCTGGTCACAAAGACTTCTTGCAAATGCCGAACCCAGAGGTGCCCAGCATTGCCAGTGATGCAGAGGGACAAGAAATACAGATGTTCCATGAAGTTCAGGAGACTCAGGAAGATCCCAAACCTATGGAAGTAGTGACACGGGTCATGCACCCATCGGCTATAATTGCATCTCAGGAGAGAGCTCAGGCTGCCTTCAAGAACATGGTGCAAGGAGTGCTGCAGTTTGCCGTGTGTGACACGGCTGCGGCCGACCAGCTCATGAAAGAAGGTGTCACCCAGGTCATTGTAAATGAGGAAGGGACTGTGCATATGGTAGCTGGAGAAGGCTCTCAGATAATTATGCAGGAAGCCGGTAGCCACACGCTCAGTGTGCAGAGCGAGCACATGGATTTAGTGGAGTCGGATGGGCAAATATCCCAGATCATTGTCAGTGAAGAGTTAGCTCAAGCTATGGCTCAGGGTTCTGATGGTGATTTCTCTGAAGGTGCAACACACTACATCGTCACAGAATTGCCACCAGACATGCAGGATGAGCCTGGTGTGTACTCACACGCTGTGATAGAGACAGCTGGCTCCCAAGACATTCTGCAGCCTGGCACTGCTGTAAAAGCAGAAGCTGTAAGCCTTGATGGAGCGAGAGAACAGTTAACAAGCATGGTCATTTATACAGAGGGTGGCTCACAGGTAATTCAGGGCCAGAAAGTACAAGAAGCATGAAGAGCTTCACTCGTAGGCTGGGTGCAGAGCAGAGCTGGATAGTACCAGAATCATGGAGGCACTGTATTCCTGGAATGTTTTCTGTAAAGCCTTCTCAGTAGAACTGCCTCTGAGTCAGCTAACAAACACATATCCTGCTAATAGGAGGAGTTCACTGAAGAGGATAATACAATTTTGTTACAATAGCTCTAAGAACTATTATATGGGATTATTATAAAACAAGCATACTAGGGTACAAAACAGGATAAAAAGCCCCCCGCCCAAAGTAGGAATTGTTCTGTTCAGTGCTTTCTTTGTTGATGTTTTTGTCTTAATGTTGTTTTATCTCAGGGTAATTCCCTGCTTTCTGTCATTTTTGTATAACATAATCACAGGAGTAAAATAATTGCACTCACATGTACATTTTGTGAATAGATAAATATGCAAAAAAATACAAACCCCACAATAGCAAGGTGAACAGGTAAGCATACATAGAGTATTGGATGCCCTTCTTCATTTTAAACTAGAACAGGTGACATTCTGCTTTCTAAAATCTTACTTTAAAACAAGCTTGGCTAAAAATATGTCATCAAAATAAGGATTTTTTGCATCTAAAATGAAAGTTTTCATAGTACTTTACTCTTTCATGGTAACACATAAGACTTTCCCTAAAGAAGAGCTCAAAGAAGCTACTTCAGAAAATCCTTGATTATACATATTCGGGAAGAAGAACTTGACGCCTGTAACTTCCACTTAATTTTAGATGAGAGTCCTACATAAGAAATGTTCATTTTTTGAAAAAAATATTGTCACTGTCAGTGTTTTGCTTTTCTTATAACTAGTGCTTCATATAAATACCATTTTGCAGTTCATTTTGTGAGCTACTTCTCAAATGTTAGGAGGATTTTTAAAGAAAATTCTGACATTGACATTAACAAGTAGGGGGAAAAAAGGTGACCTTGTATTTCTTGCTTAGTCCAGAATGTCAGTTATTTACTTGTGGATATACTGCAATTGTTCAATGCAAGTTCATGTTGAAAAGATTTGTTTCATGATAAAACTGCTTCTATTTCTTTAGAAAAATTGTAAAATATAAACTGGCAAGGTTTGGGGATTTTTTTTTCTGTCTTTCAAATAAAATGTTAGCATTAAAATGAAGCATCATGATTTTTAATATTAAACAATAAACAGAACTGGCATTCAGCAGGAGCAAACGAATGCTATCTCTTATGTCTGTGCATTTTCTTTTTTCTCTTTTCCTTTCTCTAGCTTGCTAGATAGATAAAGATAAAAGAATCTAATTTCTGAAGTGTGCCTCATGCATGCTTAATATAATTGTGTAAGTATTTAGGGTATAAGCCATGCTGACTCTAGAGATAACTGGGTTTCCTATCATGTTTAATATCTTAAAATTATCAGCTGTAAGAAAGTTGGGGTAGGGTAAAACAATAGTTCCTTCCTGAAGCAACTACTTAAAAATGTATTTTCTGATAGGGCTGCTGAGAAAAGGTGCATCATTCTGGGGCTATAAGATCTTGCTGCCTCTTCATCTCTTATATTATTATTATTTTTCAAATTTTATTATTTTCCAAGAGTTGAGGTTGTGTCTTTGTCAAACCCCCAAAAAAGTAAATTTCAAGTTAGACATCAAGATTCATAATTAGGCGAGTTTGACTTGCTCATCTTTCTTAAAAGTGACAGGCTGTTCACTTACTCTTAAATACTGTCTTCAGCAAACAGTGACAGGATCAACTCCCGTTTGTTATCAGGAAAAAGGTGACCTTTACAAAATGATGGCCCTCTGCAAGACTCTCACAGATGTTCAAAAAACTGAATGTTTTTCAGTGGAAATATTTCTTCTTGATCATTTCTGCTGTTAACTGTAGCCCCGTGGTCTTGCAGCTTGGATGCTAATTCTTCGCTGTGCTTAGTCCTGTATGGCTAACCTTTCTGCTGCAGTACAGGGTGTTGACACTGACATGCTGCAGTTTACCATTTGTGATTTATTTAGGATAAATATGTCTCAGGTGGCATTTAATCCTTCATAAAACCAGTGTAGCCTGCAGTGTCAAACCAGCAATCACATTGTATGCACAATGAAAAGAGCAGACCTTTGCATAAAAAAAAAGCCCCAGTGGTAGATGTTCCTGTGCTTGGGAGCACTGGAAAGGATTCTCTAACCTACCATGTGCTGTAATTACCTGGAAGCTCAGGTTAATGATACTTTTCTCTGAGTGCAGCCTGATCAGGAGAGCTAATATTTTCCTAGGGCCTTTTTTTTTTCTTCTTCTCTTTAATGTGCACTTTAAAGTTAACTTACTAGTGCCCTACAAATGTAACATCAAGGGTGACATCCGTTCCTGTGCTGTCATCCTGCTTTAAGGACTCTGTGGACTGTCTCAGCCCTGTGCTAAAACACTCTTTGCCTTACACTGAAAGCAGAGGCTATGGCAGGTCTCTTCCAGCATCTAGGAAACACCTTTGGCATTTGTCTCCCCCCTGGCAGCTCCTGGCATTGTCCCGTGTCATAATCTGAGAGGAGATGAACTGGACTGTTCTATGGATCTTCCAAGCATTCTGCCTTGGAGAGCAGGGTAGATTAGGCAGCAGAGGGAGGAACTTGGCATACAGCAGCACCTGGAAGGCCCTGACCCTCTGAGGTCTGTGCATGGAGCTGCTGAGGCACCTGTGGCACATTTGGGAGCAGGCTCAGGAGCTGCCAGGGCCCTTTGCCACAGCACTGTCAGAGCATCACAGAACTTGTGTGGTGGCTCTAGGAAGGTGCCAAGCCCAGGCAGCCATTCACCACAAGTGTGTTTTGCTGTTTGGTTTGAATACCTTCAGGTGCCTGTCTGCAGAGAATTCAAGGGCTGTGCTATAATGGAAGGGATTGTTGAGGGGGCAGTATTCCCATGCCAGTCAGTTCCCTCTTGATATTCTGAGCCATTGGCTTAATTTTCTCTTTGTTATCCATTCTGAATGAGCATTAATGGAGATGGATTTTACTGTGATGATACCAACAGGTAAAATGTAAGTATTTAAGAACCATGGAACTAGTAAGTGGGAGAGAATAAATAAATAATAAATAAATTAAAAAACAAATCAAAATGAAAACAAAATAAACCAACCTAGCAAAACCAAACCCCACCAAAAGTGAACCAAAAATCCTAAGTGAACACAGAGAGAGAAGAGATATTTCTAGGAAGCAGTTTCACCCTCCATTTAAGAATCAGATATACAACTCCTGAGGCAGTGTATCCTGGTCTCTGAATTCAGGCTCCATCTTTGGGGGGAAATGGGAGATAAGAGATAGCTGGAAACAGTATTGAGAGAAACATTTCCTATAACATAAACAAAAGAAAAGAACCAAAACCCAACAGCACATAAAGGGCTCACAGCAATATACCATTCTGCCTGACTCCCAGCTGCACTCCTCTGTGGAAGTGAGAAGAGCCAGGGAGCTGGTGTGCTGTGGTTATGCCCATGTGGATTGTGCACAGTCCTACAAGCACTGCTGTCATTTATAAACGCTGCTTTAATTCCAGGAGTGTTACCTCTGAGTCCCAGAGATTTGTGATTTTCATGGACAGTGGATTCAGCTCATGTGAAAGCTTGTAGGAATCTCTGTGTTAAGAGTTCCTGTGCCTTGGGCTGGCCCTGAGCTGGACCTGTGCTTGAAATGCAGGCGAGTCTCCTTCAGAATTCCCGGAGATTGAGAGACGAGGCTGGAGCTGCTGGCAGAGCAGTACGAGGAGCTGGTGTTGTGGTAAGCAAGAGACCTCATAAAGCAACCTCTGGGGCTTTTCTCCAACTTTCCCTGCTCAGTAAACTCCCTGAACACAAAAGCTCTAAACAGAGTAAAGAAAGGTAAAGATTGAAATTTGAAACTAAGTTAGTTCAAGTGAATGGATTAAGTAACAGAAAAAAAGGTCATTCATTCGGCAAAACAGAGAAGAGCTGTGAGTTTTCACTTATTTTACTGAGCAATATTAGCTCATAATTTAAGATAGTGTGTGGCTCACTCAAACAGGCTACCCCCATTCTATCTTGTTGAAGAATACAATTCGTTTTCTGCTCCTCTAGGGTGATATCATTTTATATGAAGAAAAAAGTTAGCTCAGATGGCAGTTATATGTTTCGGAAGCACCTTCTAATCAGGGATTGGTGATTCATTATTAGCTTCAGCAGGCGATCCATCTGACATGTAAGGGGAAAAAATTAGCAGCTGTCACTGCATGATGAGTTAATTTCCTGATAGGCCTGACACTGAAAAGCCATTTGGAGACATGGAGATGGCTGATGAGAAAACCTGGTGCTGGTTTATAATTGGAGAGAAAGAAAGGGCAGAGACAGAGGGAGATGGGGGAGGGACTGGGGCTGCTCCACAAGTGGGGATGGATGTTTGTGTATTTACAAAATAGACGGCTCCACAATAACCTGCATCTCTGCACACACACCTGGGCGGGTAAGGGATAGGGACCAGGGCCTTTCATTTTCCTCCTGCCTGGTGTGGTTATTTGAAGTCATTTGTAATTAGCACTCCAGACGTTTTTCCGCTCGCTCCAGCCCGGGTGTAGCGGCACGCGATTGGGTTATCGCGGTGACATTGAAACCTGACATTTTAGAGGAAAGGGGAGAAAATCACGCTACTTCTTTAATGGTTCCCGCTGCAATTTTCTTAATTGCAGCTTGAGATTTCAATCAATCATACAAAAATAAACTTATCTGAAACAAATATTGCTAAAACTTCCAAGAGCACAATTGGGAATGATGAGTGTTCAAAGAAGCCTCTTGTAGAGCATGAGGAAATATGCTCTTCAAAAGATGTAAGCACATGGATCTCTGTTTATCCATTTTAAGAATGGTAAATAAAACTATGGGGAAAACAGGCGCTCAAGACCAAATGCAATCCACTGTGGAATCTGCCTTGTGTGTGGAATCGGGACAGCAGCACTGGGTCCTTCATATGTATTAAATAAAATTAATAGGAGGCCGCAACCTGAGACTAATTCCTTCAGTCAGTGGCTGTGTCTGTAAGGCATTGCTTTAAAGGTTTTTGTTGATTTGTGTTTTGGGGGGGGTTTTTTGCTATTTTGGTAAGGTATCTAATACGCCCAGCAAAGGATGCCTGGCTTTTCTTTTAACTTGGGAAAGAAAAAGAAAAAAAAACAACACAATGAATATTTAAAGTTGTGTTTGGTTTTTTTTTTTTCTTTTTTTTAATATGGTAGAATATAATGGGATTTTCCCCATCATCAGAAGAAAATTTTTGACCAGGAAGAGAACAAGCCAGTAGCTCCACTTGTACAAAACCAGTTTTGACTTTTTCTATTGGGATGTTCTTAAATGATGGCCAAGGGTTTGGGAGCAGTATGGGAGAAGCAAAGATCCACCACAGACAGGTGGATCCAGCACATATCATGCAATTGAAATTGATGTGTGTATATACACAAACTAGGATTGTGTCCTGCGATGTAACAGGACACCTGACCTTGTTTAAAACACATTCTTGTCTTGTGGCAGCAGCACATTTATCAAGGCTACTTTGAACGACCAGTTGTACTGCATAGTCCTGCCCCAGAGGTCAGTGTTAACTGAGAGCCATCAGATTCTGGGAATTTCTGATGAGTAAGAATAGCAATCCCCCAGGTAGCAGTAGATTAATTCTGGAGTGGCTTTTCTTCCATATTCCCCAAACCTCTGATAACTCTTACTGCTTGGAATCCTCCTTTCTCACTGCTTTGAATCCTCATTACTTACTGCAGCTTTTGCGTGTCTTGATTCAGCTTCTTGGAGATCCTACACACAGATTCCCATTGCCAGTTTGTTAGGCTTGGGAGTGAACCATGTGATTGTTTGGGGACAGAAGAATGGGTGATTAGTTAGTTGTCTCTGCTGGGATGCATCCCTTGATATGTAAGTAGCCATGAGCATCAGGATCCATGCAATTCTCAAGAGACAGATTTTGAAAGTAATCCAGCTCCTTGGGAGGTCTGGTTGGATAAGCTGAGTGTCATGAGGGGACATCTGGTCAGACAAAAGAGGAAAAAAATTGAGCAAATGCAAGAGAAGGAGTCAGAACCTTGGATTCTTGGTCTGTTATGAACCCAGCTTGTTAAGGAGCTTCTGAGAGCAGAAACATAAGTGAATTATCAGGAACCGAAAGCCACGACTGCTCACGCGTAACAAAGCCACAGACACCTGAGCTGAAAGACAAGGATCAGTAATAGGAGGCAAAACCCAATGTGCCTTTCCAGCACCTACTCAGAACCCAAATACAACTCCCTTCCTCTCTCTGTTCTCTCTTTCTTCTCCACCAATGCCCAGGGCAGACACAGGTAACTTGGTGGCCACATTCCACCAGCCCTGCTGTGCCATGCAGGACAGTGTCAGGTTTGGAGATCTGACCATCACAAGTGCTGTGAGCACTCCAGGGTGTGGTCAGGAGGGGTCTTCTAACACCTCCAGATTCCCATGAGGGGAGACACCCACAGAGAAGACATGTCTCATCGAGGTACAGAGGGTCAGGAAGGAAAGTATAGAGGGTCAGCTGGGGAAGGAAAGGACTAATTTCTGTGTCAAATAAAGTCCTTGCTGACAGATGTCTTACTCTGACAGAGTTTCAGGACTTTCCCCCAAATCCTGCTAATCTTTCTATCTGCCAATGTGCTCCTCTGTCGCTGGGGGTGTAGAACAGGTTTGTGTTTTCTGCTTAGCATATGGTGGTGATTGCTGGTGTTTGGTAGCTGTGAAATCCAGATGCCCAGCTCCAGGAGGATTTTTCCCTTCCTAGGGACATCTGGCCATCCTTTCAGCCTTATTCTTTCTTCCCCTCATTTTTGCTTGGAGTCTATAAGCTTTGTCTATGTATTTGCAGAGCAGATAATTCAGTTGATTTATTCTTGTGTTTCAATTCAAGGTTAAGAAAGAAAAAGCAAAGGGAAGTCTGAGGCTGTGTTTGTACCTTAGGACCCAGATAGGGATGTGCATGTCCCAGGCCCTCTGCCTGCTCCTGCCAGGGCAGCAGAGAGGTTGATGCTGTGGTTGCACATTGAGCAGACATAATAGCACTGTTGGCTGGCAGCAGTTTGGTGGGGATAACAGGTGAAGGGAAACCTGGAGGGATGTATCCAAACACCAGGATTCCTGCCTTGCTTTGGCTCACAGCAGCTAGACACCGTGTGGGGTGTTTCTGCTCAGACTCCTGCCTTAGATCCATATGCAAGCCATGAGGGTAAAATCCTGGAAGAACATGTACTGCAGTTATTTAAAGCAAATGGGAGCAGAAAATTCCAGGAGCATTTCTGTCTGGTACCTTGGATCCACAAGAGAAATGCTGAGTAACCTGTGAGAGTCTCTGGATCCCCTGACTTCTTTTTGTTATTATTTTCCTCAATTCCATGAGCAAATTTCTTGTTCCTGTAGGTAAAGGGCTGGCTCTGACAGGAACAGACTTGCATACCTGGTCATTCTGCCAGTGTCTTGAGAGTGTCTTGCTGGGCTGTGATATGATCTGTGGGACATTGATGATGTGGACAAAAGCCAGCTGCCAAGGAGCAGGAGATAAGACTTAGGCACAGTGCCTGTGCCTGTGGAATCAGAAAGCAAAGACAATAATGGTCTTGTAATCTGTTGGTATCTAACCCCAAAATTCACTAGACTAGGTGCAAATGTGGCAGAAACTCTTACCAGTCTGCTCCTCTGCCCTGGGTTTGTTCTCTGGTCTCCATTTGTTGGGCCTTCAACTAGACAATTAAAATGGCCCTATTCCAGTGGTGAGCCCTCAAAGCCCCTGCAAAGAATCAGGGATCCATTTCTTCTCCTCTGTTCATCTAAGGGAGTTCACGACTCAGCTCCTGCTGCCTCAGTGGATGCTCAGCAGCAGGAGTGAGGCTCCTGTCCCAGCAGCCCAGCCAGGTTCATCAGCAGCATGGGAGTGACCCAGCAGAGCAGGGGACGGGCTCTGCCACGCCACAGATGGGTGCAGGGGCTCACTTGACACAGCTGCTCAACCATTTGTCTCAGTGGTTTAGTGGGTGGCCCCATGCCTGCTTTATTGCGTGCTGTTGAAAGCCTGCTCTAGAGGCAGGATGAGTCATTTTCTGTGGTCATTTCTTCTGGTACTTGTCACTCTGCTGTCTGAGTGCCTCCCAAGCCATCACAGCTTTGTCCTCCTTTAGCCCCACTAAGGTATGAGGAAATGAAAAAGTTCTCCAATCATTTGTGGGGCCTCATTTGAGCTAACACAGACATTAACTTTCTAAGGCTTAGATAAAGAGGGAGATATCCCTGATATCTGAGCATCATAACACCTTTCTAGTGGAAGCCGTCCTGCTAGTAGACGGTATCTCTGCCTGTGCAGGGGATTGGAAATTGTTGATGTTTAAAGTCCCTTTCAACCCAAATATGATTCCCTGATTCCAATGGCCTTTGCTGTCCCTCACTGTGAGCATACTCAGTGTACCCACAAACCAGACACTGGGGGCTGATGTGGACACTGGGCAGAAAGAAGCATTTCTTTGTTTTCACTGCTGCCCCACATCTCTTCTCCTTGGCCCCTGACTGCTCCTGTTGGCTTTGGGGGCTCCTGCTGCAGGTACCTAATAGAAAATTTCCCTTTCTGCATAGGAAGCCTGGGACTTATGGGCCTGTCACACATACAGGCAATGCTACTGCATGGGGTTTTCTCTACTGTACAAGCTGGCACAAAGGGAAGAGCCAGGCTTTGAGAGCTCCTACAAGGATATCCTTAACTCACATGCCAGCCACAGTAGCTCACCTAACCCAACCATGCAGTAGAGAGCTGCCCCACTGGGCAAGAGGCAGCTCACAGGGGCAGTTTTTCCTGCACTCCCAGGGAGATGAGCACAGCTCCCTGCAGGAATAGCTGGTGATGAGGAGTCATCTGCTTGCACAGCACTCTAATTCAGCGTGAAACCCCCAGTTCTGCTGTGCCAGACAAGGCACGTGTGGGAGATCTGGTTTCTTCATCCAAGCAGCTTTCTAAGAAAGCCCTTTTGATAATCAGTCTGAAAGATTGCTGAAGTGAAAATTAAACCACTCTAAATGCTGTTATGGAAACATAGGCATCACAAGCAAGAGCTGGATTTCTGTAGTTGCCACACAATAAATAGATGAGGCTCAGCTCTGATATCAGACCAGCTTTACCTTGTGCATGTCCTCCAACGTCTGGTTTTCCAGTTATGAGCTGCAGTAATTGTGATCAATCAGGCTTTATGCTCACTACCCACAGGCTGTTTATTAATGAATCTGCATCCCATCTTCATTTTTTCACAATCTCATCAAATCTGTTCCAGATCCTGTTTACATCAAATTTTGTCTGCAGCACACTTCTATAATATCCAATTTGGAATTCCTGATTCTGCACCAGTTCCTCAGACCAGATCCTCAGTATACCAAAGACCAACACGTTCCTGAAATAAAAGAAGAATTAAAACATGAGAGCTTTCAACAAAGTGCAAAGAAAAACCATTGATTTCTAAGTGATACCATCCTTCCAGGGTATAGACAGACAATTTTTTCAAAATCCTTTCTGTATGTCTGTGTCTGTATGTGTGTGTATGTTTAAAGGCTAGAATTGCTTTCCTTTGGATGCTTTAAAAAGCATCAGGTACTTTTCTTCTTAGCAGTATACATTTTCTGCTTGGGCACATGGGTTTTATGAATATTTGGCTTGACTTGCTAAAGACATCAATTTGACATGTTGCCATGTGTTATAAATGCCTCAGATCAGATGCAGAATAGGGAGAAAAAGCTTTAGAATAAAAGTTTATTAAAAACACATACATAGAGTCTATTCTAAACAGAAGAAAAAAAAAAAAAAAGGAAAAAACCAAACAAGAAAAAAACAACGAATGTTCCCCTGTTGCATCAATGCCAGAACATTATGTTTGCAAATAAGAATTTAGCACTACAAAGACAATGCCCTAGATTAACTAAGATCCCATTTCACAAAACCCTATGGCAATAGTCTGCAACATCAGTCACAGGAGAAGATATAACACAGATGCATTTGTGCCCTCATGCAGCTGAACTGAAACAAAACAAAGAGTGAATTAGGCTGAATATCTTACTGTGTGCAACGTATTGTACAACAAGGCACCTTTGGGAATGTGTCACAGGGTTTGGTAAATTGAAAACAAAATAAACAGATCTATGGGAATAAATAACATCATATTAGATGTCTGCTGCATGTAGACTACATTAGCTTCCAGTCACAATCCAGCTTCAGTTTTCCCCCTAGTTTTCCATGCCTGTGAAAACCTCTGGAAAGAAAGGGGCGTAGGGGCAGGGGGAGGCACACCGTGCTGCTTCTCCTGCACATGCACACACACTCACACCCTCTGTCTTTCTCTTGCTTTAGCACAATTTCCTCCAGATGAGGAGAGCCAGTGTGTCCCTTGCTGTTTTGCACACAAGCCAGTTTTGCTGTTTCTGGACCAAGGCCCGGAGTGAAAGCATTTCCACACACACTGATCTCCCCTCCCTGCTCAGCAAAGGTGAGAGCACTGGCAGCCCAGCTTACCTTCAGCCCAATGCACTCCACTGCCATGGCCAACATCGCTCCATGAGGTCCTGAGACCCCTGCACGGGCTTGGTGTGTCCAGGAGAAGGGATGAGAGATTCCCAGGGCACCTGGCCCTGATGCAGCCATGCCACACTTGGCTTCAGAGGCACTTGTGGGGACCCAAGAGAGGCAGGTACTTTGCTGAGTCCCATCTCTAATTACAGCCAAATTTAGTTAATGTTTTGAAAGCACTTTTTCTTAGTGCTCAGCCATATGGGGCCAAGGTCTGCTTCCAAGTACATGGGTAAAACCCCACTGATTTCAGGGAGATTGCTGGCATGAACTGAACTTAAAAGATCAGGCCATATTTATCTCAGCAAAAGTTCAAGCTAATTCATTTTCTCTCATTTTCTCTCTCTCTCTCTCCTTCTGTTTTGCTTAGCTTATAGCTGAGTAAAAGGAGCACATATCTTGGAGATAGCTTTTTAAATATAAAATTCTCTTTATAACCCCAGAGCAATATGTCATTCTGCGATTACAAAAAAATGTACTCTTCCCAAAGAAAATCCTTCTGAAGCAAACATTGGCTTTATCCTCTCTGAGATCTAAGCACCAGCCTTTGAATTCATGTATATCAGAAATAGGCAAAGATCTGCAACAGAGCGAAACTGTGGCCTCCAAATTGTCATTATTCCAGTCAAAAGCCTATTTCTTCCCTTTAAGAAGCAGCAATGGGCCTTGAGATGAAGTGCAAAAAATAACAAGGGACACAGAGAGAAAATGATATTTTTATAACTTTTTAGTCTGAACATTCTCAGGATAAGAAGAAGTTTGATGAAGAAGTTGAGGAAAATTTTAACATTCAGCTAATTGATATTCTTGTCTCTGCCAACTAAACTCCTTCTGGCTTAGGGAAAGATCAGGGCTGCCTTCCCTCTCCACAGATGTGAGCTCAGGTCCAGGAGCTGCAGACACCTTGCACAGCCCTGCTGGGCTCTGGCCAGCTGACATCCTTATCATTTTTATTTCTTTCCATCTTCACCTGTAAGAGGTTGTTTGAAGGATCCTGTTTTTCAGGTTTGCCCAGGGGTGTGCTTTCTATAGGCACAAGGCATCTGTTTTTTGTTATCTGACCTCGGAAATGTATTTCTCACAAGGAATAATGTAGCAGAGGGTCCTTTTCTGGCCAGCCTTGGGGACACTTGCTCTCTCCTTCATACAAATCTGAAGTTCCATTCCACCCCCTCCACTCAGAAACTGAAGGACCTGTATCTGACCTTATCTTCAGATCAATACATTCCCCTTTGGATTCCAGAATGCATTCAAGCATTTTTAATTTGATTTCTCTATTCACACAGACACAACGAGGTGAGAGAAAGATGGAGCTGACAGGTCTCATAATCAGCTCTCATCTTCTTTAGCCAATGTGTCAAAATTGTATTTCCATAATTCCTTCCATTAGTATTTCACCTGTTGTCTCCCAAGGCTCATGCTGGTGTGGTGAACAAGAACCAGATTCAGGAATTAAGCTGGGACATGCACAATGGCCATGAGTTCTGCTAAAGTCAAAGCACTTGTTCAGGGGCTTGCAGACAGCTCAAGTGCTCAGTGGGGCTGGGGTTCAGCACACTCAGCCTTTAGACAGTCACCAGAGATAGATGGATTTTGAAGTTGGAGTGCTGGGACCCCTCAATGTGGAGGAGAAATGCCTAGCTCTTCTCACTTCTGGTTCTACAGAAGCCTGTTGCCAATTACAGCTTTCCATGCTCCTGATCTTGCATCCTGCATTTTCTTTGTGTTTTGACCACATTTATGGCAGCAGCCTGCTCCTGTGACTCATGGAATAGGACATGGCCTTATGGCATTACTCAAGGACTTGGAGTGTGTGTTTCTGCTTAACCCCTTGGTGTACTCTGCTTTGGATAGTGGGAAGGAGGTAGTAGCTCCTGCTGTGCCCCAGGGAGTTGGGGACTGCTCATCCATCTCTCCTCTTATTCTGGGCCTTGCCATCCAAAGGTTGTGAGCACACTCTGATGGGTGGCGGCCCCATGGCCAGAGCAGCACAAGGCAGACTGCAGGGAGTGGCTGCAGCAGAGACAATGCCAGCTGCCAGGATGCAGGAGCTGCCTGCCTGGAGCTGCTCTCCTCCCACAGCCACCACCAGTCCCCCCAGACTGGTGGGCAGGGCTTCAGCTGGATGGGGCTGCCCTGTGCCCAGGTGAGCTGCCCTTGGTGTCTCAGGTGCACAGGGCTGGTTCTGGCTGCTCACTTTGCTGCACAGCTGTGGGGACAGAGCCATCACACTTGGCTTTTCTCCTTCCTGCAGCTAAGAAGGGTTTGAGGTCTCCAGCAAAACTGTGAGGCTGACAGTGCAGCAATCCCCAGTAAGGAGAGCTGGGAGCTTGTATTTTAGCTTCCTGGAAACCAAGGGCAGGAGGGAAGGTTGTCCCAGGGGAAACCTATGTCCTGGGAGGGAATAATTCCTACCATTTAGGTGGACAGCACAGCTTCAGAGCACCACTGCACATGCACAGATATCAGGCATGGAGGCTCATAGTCTTCCCTGCCGGGCTCAGTGTGAGCTGCTTCCTTACCATGTCCATGAGAAGGAAGTGCAAATAATCCCCATGCATTTTTGCCTGCTTTGTGACTGCTGCACAGCTGAAGGGCTTTCTGGGGACCATCTCTGCAGCTTCCTCAGCAGTGCCCTCAGGGCTGTCCTGCTGGACAGTGTGACAGACGTGGTCCCAGGCAGAGTGCTGTGTCCTGGCTCCTTGCCGAGGGTCCTGACGTGCCGTGAGATGTGTCACTGTGGAGCAGTGGCACACACAGTGGGTGACACGAGTCTCTCCACAGCCACTCTGCTCCTTTGTACCAGTCTCAGTGAGGATGGTGTAATGTGAATGGATTCGTGATCTGGAAGACGTATTTACAAAGCCTGACAGCAGAAATTAAATTTCTCCTCCCTTGTCCCCAGGGACACTAACTCTGACTGAGAGCATCAAGGAAACCTGGCTGGCTGCATGCTGTCCCCATCTGAGGATGGAAGCCCTAAAGCACTGCCTGCAGGGAGTCAGGAGCTGGTGGCTTCAGAAGCACTTACGAGACTTAGGCGCATACATTCTATTTATTTAAAGAGACCAGTGTCACTTCAGAGCAAAAGAGCTCCTGAGTGTTCCCAAAGTAACTGAGCTAAAACCAGATCTGAAGTACCTAACTCAGACCAACAAGGTCCAACCACCCTGGCCGTCAGTCACCCTACTTTCAAAGAGATGATCAGAAAAGCACTTACCTGCAGGAGGGACATTATTTAGGATGCTCTTTGCACCTGATTTCTTATGAGCATTTGCATGTGGGCAGGAGAATTTGCTCTCAAATTTCAATACTAGTGCCACAGAATTTATTCTTCCCCAAACCGTGTAAAAGGTAAATATTCATACAACTTCTGTGTGCAAAGGCAGCAGAGAGTATTCAAATGTGTCTGGGTAGAATCTCTTTTATTTTCCTCAGGTACAAATAAAGCACCCCTCATCCCCTAACTCCCTCTAGCTCTCCTTTTAAATCTCTTTTTAATGTCTCACTTTTTTCTGCTAATAATTTCTCCCCTTTGCTAATGATGCTAACCTTAGAGCTTGCTGCAAACTGACTTGTTTCATGTCAGCCTCTCTCTATTGCCCACTTTTGTTAAGCCACAAAGCAGGTTTCAGTCTATTCAACATCAGCTATTTCTCCGACTTGAATATTATCGTTGCCTATTTCAAAGGCATCTCCAGGCCCACAGTATTTCTGCAGAGATACCTCTATTATTGTCTGTCATCAGGATATGCTGGGCTCCTGCCTCTCTCCCCCCTTGCTTCCTTCCTATGTATGTGGCAAAGTCTCTCTGCTCTAATAGCTCTCCTGAGAGCAGGGTGAAGCAGGTCTTTACAGAGGCCTGTTAATTTTAAAGGACAAGCTTTATATATTAACACCCCTGTGGCAGTCTGCTTCCCGTGCAGCGGGCTGTATCCCCGCCACTTACCCAGAACTAAAGCACACAAGGACCAAGCCCACTCCCAAGCTGCAGCCAGCATCCCCAGGTGTCCCTGAGCAGGCTGAAGCCACGGGAGCTGGGGACCTGGGGGACGCTGTGACAATCTGCCCAGGGTGTGGACAGCATGAGTTGCTGACAGAGGACATCTGCTTCTCTAACAGAGGCTGTGGTACAGACGTCCTTCCCTTCCAAAATCAATTTTCTCCCAGGTGCTGCATTCTTTGGAGAATTAGAACAGAGTTATAATAATGAGCGTGGCAATGTTCAGACTTTCTGGGTGACCGAGACCTTTTCAGTGGCTTGGAGTAAGTGGGAGGAAGGAGGTTTTTCTCTGCAGATAAAAGATTGTGAAATGGTAACTATTTATAAATTATGTCTTCTGCCTTGCTAATCACTTCTCAGTTCAAAAGACACAGGCCTTACCCCAGCACTCATCCATCAGGATCCAGCACTGACAGGGGCTCCTGCTCCCCAAACAAGCTGAGCAAATCCCTCAGAGAGGCTGACCCCTGAATTGGAAACCAAACAGCTGAGACTTGCAATGGGGGACAATTTTTGTCTCTTTCTCTTTGAGACATCTGTCCACTACTTCATCCCCCTAAACTTGTGGTCATCTCCCTTAAAGTGCAAGATAAAAATTAAAAAAGGATGAAGGAGAAGGAAAACTCTGGCTGGTGCAAAGCGGAATTTACAGTTATTGCTAATGTTAGCATTTCCCTTCTCCCCCCCCCCATTTCCTTGGCATACAGGTAAAATAACAAAATAAATCCTGCAAAGGGCTTTCTGCCAGGCTGCCTTTGGAACTTTGCTTAAGTGGCCTTAAGTAAGATAATAAGCAAGGAGTGTGAAAAGAAGAGACTTTGTCTTTTCACATTAGCAGCAGCCCTGTTCAAGTGGCAGTATCTATGAAAATGCTGTTCAGCCTTTAATGAGACTACAGTGTGTTAGTGTACCAGTCTAATTAATCCCATATTTTCACACAGCATAATTACTGAGCCGGGGCTGAATTATTTGGCTACTGGAGGTGGAGCAGTGCCTGCCTTCACTGTCCTCTGTCTCTGCTCCTCACAATTTATTATGCTATACAGCAAGACACCATTGAAACCTCCTAGTATAGGACTATCTGTCATCTCTACATTATCAGTAAAATACACCACCTTCCATACTGTGCTACAAGGGCTTTAGCAAATTGCTATTTTTATGGGATATGATAAAGGAAATGCTACCTTATGTTCAAATTTTTAACTGTCTCGTGTGCGGAATATACATTGTGCTTTGTGCACTCCTGTTCAATGAGGCCTCATTTGCATTGCTACAGCCAGGGTGAGTGTCACCCTGCTATTTTGCTTCCTTTCAATCCCCCTTCTTTCTCGTTTCTTTCTTTCTTTCTTTCTTTCTTTCTTTCTTTCTTTCTTTCTTTCTTTCTTTCTTTCTTTCTTTCTTTCTTTCTTTCTTTCTTTCTTTCTTTCTTTCTTTCTTTCTTTCTTTCTCTTTCTTTCTTCTTTCTTTCTTTCTTTCTTTCTTTCTTTCTTTCTTTCTTTCTTTCTTTCTTTCTTTCTTTCTTTCTTTCTTTCTTCTTTCTTTCTTCTTTCTTTCTTTCTTCTTTCTTTCTTTCTTTCTTTCTTTCTTTCTCTTTCTCTCTTTCTCTCTTTCTTTCTTTCTTTCTTTTTCTTTCTTTCTTTCTTCCTTGCTTCCTTCCTTCCTTTTTCTTTTTTCTTTTTTTCTTTTTTCCTTTTTTTTTTTTTTGCTTTATTTCTTCTTCCTCTCTCCTTTTTTCTCTTTCTCTCCCTCTCTCTTTCCATTCCATTAGCAAGACCTACACTTTCAGAATCTCCATCTTCACTGGCATTAAGATTTTTCTTAAAGTTCTTTCTCTCCTACCCCTCCTAGTTTGTGTTATTCCTTGAAACATATATTTTTGCACATTATTATTCATCTCTGATATATGATCCTGCCATTTTGGAACTAGTAGAGTCTCCCACCCCCTTCCTTCCCATAGGAGTTGTGAGAGATTTGTGGCTTAAACATTTACTCACTTGCTAGTGTTTTTGGGACTGGTTTAATAGTATCTTTTTAATGGAAGGCCAAACAGTACATTAACTATATGGAACTGGTTTAGGATTTTTCTTAAAAAAAAAAGAAAGAGGGTTGTACCCCGTAAATTTTAAAACCAGCCCTAACAGTACATAAGGCTATTTTGTTATTGTGTATGGTTTCCATACATACATTGTGAGATATATGGATGTATATACCCAGGCAAAGTGAGATCTCAAAATAAAGAAAACCACATGCTTAATAGCACAAGCGGGAAAATTACTTCTCCAAGTTTTTAACCAAATAATGGCCCTGAGACTTGAGTCCTCTTCTGGGCAGTCTTAAATATAACGTATTCAAGGAGCAGCAAAGTGAATTTCATTGCACCTTTGCTGATACAGCGATTGAGTATTGCATCTGACACTCCAAAGCTCTTCCATATGTGCACACGGGAACCCAAACAGCTCTTGCTGCCCCCAGGATTAGTGATACCATGCAGAGTCTTTTATCAATCATTCTGGGGCAGCTGAGAGTAGCCCAAGCTCAAGGGTTAAGCAAGGTTAAATCTTAAAAGAATCCAGCTTTTCCAGGCCCTGCCAGGCTGTGGGGTGACACAGCTTCTGCAGGGGCTGATCTTTGGAGGCTGATTTGTTCACATCTTCACTGCTGTGTGGGTTATCCTGATAGAGGATCCTGGGGACTCAGGGTGCTCTTAACAGGGCTGTGAAGGGAAAAAATGGAAGGGAATAGACAAGGAATAGGTCTGTGAGGGCAGTGGGGCACTGCTAAAGCCTGACTGCCTGCACTGCCTTTTTGGTACCTGGAGAGTGGCCTGTACTGAGGACAAGGGCTGCAGGAGCATCCATGTGTCCATGTGGATTCTGGCTGGGTGTTGTGTGGGGGTACTGCAGCCACAGCTCACTCTCAAGTCACTTGATTCAGAAATGAGGACCAAGTACTTCAGGAGATTCAGCATAATTCTGGATCTGGTGCTAGAAGTTTGGTGGGGGGTTATGCAGGTTAAACCTGAGACAAGTCCTGGATATCTCCTTTTCCAAAAATGGAACAGTTGAATAACTTGAAGGTGATTTGCTCTGCCAGCTCTTCCATATGGCACCCAAAATTACCAGCTAATTTTTAAATCCTTTCTGCACTTGGTCTGTAATTTATTCTGTGTAAATACACCATGAAGTTTTTCCTGTCCTTGCATGCCTGGCTTTTGCAGTAAGGCTGCTTCCCCATCACTCATCATTATCTGTCAAAATGTCCTGTCCTGTGAGCTGTCTCTTCTCAAGATATTCAGAGTTCTCCTACTTCCACCTGCCTTCTTGCTTCCATCTTTCTCTTGCTGCTTCTCAGGCTCCCTAGGCTGAGCTTTAAACTCTCATCCACCACCCACCATTGCTGACTCTCTTTTGCCTGTTTTGAACCTGTGCATCCTCCCACACACTAACACTGCTACATTCTTTCTTGTGGCCTCTTAAAAAGCAAGTCCCGATTTGGTGTGTGGACACTTGTAGGCATGAACACATATGTGTGTTTGGTGACAGAGGTTCTCAGTTATGTCCCCAGCTCACAGGAAAGGCCTTTCAGGCTGTGACATTCAACACCAGGAGGAGTGCTGGTTGCTAAAGCCAGCCATGCCAGGTCATTAAACTGCTACACCGGGGTCGGGTTTGGGCTTGAAGCTGAGCCAGGAGGGGGAAATGCATTTTTTTGGAAGCTGCTCCAAGTCCAGTGCCAGGTGTGCAGGATGTGCCTTTTCCAGGTGACTGTTCCTAGTGGCCTCCCCACTGCTGCCAGCCCTGTGTGCTCACAAAGAGCAGCCCTGCTCAAAGTGGGTCACTTTAGTACTTTTTTTTTGTCCTTCTGTAATGTTTCCTTCTTCCGTTTGCACTCTTGCTCAACTCGTGAGGCTGATTGCTGAGCCCTGGGCAGCAGCACAGACTCTGGCATTTACAGCATGGAACTCACACAAAACCAAGCAGAAGATGCAGTTGCATAAAGTGGAGATGCAAAAATCATTCCACTAGTGCTTGAGCCTTCTTCCACCCAACCAGGGTGCCCTGATTAGCTGCTGGCAGCAGTGCTGCCTTGGTGACAGGACAGCTGCCAGTGCCTGCACCAAGGCTGCCAGGCAAAATCCATGGTGTGGTGGTGTACTTGTGATGAGGACACCTACAAACAGCTCCTGGGGGGCAGCTGGTAAACAGCAGAACCATTATAGCCCATTCCTGAAACTTGTATGTGATCTTTCAGCTTGAGGCTGAGGTACAAAACTGAGAGGATTCAGCCCTTATTTTGGACATCTCTGTGCTTCTAAGGCCCTAACAGGGTGATTCCAGCACTCCTTGGCTGTAGTTTTGACCCCTTAAATGAGTAAACACACAGCAAATCAGGTGCCAAACTTAAACATAACTCTTTCATAAATGTATTTCAAAAAATAGGTTTTCATTGTGGTTTTCCATGCCATGTTGACCCTCTGTGCTTGAACACCTCTGCAAGTTAGCCAGTGTTCAAGAACTTTGAAAGAAACAGCTGAGATTTAATATTAGGTGCACCAACTTCCTATGACATGTTCAACCTTTAAAAAAATGAATGATTTCTTTAAAAGGTTGGATGTTTCATGCTAGCATCAGAACAAGCAACTTGGGGTGGGGAAAAAAATCAAAAAAGCACCACAAATAGAGAAATGAGGAAAAAACACCCAGGTGTGTGCTAAAATGGTGTGGAGAAAATTAATTACTGCAAGGATTGGTATAAATAAGACATTACATGACCCCTTCTGCCAGTGGGGGATCTCTGGAGGTGACAGACAAGTAAGAGTCTTAATGAATAGCCTTTTCCTAAATTCTTTGCTGTGGGCTCAGCATAAACCTTTACATGAAAGTGGGAGCCTGTGAACAGTAGGAATTATTTATATTAAATGTGCTTCTCAGCAAAACATGGCAAAATTCCTATTCCCAACTGGAAGAAAATCATATTTCATGGCTGTAATACCATTAAGCAGGGTACAGAGATTGGCAGTGGGGAATAGGGTGGGAGGGAGGCCCACCAGCAGAAGGAAGGGGTTTTCTGCCTGCAGGTGGATGGGGCCCTGCTGAATACGTCCCCAAGTTGGGAGTCATGTTGGCTGTCATGTGGCAGACAGGAGTGAGGGGGAGAGGTGGAAGAGAAGAGTTTCCATGATGGGCTTTGCACACTGGGAAAATACATTGAACTTTGTAAGTGTGAACCCAGCAGGGTCTATAGAGACCATTTTCAAAGGCTGTAACCTTTGAATGGAGGATGGGATTACTGTTAAAACCAGCAGATTACATCCTACAGTCATTGCCCAAAAATTAAACCACCAGATCAGGCCATGGCCTGACATGGGTGACCAGAGTCTGCTGGGGCTGAACACTGCACAGGAGAGGTGCCTTCATAATGTGGAGAAACACAGAGTGGGAAGGAGCAAGTTTTGCTCTCTCCACAGTTACCTGCACTAACCAGGCTGCAGAGCAGGGTTGCAAGTAACCAAGGACTCTCAGATGGGGCCAGAAAAATAATATGAGCAAGATGTGTTGGTAGAAAGCATCTGGAGAAGATCTAAAGACAATGCTGTTGGTCTTAGAAAATGCCCAGAGCTAGCAAGACCCTAGGAGGGAATATCCCAGCTCTGAGGAGCAATTTGGGTTTAATTTCTTGCTGAATTAGACATTGCTTCAGCAGGGTTGGGATGTGCACCTACATACTTGTGTGTGTGTGTGTGTTTATGAATTAACTGGATGGCTGCTCGGGAATAAAACCAGTGCTAATGTCAACCAAATGGTTTTAAAAATCCCAATAGCACAGTCATGTAGACTATTAAATCCTATGGCCCCTCTTTTTTTTCCCTGGAGAGGCCGGGACATGCACCAGCTAGGGAAAGCACTCACAGGGAGGAGAGGTCAGCATTTCCTTGGTGCTCAGTTCAGAGAAAGACACAGAGATGAGTTAAGATTTATAACCTGGCTGGAAGATCATCAATCAGTCAATCAAGTGAAGAAGCCAAGGCCTTCTCTCATTTACCTGGGGTGATGCAGAGCTCCATACTCCTGGAGAGCATCCCAGTGCAGGGCCAGGCTCAGGCTGGGGAAACGACAGTGTCACAGAGCAGGGCTCCACGAGAGGTGTCACAGAGCAGGGCTCCATGAAAGGTGTCACAGAGCAGGGCTCCATGAAAGGCTGCTCCATGAAATGCCCTGGGGGCTGGAGCTGCTGTCGATCAGCCTGGCTCCAGGCTGGCAGCGAGGCTGTGCAGACAGCACATACTGAGAGCACAGCCCGTGCTTCCACTGGTGATGGAGCAGAATATACAGTGCAATGGGTATATCTCTGCAAAGGTGTTTTGTTCAAAGCAGGCAAATTGACAGGCTTCCCTCATAAAACAGTAATGCAGCTTATACATGAAAAAAAGATCATAAAAATTCAGTTTTCTCCCAAGTAAGATAATTCTGACATTACTTAAAATACTTCAGACTTGTCAGTAAAATTTCAATGTCATTAAAATTAACTGGCATATTTTAAGATTGACTTTCTTGCTTGCTTTCAACTCCCAGTCAGCCTGACATGGGGAGAGCACTTGCTATTCTTATCTTTTACACACTTGTATTTCTTGGCCTTTAAGAGCTTCCTCTGTGGAGCACAGTGCTCTGTCTGCCAGGGATAAGGGGTGTCACTGGTTGCTGCTAATCCATTATGGCAAGCTGTCTAATTACCAGTGGTGTAGCAGTAAATAAAATGCGGGTTCACTTCTGGCCTGCTCCTTATCCCTCATCTGAGAAGTGGGCAAATGTTGTATCACCCCAATTATTGCTCCATTTACCTGCATGTTCCCTTGACTATGGCACTGCTAATTACTTACTTTGTTAGGCGGAAGAAATATTGGGTATTTATTTCATTTGCTGTGATGATAAGAAATACAACTCCTATTATTTGTCCCCTGGACTAGAAAATTCCCTTTGCAGCAATCCTTCTCGCCTGTGCACATAAATAAAACCACATTTTACTCCAGCATAGCTTTGGTACCTGAAAAGAGATCATATTTTGATGAGGAAAATGTTCTCGTCTCTCTTCTCTAGTATGGCAAAGGCAAATTGGAGAGGTTTGTGAAGTGGAACTGGATGTTGCATTGGATCAAATGTTTTATTACTGTAACCACATTGTGCAGGAAGCCACTGCTCTTTGGTAAAAAAAAAATAATCCTTCTGGAGGTGCATAGCTTTTGCTGAGGAATCAGAAATTGGAAGCAGTCTCAGTTTGGGTGTGAATGGGACTAGATGTGTTTTTCATTCGGGACATTTTCAGCTGCTGATCCTGTCCCCTTGGCTGCTTCCACCTCTTCACTTGGACTCCAGTGTTGTGACATCATCCTTAGAAAAAATGCTGATTAGTAGTAGGCAAAACATGTGAATTATTACTATATCAAATGGCGAACCAGCAGAGAGAATAAGGGTGTAGCCCCAGAAACAAATGGATCAGGTCAGGTAAGGCAGCTGAGTGCTTCCACACAGCACCAGGCAGGCAGGGTGGAGGAATATGGTGGCTAATGAAAGCCTAGAAAGAGGTCAAAACCTGGGAAGAGACCAAACCCTGACTGGCACTGTGGTACTCCCTCGACTCTACTGACCATTTTATCACCTTACCCAACTTATAACAAGTACCCAAACCAGTTATATTTCACCAGGATCTCCATTTTTAGCATTTTTGAGGGGTGGTGAAGACTTCTTTAGAGATTTAGACTCTAGGTGGCCACAGGACATATAGGGTTTTCCTTTTCTTGATCACCTTCTTTTCGGTTTTTTCAGGTATCAGTTTCTTCTGGTTTGGAGCCCAGTTAGTCCTGTATGCTAGGACTGTCCACAGCAAATGAGCAATGGCTAAAAGAAGAGGTAAAATGAATGGAGGAGAAAGTGCAAGTTATTTTAAAATATCTGTTTACTTATCACATGCACATTAGTATAATATTTGGCTTTCAGTGGAATGTTCTCCAGTTTTGTTATGTATGTCATTCAGCACATTGTTGTGCCATTAACCTTGGTTTCAGATACTTTACAGTGTGCTTTTGGGTTGCAAGGTGCCGACAACTGAAACAGAAATTTGGACCAGCACATCACTGGGATTTCATTTCTGAAAAGACAAGAAATAAAGGGCTACAGCTGGCTGAAACGAATGTCATATGCAGTCTCCCTTCTTAAAATATTCAAAATGCTCATACCTCAAGGTCGTTATTTAAATGTTCATTTTAGCCTTCTGCATCACCTTTAAACAAAGTGCTGGCCTAACACTGCTACCTCATTTAGACTAGAGAATAATCAAAAATCACTTGCACTCCCTGGCACTGGGAGGGAGGGTCTTTCCTCCAAATTTTGAAACCTATGAGATCCTTGCCTTAGGACCACTAATTTCCAGGTGAAAGAAACTTTGAATACGGCTACCAAAGAAAGCAGGATTATTTTAAATGTTTTTGGTAGAGAGGCAAAGCTTCAATTTCTTCTCAAAGCTCTTTGAGGGTGGAGGGGGATTTGCAGCTGGAGTGCTGAGCTGAATTTGCCTTCAAGGTCTTGCTGCTGAAGTCCCTTCATCTTGTTCAGTGGGAAGGAGGAGGCTGTGGTGCAGCTCCCTGGTGGTGCACTGTGCTGTGGCAGAGAGGGATAGCAGAGGGGACTGAGGCAGAAAAGTATTGCACTGAGAGAAGTCCTGGATCTGGGAAAGCTGACAGGACACATCAGAGCAATCTGATGGGAAAAAGAAAAACAAAACAGCATCAGGAAAAGAGAGATCCTAAAAGGATGTCTCGAAAACATACTGAAAAAATTCAAATGAAGGAAGAGAAGGAGAAAGCAGAAGCTCCCTCCTTCTCTGCTGTGCAAAATGCCTGTCTGCAAACATGACTGACATCACTGGAGAAGAATGTAAACTTTGATTTAAAAAAAAAAAACACCGCTTGCCGCTGCTCCTCTTTGGCAGCACATCTTACTTCTTTGGAGTATTTTTATCTGATTACGTATGTATATGCACATATATAAATATTTTGTTAAAAGCAGAAAGAGGCTTCTCTCTTTCTTCCCTACACTTGCAGCAGCGGCTGTGCAATATCCAAAGGGGGCTTCTTCTGAGAACTTCCATCCATGCTGCTAGAGGAAGAGGAGAGCAAGATGAATTTTGTAAAATAGTGTTAATAAAAATACAAATAACAAGTAAGCTGAGTAAAAAACGAAGGATAATTCAAGTTGCGTCCTTTAAACCAATAATAAATGACCCAGCAGTGGGGAAAGCAGGTTGGTAAATTAAAACTGATGTGGGAGGTATGTGTGCCCCCCAACCTCCCCCCTATTACTCCACCCCAGCCACAGGGATCTGCGCTGGGAGCTCGGGTGCCTTCCCTCCTTCCCTTCAATCCACCTAGCCAGAGCCCTCTCCCTGCTTGACAGCTACTGCAAGCCCAAACTGACAGCTCTTCAAAATCCGCTGAAGAAACCCAGCATTAATTAAGTCATTGCTGGACTGTAATTTCCTTGAGAAGTAAAAAATTCTCACACAAGAAAAGGTTACAGAGACCTTTTCTGTGTCAAAATTACCATGCTGCATGAATATTAATGCTCTTAATGAAGACAACCTTTGCTTCATCAGGAAGGTTCTGGAGCAGGTGCCAAGCCTGAAGTCTCACTCTGTGGATTTTCTACTCCATGAAAGTCAGCACAATGCAATTTTTCCATTAAAATCAACATTTCCCACATGATCGCGGATTTTTTTTTTCCTTCTTTACAGATAGGCGAAAAGAAGGGGGGAAAAATCCCTTCGCTTTGAAATCAAACATTTAAAGGTTTCATTCAACACATTAATCAGCGCTGAGAGAGAGGAGAGGAGGAGGAGGAGGAGCAGGAGGAGGAGGAGAAGGAGGGGGGTGGGGGTGGAATCTGCCTTATTTATACAGACTTGCACATTCTTCCATGGATCACAGCCATGCCCGTGCCTGGGCTGCCCCGGGTGCTGCCAGGCACATCCTCTCCAGAAAGGCTCCATGGGCTCACACAGGGGTACTGGGATGGGGGCTTTAGGGTCACCCTGCCTGGCACATGAGCCTCTGTACAAGCCTTTGGAGATTCACACCTCAGGGAACCTAGGAAGAGCATCAGGAGGTTTGGCCATCTGGGAGGGCATGGCCAAAGCAGGTATAACAAAAAAACGGGGGGACAGCAAAAGGGGGCATCCCCCACAGAGGGCAAGGCAGGCTGTCCAGATGCTTGGCCACAGGGAGAGCAAGTATGTGCATTAGCATCAAACAGTGGAGGGAAAGGCTATTTCTTGGCTCTTTCTAAGGAAAGAGAGGAATTTTGCTATCACTGCACTGGAGAAATTGCACTGCCTTTGTGCAGTGCTCTTTTTTCAGCATTTAGCCTCAAACAAGAAAGGGAAAGAAATTATAAATACAATTGGGGAGAAACACAGAGGACAGAATAGAGGCTGAAGCTGTAAAGTGGAAAGAAAAGCAGGTAAAAGCCACCTCTTTCTCCCTTCAAAGGAGAAAATTATTTGAAAACTGTCCATTAATTATATCTTCTACTTCTACTTATTAGGCATTCATGATCTAATAATGGCTGTGGCTAACTTATAAAAAAAAAATCTGATTATTTTCTGTTGGGGCATGCAATGCCCTGTATATATTAAAAAGGTAAGCAATGATATATATTTATGGGTACTGATGTAATAGCTATTAGATTTATAATACAGAGAAGAAACATAATTTTATTAGAAAGAGCAATAGTTCACAATCCTATTATTGTTTATTGCTGACGTCAGTGCTGAGCTATAATAAGAATCATGTAACAACTGGAAATAATCATAAAAATTCCATTTAGATTTGCAAGAAAGTGGATCCTTTAAAACAAAAGTAGGGATTTGAGACCCTTACCTGGCAGCAGCCATTTGGACTGCTGAAACCACAGAGATGCAACTCCAGGTTTTGCCCCCCTGGTCCAAAGGCAAGTTTCTTCTTGACCTCAAATGTGTCATCAGCCTCACTTCAAACACCTGGGCAAGGCCTGGAGGGCTGCTCAAGGTGTTCCCATGGGTGCCTTGTGCAGCATGGCCCTGTGGGACCTGTCACTGTGTCCTCCCTGAGGACAGTGGGGACAATGGGGACAGTGGGGACAGTGGGGACATGGGGACAGTGGAATCACCAGATCAGCCTCACACTGTAAGCAACATATAGGCACCAAACTATCCTTTGGGTGCCTGGGCAATAGCCTTGATAATTTGAGTTAATGAAACCTCACATCCTAAACATTAGGGAAGGAATTTAACTACCATTCTGCACTTTCTATGGCTAGCCTTTGTTTTATATGAATATATGCATATATACTTAGACTCTAAATCTTTCATTATAGTTGCCCTAAAAATGTGTTTCCAGGATGTAGCTGGAGCTGTCAGCATTGCTGGTTCTCAACTTCTCTCTATTACTTTCTTTTTTCTTTTCTTTCTAGCAGATTTTTTTTTCCCTTTAGAGCAGTGTTTGCTGACCTTCAGGCTCCAAAATTAACTCATTCTCCCGACATCTGTGAATTATTAATGAGGGTGTTTCAGAAAGTTCCTTAGCCACTTGCTTTAAAACTCCAGAGTACAAATTAATAGAGCTGTTTTTGGGAAAGCTTAATTTTAGCAGGTGCTGCCTCAGATCTTCCTTTGTTGCAGAGATAAACGTTCTGCTCCTGCAGAAACGTCAGACGGGATAGATACACCCTCCAGCTTCATTGCAAATTCAGAACAAAAGTGTCTAGTCAACACTTCTGATCTTTCTTTGTTAAACCCTGCAATGCTGTGAGCTGTCTCTAGCAATGGTCCCACAGCTTTTCACAGCATTTTTGCTCTTTTTAGAGTTTTTTTTATTATTCTTCATTCTACTGGCCACTGATTCTTCATTGATTTCTTTTAACTCTCTCCCTCTGTGTGTGTGTGTGTGTGTGTGTGTGTGTAGGAAGAGAATACATAATAATGTGGGGATGTAGACCAGAGGGATGCTGTGTCTGGAGGAGGTAAAAGTGGTGTTTGGGAGGACTCTCAGTAGTAAAGGAAGAGGCTGAGGTGCTTTGTGGCTGGAGTAGCAAGGTGGTGGAGGGAGTGCCAGGCAAACATAGTGAGGGAGAACAATGGTCCTGAGCCCATTTTCCTGATCCTAGGTGGGATTCAAGTCAAAGACACTATCACAATGTCCTCTGTGTCCTCTGGGTGGAAAACTCTAGCCCACCAGTAAGCCTGGACTCCTATGCCCTTCCTCCCTCTATCCTAATGCTTACTAGCCCTCTTCTGCCCAAACCATTTCCTCCTGCTCAGGACCTGCTACTATCTGGCCCTGCCAAATTTCCCCACCCAAAACCCCAAATCCACAAATTTTTCACCTACTCTCAGCCAACATTGTCCCTTTTCTTTTCCTAGACAACTGAAAAGCTGGCTTGATCACAAGTCTGTGGAAAGAGATACCTTCCAGCTTCACTTCAAAATATTAATGGGCTCAGCCATAGGCAAGGTAAGATGAAAGTAGGGCAGGCAGCCAGAAGTGCCACAGCCTAAGAGACATGATTCCATGAGCAGAAACCTGCACTAAAAGCTTCAGCTGTGGTGCCTCGATATGAAGGTGTTAGAAAGAAAGAAAGGTTTGCAAATGTTGAAGGAGCCAGAATCACACTGAAACAGAGCAGGAATAGGATATTTAGTTCCTTGACTCCAGTAAATTGTCTGCATTAAAGTAACACAGAGAGCTAAAATAGATAATCTTATGAATTAGTGGAATTTCATGTTTCCACAGAAGTAGGTGATACTGTGTCCTGTAATGATACAAATATTCTTATGGGACATGATATCACACTTAAAACTCTAAATTTTTAAAGGTTTTTCAGTTATTTTATAGCAGCAGAGTGTCTTCAGAATGAACTAGATTTGCTATTCCATCTGAAGAACAAAGAGAAAAATTTATAGAAGATCAAACAAATAAAAATACATTGAGAAAGACAGTAAGTGATGTCAACGCACTAAGAAATTAAAAACTTTGCATTAGTGTCTGAGCTTTTTTGTTGGTACCCAGGTATTATAAATAATAAACTAAACCGAAATTGTACATATTATGAAGCTGCATTTTTCTGTAGGGGTTCTGGTGACATGTACAAACCACGCGAGCTTTTCTCCTGTGGCTTATCTGTGTCACTAATCCCCCTCTATAACAGTAAAGAAGGGAGGTGCAGTGGGGAGGGGTGAAACTTGCACAGAACCAATTCCATCTTTTGCCTGCATTTGTTTCCACATTACCTGACAAGTCTTGCCCATGTCTTTGCTGGAGTCTGCCTTGGGATGAATGAACTTCTGCAGCAGAGAAATTCATCTTGTGAAAAATGCCTGTTTTGGGTCATTGGAACTATTTGAGAAATATTTTACTGAAAAATAGAGGGGAAACTCAACTCAAGTGGAAAATCTGAGGTGAAGTTTATTTGTGACTGATAAAGAATGATAATCTCTATTTTGTCTGTGTCCATTTTTTTTCTTAAGACCGCTTGTAATCAGTTCAGTTCAGCCCTAAATGCTGCTTGCTTTCTTTTTTACAAGTAATTCTGCAAGGCGGAAAAAACCCCAACAGAGTTCATCATGATCTAATAGTGATAAAATCCATATACCTTTAAATATAACTTTCAAATTAGCCCGTGGCTGAGAATTTATTGTGAGATGATTTCTGTTAGGTTTATTTGAAGTAGATCTGAGCACAAAGGAGTCTCAGGCTTTTCTCAGGGAGGGCTGGGGTCTGCATCAGTTGCCATCACTCTCCCCTGGCCCAACCACTTACTGGATTTGGGATGTTCAAACAAGGACTCTGAAATGCATCCCCCAGATCTATGTGATGTGTAAGAGGATGTCTCCTGGGCTTTTGATCTGGAGAAATGGAAGTTGAGGAGATTTGCCATTTGCTGTGCACCTCGTAGTATGGCATTTTAACTTCTGCCTTAAAACAGATGGGAGTTTTGTTCATGGGGAATGTTTTGGGATGCTGAACCCATGGTCCTGCCTCCCAAATGATGACAACCCTGCCAGGATCCCTGCAGGAGACTCACTCCCTCTCCCCCGCCACTCCTGATACCTTGATCCCAGAGAGCTGGAACAGTGAATCTGCCTTCTGGCTCTTGCTGGCCTCTTAGAAAATCCCTGGCTTAATCAGAAGGCTTGTTTATGGTACAGCTCCTTGTCTCACAAGTACTACAGATGCCACTTCGCTGCACCTAAACTGCTTACGAGACAGCACTCTTATCTAATAAGACATAGCACAGCCATACATATTTATTTATATTTGAACTCTTGCCCTCTGTACTATACTGCAGGTCATGCATCTGCTCCAACACCACCTTATTAATTTTCTACTACTCTTCTCCATGGTGGCAACAGTGTTTCAAAGCCTGAAAGGAATATTTTCCCTTTTTCTCACTTTGATCTGTCTCTTTAACTCTTCAGCTGCCAAAAGGAGGGGAGTCTGGGCTTCCCGAGCGTGGTATGCAGCGTTCCTTGTTGGGAATCGGGACACAGCCAGGCTCTCCAGACAATGTCACTTCTCCACTTGTGTAACACATTACTGTTCTGTTTTGTACCTTGCTAATTAGAAAGCAGGAAAGAAAAAATATATTTATATATAAAAGAGCTCCCATCTGACAGACTCAAATTACAAAAGTATTCTGATATAAATTATTTAATCAGTGGGGGAAAAAAGAAAGTCACAGTACTAACTATCATTTCTAGACAGAGTATTAACAACCATTTCTTTCATTGGCTTCTGGTGTCTTATTTTGTGCACCCATCACCAATAAGAAGCTCTTGTATGATGCTTACCATAAAATATGACTTTCATCTCTTTGTCTTTGCATTCACTTGCTTCATTTACCTTCCTAATGTATAAAAAGTTTTTAATTTGCCTCCCTCCCTTCCTCTTCTGTCACTAGCACTCTTGAAAACTTCTGGAAGAAAAAAGTAAAGACTTTAATTCATATATGGGACCCCATTCTGCCAGGCAGATCTGCCAGTCTTTGAAATGCATTCCATGAACAAGGGGCTGTTTGAAGGTGCAATCACAGCTTCATGGCAAGGGTGCAAGCAGGAACCCGCCCTGACAAACGGGCTGGTCCCCAAACCCACGCTTCCGACCATGCCCTGTCTGCATGCACGGGCACTGGGAGGACACAGGCTCTCTCTGGGCAGCTGTCCCCAGCAGCAGAGGGAAATGCCCTCAGGACCTGAGCTCCTCCTGGGGCAGAAGGGCCGTGCTGGGGACTTGGTGCCCTCCTTGGCAGTGATCATCCTGAGGCTGTGCCTGCCCCCAGGGCACATGTCCAGAGGTCAGCCCCGATGTTTCCAAAAACCTGCTTTAGCCAGTGACTGGAGCTAGGCTGTCACCCCCATGCTTTCCTCGAGGTGGGTCCATGTCTACAGCCTCTGGATGGCACCTTGGGGTGCCAGGTCATTTTTCCTATCACTCTCTAAAATTCAAGCCCAGAAGTCTAATAAGCCCCATCACAAAGAGGCCTTGCATGGCACAGCTTTCACTAAACAACCATTGGTATTGCCATGAGACTGAGTCAATCCAAAAGTTGGATGGCAGCTCTTCAAACTGTAAGGAGACCTAGACTCCTTCCAAAAGACAAGAGGTATCCAAGGACATTGCACAAGAGCTTCCTTGGGCAGATGTGCTGCTGTGAGGCCAACAAAGCTGTGTTACACAAAAACAAGGGGCAAATCCTCATAACCACCCATGGGCTGCTGGCAGACTGCAGAGCAAGCTTTCTCATCTAAGAACCTGAGACCATGAGTGAAAGGCATTTTAAAAGACCAGCAGTGGTCACATGCACCAAAACCTGTGTTCATCTATCGTTTGTGCCAAATCTGAAGGCTGCTCTGGGATGGGTAACCCTGGGGCCCCACTTTGAGTCAATACCTGTGTGTGATAAGAGTAGATATAGATTGTTTTCTGGTCATTGGGATGAGTGAATACATTTCATTTGCCTGCTGAGAATATACATAATAAAAATCTGAGAGTAAATAGGTTTTCCTTTTACAGTTATGCCACTACTCTCTCTCTCTCCATATATATATATATGTATACTGCAGGTTTGAAATCCATATCCTGTTGTTGGATAAACAGCTGAAGCTATTGATATTTTCGTGGAAATCTTCCATTTTTCATCCTATGAGCTGTAGGTGGGCTAGAAGTAGGGGACAAAGTGTTACCTGGAAAAAATTAATACTAAGAATAAATTAGTAAGGCAGGAGGCAGCTGTGTCCCAGAGCTCTCTGGGCACTGTGACACGGCTCTGAAGCTGGGGCAATGCTGATGCCCACTGGTGGGGTACAGCCCAAGCAAGACCAATGGCTCACACTTGCCAAGCCCTCTGGGGCTGCTTTTTTTGTCCAGCTGCACCCCCAGCACCATGAGCAAGCATGTGGAGCCCTGAACCTTCCCTGCAGCCTCTGCAACATCATCTTCCCCATTAGCTCAGGCCCATTCCTGCAGTGCCACTGGGAAGGTGACAGTCCCCAACAAGTGACATAGGGTCTGCATTCAATTGCTCTTGCAGGGGAAAAAGGTCCAGGTGTTTTTTCCTCAGCAAAGCTGCTGCTAATAGCATCCTTCTGCTCCTCTGCTCTCTCGCTCTCTTTCCCACTACCACCAGATGCTGGAAGTATGAAATAAAGCTCATTTTTTCTGACATAATACATTAAGATCTTGAAGGTTTATGCCAGGGCATAGTAAAATGAAAACCTCTTGGCACAACAGAGGTGAAGTGTTGCCTGTTGTGAGCAGGAAGGGAAGGTTCTGCTCATGTTATCTTATACAATGCACAACAGCAACTGGGGGCTGCCTGCAACACCTGCCCTCTCTGCTACTCCCTCCCACTCCCCCTCTTGTCTTGTGGAGACAAAAACTCCCATGTTCAGAGGCAGACAGGGCTCAGTATTTAAGAGAAGTGATTTTTTTTCCATCTTTCCATGCTGCTGTGGTGATGCTGCCTTAAGCTCAGCACACATCAGGGGACTGTCTCCCCAGAGGTGAAGCGAGCCACTCTTTGGACCAAAGCAGCCTTTGTGCTCCTTCAGCAAGGATAGGGAAAAGAAGGTGTGCCGCTGATAGCTGTACACTGACAATATCAGAACAAAGATCCACAAGCCCTGGGTTACCCAAGACAGGGTGGGACAGGCCACCCTTTCTGATGGGAATTTCTACTTGCGGCTTTTAACCACATAAGTGACATCAGGCTGCCAAACCTGCCAGCAAAGGCAGCAAATGTGGCTTCTGAGAAAGAGAGACAACTGAAACAAAATCCTGGAAAGGTGTCAGGCTGGTTGGTGGAGGAAAGTTCAGCCTTCATCCACACACAGTTGTGGGCTTCTTCTTCATTTTTGTGTACAAACACATGTAGTGCCAGCTGCCTGTGTGGGAGTTTTACTGTCTTGCTTGAAAGGTACAAGCTGAGAAGTCAGGGCAATGTTGAACATTGTTTATTAAATGAGGGAGGCTTTAATCTGCTCTAGAGATACTAAATATTTGATTTAACGGAAGCTTGGACAAATAGCAAAAAACCACATTTTATTATTTGAATAGCTTTTTCCCAAGGAGAGGGTGGGGCCACCTAATGCTAACAGCTGGAAAGAGTGGATCCCAAGCACATTAGAAATGTGGGAGCAAGAGGGTTTTTTTCCTTAAAAAAACTTTCAGTACACCTATACAGGTGTAGGGTGGGAAAACCTCTTTTGTCAGATGCCTAATTGACTGGGTAAGTGTTGAGATTAATACTCCCTTGGAAAAAAAAAATGGGAAAACAAGTCAAAAAATCCTATCAAAATAGACCATCCACAAGCGAAAAGAGATGAAGCCTCTGATTCATAAAAAGGGTATGATATGTGCTTGTCCTCTCACTTTGCCCATCCCAAAGTACTGCTTTGGAATATTCTGATCATCAGGATACCAGTGGATTTTAGTCTGGACCACTCTGGCTGCTCTTAAATTGGAACTTGTACTGATTGAGTTAAACCAATGGACACTTACTGTGCTGAAGAATGATGTGCTTTGCTTCAGCCTGACACTGGTGCTAATTAATTAAGAGTAAACAGAAATAAAAATGGTACAAAGTACAGTAAAAGTATCCAGCTTGCAGTGATTTAAAGAAATCAGTTCACACTCAGATAAAACCAGTGCAACTTAGCACACAGATAAACACCGAGAGAAACTGATTAAATGTCCAAACAAAGACATGAAACCATAAAATCAGCTGGACAGTAAAGAGGGTCAATTTGAAAAGAGATTATATTGCCACAGCAGAATTATTTTTCTCTGTTTTTTCTTTCTCTTTTTCTTTCTTTCTTTCTTTCTTTCTTTCTTTCTTTCTTTCTTTCTTTCTTTCTTTCTTTCTTTCTTTCTTTCTTTCTTTCTTTCTTTCTTTCTTTCTTTCTTTCTTTCTTTCTTTCTTTCTTTCTTTCTTCTCTTCTTTCTTCTTTCTTCTTTCTTTCTTTCTTTCTTTCTTTCTTTCTTTCTTCTTTCTTTCTTCTTTCTTTCTTTCTTTCTTTCTTTCTTTCTTTCTTTCTTCTTTCTTTCTTTCCTTTCTTTCTTTCTTTCCTTTCTTCCTTTCTCCTTTCTTCCTTTCTTCCTTTCTTCCTTCTTCCTTTCTCCTTTCCTTCCTTCCTTCCTTCCTTCCTTCCTTCCTTCCTTCCTTCCTTCCTTCCTTCCTTCCTTCCTTCCTTCCTTCCTTCCTTCCTTCCTTCCTTCCTTCCTTCCTTCCTTCCTTCCTTCCTTCCTTTCTTCCTTTCTTCCTTTCTTCCTTTCTTCCTTTCTTCCTTTCTCTTCCTTCCTGGAATCCTTCCTTCCTGGAATCCTTCCTTCCTTCCTTCCTTCCTTCCTTCCTTCCTGGAATCCTTCCTTCCTGGAATCCTTCCTTACTGGAATCCTTCCTTCCTTCCTTCCTTCCTTCCTGGAATCCTTCCTTCCTTCCTTCCTGGAATCCTTCCTTCCTGGAATCCTTCCTTCCTTCCTTCTTTCCTGGAATCCTTCCTTCCTGGAATCCTTCCTTCCTTCCTGGAATCCTTCCTTCCTTCCTTCCTTCCTGGAATCCTTCCTTCCCACTGAATTGGTATTGTTTTGGCTTGGTTTTGGTGTGGTGCTACTCAGTGTTTCCACCTCAACCTCTCAACCTCTCCACTCAATAGAAAAGTCTGGAATGTTTCTTTGTCCTTTTCCCCAGACATTATCACTCCGTTCTGTTCATCAGCTGGTACCACCTGCATAGAAGCAAGCAGATCTTTGAGGAGAATCAAATATCCCATGGGCAAACTGGTTTTCTTTGTTTATTACAATCTGCCAAGCACCTCTTTAAAGGTGCGGGGGGCTTTTGGGCTTGTTTCTTTTTTAAATGCCTTTAAAGTCAAGAACCTCTAAGGTTTCCACAGGATTTTTTTTTTTTTTTTTTTTTTTTTTTTAACATCTGACTTCTATCCAGCTTCTGCAAATGCAGCTGCCTGCTCTGAAGACATCCAGGCTGCAGTGGTGTGCCGTGCAGACAGATGCTCAGCCACTGATGCACACAAACAGAAAATGTGGGTTAGGAGATGGGGACGAGAGTGACCTAGAATGGCTGGAAGCTGAGGATCCCAGACAAGTCAATATATGGACTGCAGCACCAGCAGGATAAGCACAAACAATCACAGACTGCTGCTGCACTTATCACCGGACTGGAGATCTCCAGCAGGAAAAGGAAGAGGTGCCACCTTCAGTGTCACAGGGAGGCAGGCACAGTGACAAACCTGGCACTCTTGGTACAGTCCTTGGGCTGCCAGCCCAAAACCCCACTCCTCTGTGGAAGGTGGTGAATGTGGAGCCCAAAGCCAAGAGGAAGCCAGATGCTGTCCTGAGCTCTCATCAGAGTCAGAGCTCTGTGGGGTGATGCAAGAGAGTGAAAGCATTCTCAGTCCTGTTACCCACACAATGCAACCCCCTTACACCTGGAAATTTGCTTTGCCCTAAGCAGCTTCAGCTACTGGACAACTGCTTTTCGGTATCAAGCATGTCATCTTTGACTGCTTTGCCCTTTCTAGGCATCTTTTCAAGGACTGGCAAATTGATCCCAAATGCTGCTTTTGAAGCACTTTAGGGAGAGGAAAAAGAAAAGTATTTCTGTATACTTATACCACAATTACCCCTGAGAGAATTAAAATATATATTGTGGTCTTTTCAGTTTTGTAGCTAAGACTTTAGATTCTTTTGACTACACCATTTGTTTTATCCAGATTCTCATCCTGCACACCACACCTGGCATGGCTGAGTATCTTCTGAACGATTTTGGGCCCTTCCTGGCTTATTCTGTTCATGAATCTATTACATGGGCTACTCTTTTTCTATGTGTAGCTCTCTGGTGATGGCAGTGGAAGTTTTGCACAGAGTTCATAGAGCTCATTGGCAATCCACAGAAGCACTAGATGTTTTTTTAAAATGTGGTATGGAAAAAACTCTTCTTATGAAAACAGATAACATCAAGTGCCTGAGGCCTTTGCCCTAGGTGTCTCAAAGGGAAAGGCACTTAAAAAATGTGCAAAGCAGCAGCCCAAACCTCCCACAGTGCTGAAAAGAAGACTAAATATTCTCAAGGAAATGTTGGGTTTGTTCCAATTTATCTAGAAGCACTTACCAAACCCACTTCCACATTTTCGGGCACTGTTTTTGGGAACTCAGCATTTAGGTACTTTGAATGAAAACAGCGTGGTCAGCTGGACCACCTTATGTGAACATTAATTTCTATTCACTGGACATGAATCTATTTTCCCTGTGAAAAAAAGCAAACCTGTAGTGGCTGCACAGGAGCCATGTGGAATCACACTGCTCTAAAGCCAGAGGAGAGTCCAGCCTCCAGGATGCACTTCACTTTACAAAGCATGTGCTATTAATTAGCCATGAGAAATGACTGCTCATTTGCTTTTGAGCTACATGAAGATTAAATGTTTCTTAACTCAGCATCAGCCTCAGCTATCTCTCTTCAGATTTTCTCCACGAAGCTGTCCACAAAGGGCAAGGAAATGGTGGATGAGTGTGGGCAGCAGGGATGACTGAAATAGAGTGAACCATGCTGGAGAGAGATGAAATTTAGGGAGAAACCATCCATATGCCAGAGGAAGAAAATCCATCATATTTCATCAATTCTGAGCAGGTCATCTTCAAAGAGAAGGATTCTTAGAAAGCAAAATAGGTTGTTATTTTGCACACACAGAGACTATGGCATTCATAGGCAATCCACAGAAGCACTTTTTCTTTTTCTTTTTCATTATTTTTTTTTAATATGGTGCGGAAAAGAGATCAGCAGCACAGCAGAGGTGCCCAGACATGGGGAGATTTAGGTACTGGCAGACCAAAGGGATTCTGATTTCCCACTCTGCTGCTTGTCAGCCCTTCAGGCCAATGTGACACTGTCATGGCTTCCTTCCTGCAGTCCTTATCCACTACTCTGAAATGCTGAGGGTGACTCTGGAGCATTTGGAGAAATGAAAATAGGAGATATGATACAGTTTGTAAAAACATCATATCTTGGATGTGCTTCTTCTAAGAAGAAGGCAGCATTTTTTCCTGGAGCCACCCTAAGTAATAAATTGATGCTAACAGCACAAATGAGTTCTTGTGTGGTTTGGAAGCCAGAAAGACTCTCAACCACTAGACTGGTCCAATTCCTCCTGTTCTTTGCTTTTGGTCTAGTAAATTGAAAGGCACAGATGTTAGTACCACAAATATTCATGTTCTACTCAGAAATGGAACCATTTTTATTTGATGATTTCTTCAAATGAACGTGGCTTTTCACAAGGAAGAGGGAGACCATCAAGCTTCTGGGAAAGGTTATCAGCTTCTTCAAATCGGGCCCAGTGAAACTTTGCTGTTTTCCTAGTAAAATATATCCCCTTTTACACATTTTTTATTTTTAATATTTTTCACGTCACCAAACCTCTCTATCAGGCTGGTGTTTCTTCAGGTAAAGCTATTTCTTGAACTATTTTCCCCTTTTAAATTGTATATATTTTCTCTTTATTCCCACTGCTTCACTAGGTCCATATGGTGCCCAGCAGAGCTGCTCCCTCCAGTTGCCTCACATGAAATGTACCAAATCATGAGCTGACCAAAGGTCACATGAGCTCCTTGGATATTCATGCTCAGCTCTTCAATTGCTGAACTCCACTGTCTGTGGAAAACTTGCCTTTGAATGTAGAGGAGCAGAAAATACAGAGCTATGGAGAAAGGGACCCATGAGAAGATAATATATATCTATATATCTATTTATCTATATCTATATCTATATCTATATACAATGAATCTTAGCTAGAATAATTTCTTTTGCAAGGAGCAAGGTTTTTCCTATGCAGATATAGTGGAATCAACTTGGAACCCTCTGGCTTTTTGAGTCTTCTTCATTTCTAGCTAATGGTTACAATAAGCTGCTTTTCAGCCTATAGATACCCACAACATTATTGCATATTCTAGCAAGAAGAATGGCTGGAGGCAGCAACTTCCAGCAGTGGCACCTATGACAGAAATTTGGAGGTCTGAGAACTGCTGGATGAAACTTTAAAGCAACCTGATTTAACAGTGCTTCATCTGACACAGAGAAACCTGTATAATTTTATGTCTGCTTGCTGTATGTGGTGAAGTGTTTATGCCCCTAATTCAGTTCTCAGGAAATGAACTGGGGAGCTCAAAATATCAAAATCAGGCTAGCAGCAGTCAGTTGGCAAAATCCCATGAGGTCTAAATCCATGTGCTGGGAGAAACCTCCACTGCCCTGCATGAAGTTCCACTGCTGGTTTTAAGTGCTGCTCCCAAAATTTGAGCATTTTCAGTTGCCACTGGGTTTAGTGGTAAACAAAGATGCTCATGATCAACCAGCAGCATGTTGGTTGAAAGCAAACAGCAGCAAATATGTAACTTGCAGCCTTTCTGAAGACAAACAAGTGTCATGAGTTATGTGGAAAATAAATTATCCAACTCCACAAATAGTTAGACCTCCTGCAATCAGCACAGTAAGAGACTTGCTTAGTGGGTAAGACTAACTCTTTATTCCTAATCATTATGATTTTTGGGTCTTGCTTTTTGGTTTTGAATTTCTGAATGACTGTGAAAACTCATCTCTGAAAAATGTCTGCCACAAAATGAACAAACCCTCATAATGATTCTAATTCTCCTGTTTAATATGCACAACAGAGGGTGCTGATCTGTGGGTCTGAACAGGAATATTAGCCACTGCAAACTGCATTTAGATTGCCAACAAAAAGTAAAAGGCAAAACATCTTCATGTAGATTCCTACCTCTTTTTGAAAGGAAAAAACCATCATCATTCTAAAACTGCAGCTGAGCAAAAAGGGGGGGGAAGTTAAAAAAAAAAAAAAAGAAACAGTGAATTATGTGATGTGGTGTTTTTACCAACTGTCTAAATAAAGGTTTAGTGAGTCACTGTGGAAAACAGAAAATCTTTATTTTAAGAGCTGCAGTTGAAGAGTTTTTTATGAAAAATCTTCCCTTAGGTTTGTAACTTAAACATTGCCCATCTGCTCTTGCCTCCCTTGTCTGCATTTACAGTAAATCTGAGATTTCCTTTTTCAAAAAATACATTTAAAGAAAAAAAAGTACAGATTTGGCCAACAGTGTTTGTAGAGATAGAGAGAAATGTAAGGGTGCCAGCATCTAAAATGATGTTTTCCTTTTGGTGCACACTAGAAGCAAGAAGTTTTCTGCTCTGGGTTCTGTGTTGGCTTTAGGTTCTCTTCAGGATTTTTTGGTTTCTGGAAGAGAAAGTGACATGGAAGCTTGAATTCTCATTAGGTAGTGTACCCATTTGCCAAATTCTAGGGAAAGAACAGAGGGACTGGTCTCCCTGGGACCAGAATCCACTGAAGCTGATGGGCAGATCCCAGGTGTCCATGGAGACAGGTGTATGGTGGAGCAGTGAGAGCCTCAGCTCCGTGTCCCCTGATAAGTTCACGTCCAAATCATGTGCCTTGCTTGCAGTTACCATGGCTGAGAGCAATGCCAGTCCCTCAGCACACAGGGTGTGATGCATATCTCATTGCTCTCATATACTCACGAGTGTAATAAGACACTTTGTTTTTTCTTTTCTTAATATACTCTCACATGTGAAAGAGGCTTCAGGTCATGGTTTTGAATTAAATCCAGAGTAACTGCACCACAGACAATTCATTTTTTCCTGCTGGAAATAACAGGTAGTAATGATAATCAGCCCCTTTAGTGTCTGAGAGGAAGGGTTGCTTACAAAGCATCACCTCTGGGTGTGTTATTGGGGTCTAGCCATGCCTGGTCATCAGTGTGGAGGCAGAATTGGCTTGCACTTAAAGATAACCTGTGAGCAAAGGATGCAGAGGCAGGATACTTGACCAACTCCCAACTTGTATTTCTGTCTCTGACTCCCATTATTAATGAATTCATTCACTTTCATAAAAACAACTACACAAGATCTTCTAACCATATCTATAAAACTATTTAATGCTTTTTTCGAAACAAGGCATCTTACAGCCATAGTAATTGTAGTTTTACTAGAACTTTAAATGAGAAGCAGCTACTTATTAAGTTTTGATATGGTGAGCTGATTAGACAAGTTAAACATAAAGGCAGAATTTATGCATAGTCTATAACCACATGTATATGTAGTGCAGTTCTTACACTGGTGTTTAGCACTCATTGCAATTGGAAATCCTGCTAGGTACACAGTTTTATGCCACTTACAGGTTACAAGTAGTAAAGCGAAAAATGCTGGGTTTTACGGGAAAATAATATTCATAAATCTCCAGCAGTGAATTACAGTATAACTCAGAGCTGTCTTTGTTTTGCTGCTGCTATGAATTCAATTCTGTTGCCAGTGCAAAAACAATAAACACAAAGACCAAAGTGGAAACCACTCCCCTTGCATTTGGCAAGTGCTTATATCCAATTTACAGCTGGTCTCTGAAAACAGCTTCTGAAACAGCGCTAATAACAAAGAAGTTCCCACAGATGCTCATTTTTTGCTTCCTAGTGAACTGATGCAGTCCATTGTGTACAAGTTAAAAATTTCTTCCAATGTCTTACCTAGTTTTCCCAGTTCATCTGTCTCTGTTCTGTACCTCTTTTGATGTAAATCATATTTATTTGCCTTTTGTCTTATTAGGCAGCTTGCTTAGGGTGCTGAGTTTTAAAGAGCTCTCCCTTATATAGTTCTCACAAGGGAGGCACTATGCTGCCTAAACAGCCCTCAGAACTTAGCTCCTTCTCATCTGGCATAATTATGTTCTTGCCAGTTGATTTGGTTATTGTCATGTGCCAAGTTCAGGATCAGTGCTCTTCTGTGACCATACAAGCAGTTTTGTTATTTTAAGTATGTAGACTTTTACCATCACTGTCATTAGTGGAATGACCTCAGGGAACTCAAATGCTTTAATTTTTTTGCGATGCATCACCCTCAGGTAAAATGGTCAGTACAACCATGTTTTGTCAGATCTTGGTCCATTACAAAATAGCTGATGACAAGAACAAAGTGGGCATGTGCTTTCATTGCACTGTGTTGTATGGCTCACATTGCAATGGTGGCACTGAGCTGCTGTGTGGGCATTTCCACTAACACCTTTATAACTGGATTTAAAAGCAACTCAGAAACTGGTTCTTGAAAGACCTCACAGATGCAGAACATTAGGAACCCCAGCAGCAGTGTGAAGTGTTTGTGAGCTTAAGTACCTTGCTGATTTAGGGCCATAATGAGTGGAAGAGTCAGGAAATATCAGGAAGAAGAGTTACCAAAAATTAATAATTTATTCTGCCTCTGATATAAGAGGATTACTACAGGAAACTGGAAGGAATGTCTTCCCCTGTGCAGCATTGAACAAAGAGCAATTTTCTTCTAACACAACAAATGTTGGCCAATATTCAGCTGCAGACACTGGATGTGGAGAGCTAATAATCTTATCTGGTGTGAGGAGCCTTCTTTGTGATTTGTTCATGTGAGTGTGATGCTGCTACTAAAATGTTGCAACACAAAGTGACAACACCTTAAAGGGAACTATTTTTAAATTACACTGATGTAAGCAAGAAAAGAAGGAAACCTTAATCATGAAACCTGAACTAGTTGCGGGTTTCAACCTCCTTCAAATATTCAGTAGAGGTTTGGGACCTATACTGTGAATTTGAATCTCTCAACAACTGGTTTTCTTTTCTTCCATACCTCCTGAAGTCTCTTTGAAAATAGTTCACAAGCCCCAAATGTCCCTGGACTCACGCTGAAAGATTTTTGCTTTAAAAGCATCAGGAAGTCTCTAGGAAGAGTAAGTGAACTGTTAGGATCTCATGTGGACAATAAAGTCTTCGAATATCTTTATTTTAAGTATTTTAAATAATATGCCAGCATTAAAAAAAAAAAAAAAATTTTGAGCTGAAACTGAGAACTGCTATCTTGAAATAATAAAAGATTTCCACAAACTGCAAAGTTCTAGTATGCACAAGAGAAATTGTTGTGTTTTCTTTAAATATGGTATTCTGGGCATTGCCTGGCATTTTGCTACTTATGGTCTTTCTCAGAAGAGCAGAATGCAATAGTAAAATGTACCAGAGTGATACTTCAAAGGCAAGCATACATATTTCTTTATTTCTTAGTCCAAGCATAGTCACAATTTTATAGCTTTCTACTTAGTAGCTTATATCTGAACACATAAACCTATATAAACTCCAAACACAATCAGGTGGAATATGAAATAAGAATATAAGATAAACTAGTATGAATATGATAAATGCATCTCTTTGAATTATATAATTTATTCATGAGTGTTTTCTAGTTAGCTCAATAAGCTCCTTAACAGCTGTGAGCTGAAGACCAGGTGAAACAAAGGGACTGATGGAAGATCTCTTCACAGCTGCATTCAGCTCTATGCTATTTAGACATGCAGAGCATTCCTGCTGAGAAAAGGCTCCACAAATGTCCAACAGAAATTAAAGTTGCTCATATGGTACTGGCCTGTTGGGAGCTCCAAGGCATTACAATTTTCATTCCCTTCTACCTTGTTTATCTGAGTGTGGTCAGGCAGCATGCCACTCCTAGGGGCATGAAGGCTGGAAATAACCCTTCCACCTACTACTACTGTGGGCTATTCTGCTAAACCTGGCCCTATAAGATTACTTAGAAATTAAGAGTCCCAAGGACTAGACTTCTGTCACACACAGAACTGAAGATATTCGTCCTCCAAGCAGCATCTTACTTTCTAATTCCTTTTTAGGTTCATTTACTGTTGTCAATACTGGTCTGTAAACAGGAGCATGATTCAGTGTTTGTTTGCCTGTTTTTTTTTTTCTCCATTTAGTTTTGATAGTAAGGATTAACAAGTGTTCTTTTGAGATCATCATTCTAACAGAGCATTTTGAGTGTGGTTAAGACAGAGTTTCTTATGTTTTTTTGTTTTTTCTGTAGGTACACCACCAATACTCAGAACATTGTGGGAACGTCTCTTCACCCAAATGTTTTATTGGATGATGAAAAGACAAGTAAGGGAAAAGTGGGATTGACTTCCACATGGAAATTATACCCATTGTATTAATAAAGGGTCTGTGCACTCAGAGGTTGTCACATGAACTCATTTCATGAAGTGTGTCTGCTGGTACTGTGGGTAGGTACTTCTTTCTTAGATTTGAACTTCAGTAGATGTGTTTACATGGTATTTTCTGTGGTCTAAGTGCAAAATGGGTCCAGCTGTGTGGTGGTTAACACTATCAAAAGATTATCAAATTATGCTGAGAAGGCCTTTGTCTTCAGTAAAAATGAAGTAGTAGCTATCTACATATCTACATATCTACTACATAGATAGCTTCTATCGTAGCTATCTATGGTCCATAGTTTTCCAAAGGAGGCTTGTCTGGGGGGGTTTACCTCAGAATCTAGACAAAGCAGGATAACAGCAAAGCATCACTTACAAACATTACCTGTGAGCACTCATTGCATGTGTGGCTGGTACAGTTAAAGATTTCCTCATTTCAGTGCATTGGTCTCATGAAGTGATGAAGGGAAAAGAGAAGTAGAGGAAAGCAATTTTAGATGCCAGCACAGGCTTAAACATAAAACAACAGACAAATAATTATTTATTATATTATCTCTGACAGGATGAAGAGTTTTCTTTCATCCCTATGTAAATATAGGAATAGTCAGCTCCCTACATCTTTAAAGATTACCCAACACACATGGATAATTTGATTATTAGAAAGACCTGACCAGACCTCTCATATAGCATAAGAGAACACTGGATCTTCTAGACCTCCTGGTGATGCTGGACTGTCCTCTTGGATTTCCTAGCATGGTCCATTTGTGGCTAGTTAAGTTTCCTTAGGGATTCAGTAATTATCCTAATGCAGAAAATAATAATTTCCAGCAAACACAGTTTCAAATTTGCCCTCCCATCTTATTTGAAATCTGTGCATATAATTCTTCTCTGCTACTGATTTGGCTTCCTTTCTATCCTTTAGTCATCCACCCTCTCCAAAATTAGAACTTACTCTGAAGAGAAGCAGTATCAGGTACTCTGACTCCATGGACACCTGCAAGTGTGTATGTGTAAAATTCAGAAACACCTTACAGCTAGTAACAAACTATAGACAGGGGAAATATTTTCTTGATAGAAGCCAAGCTTGATAAAAGGAGTGCACACTGTCGTGCCTGAAAGTATGGTATTAATAATTAAGCCTTGCAATCATTACCTCAGGATATTATTTCTTAAATATCTCTTGCAAAGGCAATACGATTACATATGAATTATATCAATTTTCTACCAACAAAAAAAATTCACAGAAATAGGAATTGAATTACACTGTCCAATTTGCTGTAAAGTTCATTGTACGTGAAGAAATTAATCAAAGCTACCACCACCCATTTTTATGGGAACATAAAATGATGTGAACTTCCATTTTTAATAAAGATGCATAGCTCTTTTATGAAGACTGACTAATAATACTGTAATGAACTGAAATTTTACTGATACATTAAGAATGAAAATTTTGAGGGATGTGTTTACTGAGTCTTCTGTTTCATGCCAAGCAATACTTCTATTTGAATCTGTCTATTGAGAAAGAAAAAGCCCAAACAATAAAGTTGATGTGAACTCTGTGTAAATTCATCTCCCACATATATAAATGGCCAGCAACATGCTTGTTATCTTATTACTTCCACCTAAATTATCCCTCAGACAGAAATGGGCTATATTCTCCAGCAATTTGAGATTTCAGGTGTTGTCCAGACATCTCTCTGTGTTGCCACAAATGTTCATGAGTGGGTATTTCCAACCTAATTCAAAGGCTACAAGACAATGAAGGAATTTTCTTAGGTCCCAAATTCAAGAGGATGAGCAGTGACATGCCTTTACATTTTCTGTGCAGTATAAAGGCTTTTAATCAGGGAGGCTGTCTCTCCTTCCCACAGAAGGATGCTAATTAATTAAAGTAATATGATATTAATCGAATAATCAGTCAGCTAATTTATTTTGACTGTGCTCACATAGCTTTTGCTCTAAGGTTTTTGGGTTGTTTTTTTTAACGGTCTAAGAAATGATGCAATTGTCTGGTATATTTGCTGAAACAGTGTTTAAGCATGTAGTGGAAAGCAAGTGGGAATATCTCAATCACAGCAGAGGGTTCTCAGAGTGCTGTTTATCTGGCTGAAAGTAAATACAGCTCTCCTTTCTCTTGGACAACAAAATTGAAACAGAGGCAAAATCTGGGGTAAGCAAATTTTTGTGGGTTGTTTTTTGTTAGTTTTGTTTTGGTTTTTTTCTTCTGAGCAGTCATTCAGCCAGTTAACTTTGTTCACCAGGTGTTTTTTCATTTCTCACAAATGACTGTCTAAATTAGAAACTGTCAGAAGTTTTCTTAGTTGCTAGAATTCATCTGGAGGAAATCTTCAAAGCCTTTTATCATGGGTGGTCCTTTGCTTTGCCTCTTCTTAACCCCTGTTCTAGTTAACATTTTTGTAAAAAACGACTAAAGGCAATGTTTCATAAATGTGAGAGGTAAAAAGCTAATGAATAATAGAGTTGTTAGTAACAGATAAAGGTGGACTTTTGATTATATTTACTAAATTAACTTAATCATTAGCATTTTCTGTGATACTCAGAAACATCATATGATGAGTCAGGGAATTGACTTGTTTACTTGTATTTCTCATCTCTGTGAATCTGAACATCAATCAAATGCTAGAAATTTGTTTAGCTAGAGGAGTGATTACTCACTTTGTGCACTCTTTTGGACCACTGCTGCAGAGGAATAGTATTTCAGGAGTATCATCTACTCCTCTCTCACCCCTCCCTCCAGCTGTCTCCCTCTAAAAATGTCCTTTCTGTGGATCCTCAGAGGGACCACATGCTCTGTCTTAAGACCACTAAACTACAGAGATGGCAACGAGAGAAATACAATATTCCAGCTGGATAATCACCAAGCAGTCTGATTCACTTAGTCTAATGTTCCCAGTCAGATTCTGGCAATGAAATAAGCATGTAGGAGGTTGCAAACCGATTAGTTTTAATTAAAATAATAATAGGGTCCAAGCCATGGACCTCAGATTTGAGCTTCTTTTAATTTTTTCTTAAGAAAAAATATCTGATCAAATCTTATTTTTAACCTGTCCCTCAAGATTTGGGCTGGTTTGAATTCAAAGCCACACAGATCTGTTTGGCTGTTTCCAGAGAACTGCTTTACAAATTGACTGTCATTTTGTCAGTCCATACCCATAGCTCATCTTCAGAAGTCCCCAGCTCTGGATTTGTTCTAGGTCTTAATAGTGTTGTACCAGCCCACTTCTGGGACAACATCAATTTTGGTCCTCACCTACATTATTCTCATTATCACTTAATCAGTTTTAAAAGTCTGGACCTATGTAAGCCTTCCATTAGTTCAGGTCCTGGACATTTTGTGACATCCCAACCACAAAAGGTTAATTTTTTGCATCAGGGAGAAATAGATGCTGTAAATAATGTTGAAAAAATTTGGAGCCAGCAATAAGGAGACAATTATTTATTATTATTATAATAATTATAAATTTGGGGTCTCCTGAATCCGGATTAAGGCTCTGCAGGTGCTGAACAGCATTTCTGTACAGAACCTTGGTGGCAGCTGGCACCAGCTGGAATCCCATTTCCTGCTCACCAGAGCTTCAAAATATGTCATTACATGTAGAGAAAAGAGAAAAATGTTGTTTGTCTTCTAATTTGTCTTAAAATCTTCTGTATTTGTTTACAATGCACCATTGACAAAACTACTGCTGATTTAAATAAAAAACAAGCAAATAAAATCCAGCAGACTAAAATCATGCCTACATGTGCATAGAAGCATTTATCAGATTCACTGATATATATTAAAAGGTCTTTCTTTCTGCTGAGCTGGGGGTGAAATATTTTTAAATGCTTATTTTTTTAAACAGAAAATCCATTATTTAAATTAATAATTTATTCCTTTAAAGGAAGTGTGGAAGCTATTGCTGGCAAGATGAGATTATCTTCTATCTGCATATAGCCATGTTACTGTGCAATAGCTGGCAGTGAATATGAAAAAAAAAAAATTTTGCCTGGTTTCAAAAATATCTCCCAAATCTGAGATATGTCTCACGTGTTTTTCAAATACCACAACAAGTAGTGTAAGTTCTGTGTTCAGAGAAAGAACTTGTCTCTCTGTGGGCATACCTGATTGGCATTTATTTTAACCTATTTTAAACACAAAGGTTGGAGTTCTCCTCCAGCGCTAAGAGACTCTCTGATTCAAAGCTCAATGCATACTACCAAGCCATGCTGAAGTGCTGATCACACCCCAAGGCCCACATATTTGTAGGATTTTAAGGCTCAGCTTTCTCTAAAGATTTGTGAAGACCTAAAACTCTGGATATTACCAATGAAGTCCTCAGTTCTGTATTTATGATGAATATTAAACTTTCAGAGAACCTGCCAAGAGTCACTACCAGATGTCAGCCTGGATCAATCACGTATGTTATAGACTTGTATTTTTTGCGCTACTGAAAAGCTGCAAGTTTAGAAGATCACAGAACTTCTCAGTTTGGAAGGCATTTCTTGAGATCATATATTCTAACCCCCTGATCAATCAGGGTCAGCTACTCAGGGTCATGTCCACGTTGGTTTTGAATATCTCCAAGGATGCAGACACAACTACTCTTGGCAACTTATGCCAGTGTTTGTTTGCTGTCACAGGGGAAAAAAAAAGAGATTTTGCTTATATTTAGTTGGAATTTTGTAATAAGTGTTTCAGTTTGTCTCATTGCTTCTTGTCCCATCATTGTACACTGCTGAGAAGAACCCAGCTATTTCTGCTTTGATCCCAGTACTGGATATTCATACACATTGATAAGATTCCCCTTGAGCCTCTTCTTCTCTGGGCTGAACAGGACCACCTCTCTCAGCCTCTACTCACATGCCAAATGCTTTGAGCCCTTAAAATACCTTAGTGACCCTTCACTGCACTTCAACTCTTGTTTGTCCTTGTGCCTCTTGCACTGGGGAGCCCAGGACTGGACATAGAACTCCAGATGATGTCTTCTCATTAGGCCTCAGTAGAAGGGGTGGATCATCCCCTTTTCACCTGCTGGCTGAGCTCTTCTTGATGCATCCCAGGATGCTGCTGACCTTCTTTGCTGCAAGGCTGCATTGCTGGCTCATGGTCAATTTGTTCACCATGGCACTTCTCTGCCAAGATGCTTTCTAGATGATCTGTCCCAAGGTGTGCTAGTGCATGGGATGACTTTCTTTTTCCCTTGGTTGGACTTCACAGGTTTCCCATTGGCTCATTTCTACAGCCTGTAGAGGGTAGCCTGGAATGGCAGCACAACCATCCACTCTGCCAACCAGTTCTCCCAGCTATGAATTTTCCCTCTGTGAATTTGCTGAATCTCTTGTCAGTCATCAATTAGAGGTTTACATGGTGTTGGCCCCAGTATTAGCACTGGAGCTGACTAGTGACTAGTGATTGACTTCAAGCTGCTGATCACATCTCTTTTGAGCCCAGTGCTTCAGCCAGCTTTCAAATCACTTCACTGTCTCATATATTTAACCCATACATCACCAGGTTGTCTGTGAGTATGTTAAAAAGAGACGATGTCAAAAGTCTTACTAAGATAAACCACATCCATGGCTCTCCCCTCACCCTCCAAGCTTTCCATATGATCATGGGGGGCTATCAGGTTGGTCAGACACAATTTCCCTTTGATAAATCTGTGCTGACTGCTGCTGATCACCTATCTTTCAAGTGTCTGGAAACAGTTTTCAGGATTAGCTGCTCCATCACTTTTCCAGGGATCAAGGTAAAGCTGGCCTGCCTGTAGCTGCTTAGATTCTTCTTGCCCTTCTTGAAGACAGGAGTGACATTTGCTCTCTTCCAATGCTCAGGAACCTCCCCTGCGATCACCATGACCTTTCTGAGATAATTAAGAGCAGCCTCACAAAGACATCTGACAACTTTTTGTTGTATCCCATAAGGGCCCATGGAGTTGTGTCCAACCAGTTTCTTTAAATGTTCCCTAAACTACACCAAGTATTTCCTAAACTACATTAAACTCCCTTGCTCCAGACCTTCCAAGTAAAAAAAAAAAAAAAAAAAAAAAAAAAAAATCTGATGTGAAGATAATATTGATTACCTTGCTCTTTTTAGTGTTCTTTGTTCAATGGGCCCTATCCCATTTGGCAGCATGTCCCCATTTTCCCCAGTATTTCCCTAGCAGCTGGTATGCCCTGTGCTACAGCAAAGCATGGCCCAGCGTGCCAGGGCACAGTACTTATTCCAGCTACCTATGAACAGTACTTATGGAAATAAACAGGACACGACAGAAGCCAGGGCTGGGCTCTGTGCTGCCTTCTGCACCTCAGGATTTCAAGCAGCGTGTGCAGAAGTGCACCAGGAGCTGCAGAGGCTGACTTTGAAAGTCCAGCTGCGAATTTAAAGTGATAATGAAACTGTATTTTCTCCTCTATGACAGATACTGTACCTTTCCCTTTGTCTGCCCTGTTGCTTGCCCTAAACTCAGCTTGCTCCGATGGGATGCATCCTCAGCCAGACAGTCATTCCCTCAGGCAGGGTGAGCTTCTGTTAGGCCATTTTTGGCAAAATCCACAGCACAGATTTCTAAATGTCTTGTATTTTTTCTATTGCATTTTTTTTTTTTGTGCCTGTGCACAAAACCTTATGTTTGGTGAGTAAACAGTGGATAAACATTTTTCATAGAGACTTTTTATTTTTTAATAAACAAAGTAATTTTCTCAAATAGTTCCTTTCTTACTCTGCTCTGTAATATTCAGAGGAAATAGATGGTCTGTTTCAACATCAGGGAACTGGAGGGATAAGAATAGAGACAGCAGTGTGGAAGCAATGGGTCCCTCTTCTGCCCATATGGTTCAGGTTTGCATTTTGGCTGGCAGGATAATGTGATTGCTGGCAGATCGAATGTTTAGTCTCCAGAGCAAATAGCAGCCAATGAGTTGGGGTGTAATGTACATGTGGAGATGTTCATAATATTCCACACAGGCTGAACCTACAGCAGGAGCGAATTCAGCTGCAGTGAAAACAGAGATGCTGCATGAATCCTTCTGTCAGCACAGCAATGGCATTTCCAGGCTTTTGCGTTTGGGAAGAGGAGGAATGTGCCTCTAGGGATGGAAAACGCCACCAGTCTCGGATTCTCTTGTGGCAGGAATTTCTGACTTGCCACATAGAAGGTGATGTATTCTGATGAGCCTGAAAGTTACATTTCATCACTGCTTTATCACCCGATGAATCATTACAGCAGATGAATGTTAATTGTAGCTAAACAAATGGGCATGTCCTCTCTACCCCCAGACAGCTGCTACTGCTGTAAGACATTAGGCAGAGGGTGCAAAGTGCTTCTGGATGGAAGGGAAGCACTACCCGTGCCTCTGGAGCTGCATATCTGCAGTGTAATGAAATGCCAGGTGTGGAAGAGTGTTTGGATAGGAGCAATTTCCATTTGCTCTGTGGTTTGCATTGCTCTGGGGACACGCACAGTGCAAAGCTTCCTTAAGTGGTTGTTTGCTCACAAGGCAGGAAGATCTGCATGGGAACAGAAATGGCTCATACACCATGGCACTGGTGTCCCTGGGGTTGGGAGGTGCTGGATAAGGTGCCATTGGAATGGTGTGGGAGGATACTGAACCCCAGCATCAGGCAGAGTAATGGCAGCAACAGTCCTTGGCTGAAGGGCTCTTTGTCCCTGGAAAACAAACTGATAGGGCAGTTTGGGGTGTTTTCTTCTGGCAGTAGCCCCTCTTGGCTGACCTAGTGACAAACATTCTGCAGCTAAGCCACTGAGGCCTACATTTTCTGATAATGATTTGAATGACTTGAATTCTCTTTGTGCTATTAGAGGAAACAGAGCAAGGTGTATTGGGGTGCCTCATTTCACCCACTTTCAGTTTCTCCTCTACAGGACACACCTGGGAGGCAGTTTCTTGCAAAGATGACATTACCATGCCATTCCTGATCCTCTGTCATGAGTTGTGAGGAATGCAGTTGCATGGCAAGAGAGGGAGGTAATCAAGTAACCAAATGGGGAGCTAAGATCTCAGACCTGTTGTTCCTGCAGGACATTCTAATATTTGTGAAAATCCATGGCTGCAACAGAAGGACAAAATTCAGAAAAGAAAAAAAGTGCTAATATCTAGGGGCACTTGTGGGTAAAATTTAGCAACCTGAAAGTCAGATACAAGAATTTTGGTGTGCAAGAGTGAACATCTCTTGCTGGCTTTGAAATGTAAAATCTAAGTGCTCATTCTGTAGGGTTGAAAGAGAGCTCTGCCCCTGAAAGGGGCACCTTGCCATCAACGTAATTCCAATGGCAGCAGACACCTAACACATGGTGTGTCATTCTCAGTGCGTGGGGCTGTCTCCACAGGATTCCCACCTGGAACTATTTCCTGGAGACTCTGGTTGTGCCGTGGAGATCTGTTCTTTGCCTTGGAGGCTTCCTTCCCCCGGCTTGGCTTGTCTGGCAGGGATCTCCTCGGCTCAGCTGCTGATGGCAAGTGAGAGGAGATCCTCACAGACAGTTCAAACGCAGACTCTGAGGCATGTGTTGAAATGTCGTCAAAGTAGCAGGAATTCATTTTATTGAGGAATACATACAATAAAGATAGAACAAAGGGACTGAAATGGTGAACAGATGGGCGGGTGTTCTTCGGTGGCTCAGGAGCTGTGTGAACATGCTGGTTTATGCCCTCCCCCTCTTTCTGCCTCTTTTTTTTTTTCTTTTCCTTGGTTTGGTTTGCTTTAGTTTTGATGCATCAGGGTAGGATGTGAGATGATATGCCAGTATATGTCAGAAACTTGGGGAAAATAAACCCCCTTTTTCTAACATCAAACTACTGCTATCAATAGGAACAGCAACTGTTCAAAATTTGTTTCAGAGCTGCCAAGAAGTGAACATTCATAGGAGAGAGAGAAAGAGAGAGAGAGAAGGGAAAAAAATATTTTTCCCTGCTGTTTGCAAGGTGGACACAAATGCAAGCGGTAGGAGGCTGACAACTTGACACATGTCTAATAAATCTAAAGCATGGGGAAAAAGTCAACAATTCACTGTACAAAAAAGCTTTACTGAGATAAAAAAGTACAATCCAACAAGCCTCTCACTTAAAAATGTTTATTCCCAAATCGGTGAGGAACGTGTATATTAGAGCCTCAATTTCTGTTCTCCTCCCCTCCGGATGTTTCTTTTTCTGAATTTCTTTTTTTTAAACCAGGGGCACATTAAGTCCTGTGCTGTGGAAGCTGAGGTTTGCTGCATTAACAATGAGGAAGGTGCAAAAGCCGGGTCCAGCGAGCAGATGTTGGGCGCTCAGCGTGCTGGTGACAAAAGGCTAGAGTGCAAGAAGCTTCCATCGCACGTCTGTTCTTCAGCACGGAGCAGGCAAGGTTTTAATTTGACAAGTTGGTTGGATGCAGGGAATTCACAGATCTCGGTGAAAGCCAAACAGATTTGGCCACCTACTGCATGGCCACGTTCAGCTGAAAGGGGAGCAGTTGTGGAAACGTCTCCTGCTCCAGCCGCCAGACACCACGCACACCACGGGGAGCCTCGAGGAGGCTTGTTTACCACAGGCAGCAAATTCCTTTAAAAGGGAAGGAGGAGGAAAAAAAGAAGTGGGAGAGGAAAAAAAAAAATCATGCTTCTGTTATCAAAATAATTAGGCATTTCTTACTTCAGGTTGCTGGTTGTTTATTTTTTAAAGCTCTTCATCCTCTTGTTTTTTAATAGTTGGTATGTTATGAAATGCAAGAATGAAAATTAATGCCAAAACTAATGGAAATTTTCCTACAAGCCTCGTGTAAACAGAAACATCAGCATTAAAGTTATGAATCTTAATTTGTGCCACTGAGCTAAAATTTGTATCTTACTGCATTAAAGGAATATAGACATACAGCACTGTGTAGTGTCTGTGTGCAATAGAGAAAAGTGACATGGTCTCTCCAATTTATGGGGAAATTGACATAATTTTGCAAAAAAAAAAAAAAAAAAAATAGAAAAAGAAAAACCACTTGTGAACCGGATTTTGCATAATGGGATTAATTTGGTTGACTGTCACATCAACTGTGCTGCAGAATGCAAGTTAATCACAACATCGGTCTGATTTAAAAGAAGAACGAAAGAAAAGGAAAAGGAAAGAAGAAAAAAAAAAAAAGGTATTTTCTTTCCCTCCTCAATTATTATTTCATTTTAAGATGCCCTTTTTCCTTTCTTTCTTTTCTGTGGTAGCTCTGGCAAACAAGGCTCATGTATATTTGCAGTGGCCATCTCAATAGTCTTTTCTTCCCTCCCCCATGTACTCTTCACAGTAAATCAGGGGAAAAAATGTCATTAGCTTTCGCAATCTATGCAAAACTGCTTCCATAGGATGGCACAATTGTATGTGTTTGGTCAACACTTAGGCTGATCAACATAACCAAAACAACTTTAAACATTTTGCCATACAGACCTCACTCATTGCCTTTTCTTCAACTTGCCACCCTCCCTGTGAAAGCCACATTCAGCATTGGGCTCTCCACTGAGCCAGCCCCACCAAACCCTTCTCTCACCTCCATCCCCACTTGTGGCAGTAGCAGCCCTGTTCCTCTGGCAGCTCTGCACAAGTTCAGAGAGAAAAGCCAGCGTATGTCAGTTATTTTGTGGCTAATTTCTGTCTGTCTTAGCAAAGGTATGGGATGAAGGAATTAAATCAACCTTCTTACAGGCTCTCACATTGTATTCTTGGCAAAGGTACTGAAAACAGAGACGGCACATGTACATGACACATCACTTAAGTCCTCTGGTTTCTATGGTTGCAGTAGATTTTGCTTTCAGGGGGCATCCTAGGAAGGAGATAATGCCGCGCAGCGCTTTGGGCACGGTGTGGTTGAGGAATTAGCTCTGGGAATTGATCGTACGGTGATAGCAGTGACAGAGAACAAGGGATCCGGGCTGCAGGGATGTCAGAGCAGCTTGTGCTTCCCGGGGCCGGTGTCGTGTCAGCGGTTCTGAAGGCCCTGGCGCTGCACTGCAGCCGCTGACTGCTCCTGCATCCCGCCTCCCTCGCAGCCAGCGCTCCTCCAGCCAGCGCAGCGCAGCGCTGACTAGGTTAAACAATTACACTGCACTAATTGGCCTGTGTCGGGCCTGATGAGAAAGTAAACAAATACTGCAGAGAAAAGCTGAGACAAATTGCATCTAATTAAATTGATGAAAAAAAAAAAGTGACAATATTTTTCCCCAGGAAAAAAAAAGGCAAATTGTAACATGACAAATATCACATGCTTGCAGTTATGTACCCCCCCACGATGAATTTCACACCTTTGTTTGGATGTGGCTGTGCTAAGCAGGGGAGAAGAGAAGTGCCTTGTAGTCTCCATTAGTGCCCAAACTGGTGGGATGCCTCACCGGTGGGATGTTGCTCTTTGCAGGCAGGAGAAGGTTGGCTGCCACCATTTAGCCATTCCACTGACACCGCCTGTGAGCTTGTCTGCATGCATGTGTGTTCTGACCAGCAATACCTCAGTCCATGAAAAGAATTTCCCCTTCCCTCTTTGCTCACAGGCTAGTTTGCCCATTCCTGGGCCATGAGCCTCCCGATGGCTGCTTATCACCCACCAAATTCCCTTCCTTGTGGCAGCCACCATCTTGCCTGATCTTGGAGGTAGAAATCCTGACCTCAGAGCTGAAATCATAAGGCACCAATCCTGTATGAGAGAACAATGCTGTCTATCTGTAAGAGGCATTCACTTCAGTTCTATGAATCACAGCAACTTCTGGTACCTTACCATGGCATGAAAGTCTGGGAAAACTCATGAAGACTCAGGAAGACCTAGAGGTGAGTAGGTAGGAGCATTCTAGCTATGGATAAAAATTTTCTTTTAATTGATCAAAAGAGAAAAAAACAGGATGAATACCACACAATCTAAGGCTCTGCTGCCTCATCTCTTGCTTTCCTCTATGTCAAGGGCCTCAGGGAAGTTGAAACCACATAAAGTTACTATGCCCATATGCATGTCAAGCCAGGGCAAGAACAGGGAAGTGTTACGGGAGCAAAGAACCTCCATACACTCCCATTAAAATCAAGCCAGAAAATCTTTTAAATCACTTTGCTTTAGTGAATTGATGAATATGAGGACACATCCTTGATTCATCTGGGAAAGGATAATTTAAGCTTGATTACTTGGTAGGATGTTAATAAATAGGTAACCTTTATTTTGGGAGTCATGAACACAGGACATGAGAACCAGAAAGCTGAGGCCACTAAAATCTCCTTTCTCTGAACATCAGAGAAACCAGTGAAAAGGCACTGAGTGCAAGATTCAGGCAGCCACAGAAGCAGCTGCAATAGTGGTAGCTATGTATGTAGTATACAACTGAGCATTTCCATCCTAATGCTCTGTTTTGAGTTCCTCAGAGCTTTCCAGATGCTTTAGTTATCAGAATAAAATATTCCAGGCCTGGTCTGTGGCAAAATGAGTATTTTTAATAGTTCAAGATAAAAATGGTTCCGTTATTCTTGAGTGGGCGAGAAGTCCAAGGATCAAGGAAACAGATTTTTTCGTGTGTGATTTTTTTCCTAATAGTTCATCTGCTAAGATCTCTGAGAGACCAGATTTGAAGACTGGCATGAAGCAGCCCTTGCTGAGAGGGCCACTGGAGATTAGAACACATTGCAACTATTGACCAGTGTATTACAGGGAAATTTCTCTGTGATCCAAAAAGGGTTATGAGTCCTTGGAAATTATCCAGTGGACTTATGCAGTTTATTTAGGAAAGCTGATCCTCCCACTCTCCCCTCACACATACACAATTTCATCTAGTAATACTGGGAGCAAACATATTCCTTGTTCGTGACTAATTTAGCTATACAGAGATCCCAACAGAAATTAGCAAGATGAACCGACGACCTCTTGAGATCCCCTCTAGCCTAATTTTCCTATTGTCTAGTTTAAATGCACATCTGATTCATACACTAAATCCCATATAAACTTCACCTCACTTGTGTAAATCTGTTTTTCGAAGTCCACTGATGAGCCATAGCACATAATAATATTACAAAATTATGTTTGGCATTTTCCCCTGTGGTCCTTCAGGTTGGTGCATGCTGAGCAGCCCACACTATGCAACACGTGCAGTGTGTTGAAACTGCAGTAAATTCAGAGTGGGGTGTAACCCACTAATGCTTGCACAGCTTGTAGAAGACAGGAGGGAAGCACTGCACCCTGTGATGGCTGTGAATTGCCCTCTACATAAGGGATGTGTTCATGTTGCCCTAATTTGACTCTCTTCTGCAAGGCAGACACAGGAACTGGAGGAAGTGTTGGACCTCTTCCAGGCAGAAGGTGTGCTCTGCATGTAAAGCTGGGCAACACAGAAGATGATCTGGTTATCCACGCTGCAGACAGGAGCAAGCTAAACTAAAGCCACTGCCCATGGCTCTGTGAACGGCTAATAGATCAATCAAAGTGGAAATACACATGGCTTTAAGGGAGCAATAGTGAGGGTTTCACACCAGGTCAGACAACCTGTGTGGTAATTAGTGCTCTTCATACTTAGGTTCCTACTGAACCTTCTCCAGCTGAAGTCATAGCAATGTTGCACCAAATTCAACAGTGGCCTTAGCAATCCAGGTCAACTGAAAATGCAGCATAATAGTAATATGCACATCATAACAGAAAAATCACGGGAAAAAATAAAAATAGTGGAGATTATGAAACTAGCATGTCCATTTTAAAGGTGAGTAGCTGAGTCACAGAGAGACAAGAGTCTAAATTCCCAAAGGCAGGCAAGCGGGTAACTGAGGAGAGAGTACTTGCCCAAATTGGACAGGAAGTCAATAACAGGACTTAACTATGATCTCCTGACTTGCAATCCTCTTATGATGCAATCATAAAATCAAGCCTTTCCCCAGGGCTTCTCAGAAAAGGTGAGTTATTTCTGCCCCTCAGCAGACACTTGTGCAGACACCTGGCTGGACATTTGAGAGCATCAGCACCTGCAGCATCCCTCAGCCCATGGGATGGGGCAAGGAGGGCACTGCAGGAGGTCTGCATCCCAGATTCACTTTGTGGGAAGGTTGGACGACTTCTGTGTGAATAACTGACTGACTTGTTGCTAGGGAACAGTTGGGAGGCATGCTTTTGATCTCCCATATGCTTACTACTAATAAATAAACAAATAACAATAATTACAACAAACCCCAAGCCTGTTGTATCTCCAAGATTAATTAATGATGAAATACAGCTGAAATTCCACAAATGAAGGCAGCAAGGTGGGTTAGATTTCATATTTTCCTGCTATGTATGGAAATTATGGTTGAAATTATAATTTTTTTTTTCTTCTTAAAATTTACCTTAGCTCGATCAGGTTAGTGGGAGGAGTGGGGGAGTATTCCCTTCACAGACAGAGGATGAGAAGGCAGACAGTAAATCTCCCCATGCCAGTTTTACTCCCATCCAGTTTTTCCTGCCTAGTACAGTTAAGTTTTTTAGATACTTTACTTGCATTTCTAATTCAGTTATTCTTCTGAAATTTATTCAAAGGATTTATGCTTATGAAATTATAATATAATGCTGCCTATATGCCAATGAGCTGCAGGCAAAGAAAATAATTTTCTTCAATTTACAGTTATGAGGCTGGAAGAAAATGATGCCTTCTTATCACCTCTTTTTCTTTGTATGCCTCGGTATTTTTTTAAGTCTTCAGAAGGCAGGAGCTGATGATGAATTCTTAAGCAGATCACACTGATAATTGTATTTCAGAACTGTCAACTCTGTGAAGACTGTCCACGGAGGTGTCTCAGTTCACTTGAGCTATTTGTGTCACTGCTTCTCCAGGAACTCAGCCCTCAATAAAACCCAAATCACTGGGGATGTTGTTAAGTCTTCTGAAAGGATTATTAGATCGAAGGAAAATTTATGGATGACACTTTGTAACAATTAATCAGGAGCTGTTGATGAAGTTAAGTTGGTTCTTTATTCTTGAACAGAAAAAAAAATACGCAGCCCCTGTACAAATTGTCAAATGGCCTATTTTGTCACTCTGTTTGATTAATGGACTATTTGGAGTCCCCAAAAAGTCCTAGTACAAATAAAAAAGAATCATAAATATTGAATAAGCTCACAGCATGGTTAACCTTGACTATGTTTTGGAACATTCTTGGAGAAAACTTTGCTATTCAGAAAATAAATTGCTAAGGGGATTAAAAAAAATAAAAAATCTGAGATTTTGGAAAATGTCACCTACCCAACCTTGTCATCCTGATTAGCCTGTCATGATAAATTAGCTTTAGTTAGCTTTACAATCAGGTCAGAAACTGCTGCTACAGTACCACATTTTGCAAGTGGGGCTACACCTGGTCCACAAGAGGGGCACAGGATGGCAAGGAAAATACTCCTGCTCTTGGTGCTTTGTATGTCAGGCAGTACTGGGACTGCTAACAGGCCATTATCCTTTTGTACTGTAATTTATGGAAATGGAGCCCAAGGAGTGCTGAGAGCACGGGAGTCATGGTGCCATAAGGTTTCTGAAAGGTTGGGCTAAAGATGTCCGGTGATCTGTGTATATGCAAATTACAAGACCAGAGCTTCAGCTGCAGGGAACACACACACACACACACACACACACACACACACACACACACACACACGTTCATGTGTATTCAGGACACGCAGTTTCCATCTTTTCCTCCTGCTCCTCTGTCTCTCCATTTGCAACTCCTATGCCCTCCTTCCCCCGGAGCTCCCCCCCACTGCTTGATGCAGCTGTTTAGTCCTGACAGGTCTGACCAGCCATTTCTGCTAACCTCTGATAGCATCTAGGTCAGCGTGATCCCAAACTGGCTTGCTTTTGTTCTCAGTTAACAAGAAATACAATGCTATTAGTTTAGGCTGGGATTCCACAAAGCTCTTAAACTCCACGTGCTTCACTCCAAGAATGCAAGCAATGCCACTCTTCTCCTTCAGCAGGGCACTTAGGTGCCTGCTTAAAGTTAGGCACATATGAGACATGCTTGGACTGAATCAGGCCCTCACTGAGGAGAAAAAGTGCCACTTTACATTTTGTTTAGCTGGCCTGTTTCTCCAGCATGTGTCATATGCAGCTCATTACCCCATCTCAGATGGCATACATGTACTTGAAACCAAGGCTCAGGAAGTGGGAGAGATTTAGAAATCTGTGCAACTATTTCCAATAGCTCTACAGTGATAAATGCTCATCAGATTTTGTTAAATCTCTGAATGTAACACAGGAATTCAATCAGGGGAATTGTTTTTTGTCCCAGCACCTTCCATTTGGAGCTATAAATACTACTTCACAATTAATTTTTATTCCATCGATCCTCCATGATAACATGCCTCCCACTGAAGAATAGCACTGCAGGAATAGAGAGGGCTGGGCTAGAGGTTGCACATGGTGCACTGGACACCTGTCTGGGGAAACCAAGGTGCTGGCTCTGATTGCTCCCTGCTGCCTTCCATAACCATTTGGCCAGTGGTGGCCAAAGGGAAATGCTTTTCTCAGAAAGTCTGCCTCAAGAAAGTAGGGACAGGAAAATTTCAGAGATGGTTTGGTCCATTTTCATACTTGTACTTCAAACTGATCATACAGCATGTGGGAAAGAGCAAGGAAGCACCAAGTTTTCAAAGGTTCTGGGTATTTCTTTAGGATATACAACGGAAAGTCTTTTATAAAGTACTTTCATAATCATATATGGCCTGTGGTTAAAAACTCCCATGGACATTACCAGCCTCATTACTGACTGGGCTGAGGAGAGGAAGGAGTTTTGTGGGGAAGATGACAGAGAGCTTCTGCTGAGGAGAGTGCAGGTCTGCCAGCAGGCAGGACTTGCCCCCAGTGATCTGCTCAGCCAAACCACCTCCCTGGAGTATACACCCTGCTGAAGACACCTTCTTGCAGTTTTCTTATCAAGGTGCAAAGCCAAGGTCCAAGTGATTGTTAAGGATGGGAAAGGAGGGTGTCCAGAGGATGGAGCCAGGCTTTTCTCAGTGGTGCCAAGCAATAGGACAAAAGGCAGTGGACAGAATCACAGAACCACAATGTTAATAGGGTTGAAAGGGACCTCTGGAGATGATCTAGATCAACAGCTCTGCCAAGGCAGGGTCACCTGGAACACCATCTCTCCTCATAAGAGAGATTCTCCAGACCCAAATTACCTTTGTGGCCTGCACTGGACCCTCTCCAGTAGTTCCTTGCCTTTTTCCTCTTGAGGATCCTAGAACTGGACACAGCACTCCAGATGGGGCTGCACTAGGGCCCAGCAGAGGGTGAGGATCACCTCCCTTGACCTGCTGGCCAAAATCTTTGCAATATATTCCATGATCCCGCAGAAGGAATCCCGGCCACAAGGACACATTGCCAGCTCATGTCAATTTGACAGACACCAGGACTCCCAGGTTCTTCTTTACATGCAGGTGACCATGTACTGGAACAGGCTGCCCAGAGTGGGTGTGGAATCTCCCTCACAGGAGATGTTCAAGAAACATCCGGACTTGATCCTGTGCAATGTAGTCTAGGGGACCCTCCTTGAGCAGGGAGGTTGGATCAGAGCACTGTGGTCACTTCCAACCTGACCCATTCTGTGATTCTGTTAATTTTCACAGGAGCTGGGTGATAATTCTGGTTAAATTTCAGTCCTGGTAATTGCACTCTACCTGAAGGAATTCTGCTGCTGATTCACCTGTGAAAGCCACAGTGGTCCTAGGCAGAGACACCCAGTGTTGTCACAACAGGCTACATAACTGGCTTTGGGATGGGGCTCTTTCTTGCTGAATTCCAGGGATTCCTGATGGTTTGTTTTGTATGGGATTTAGACATTTACTAGGTCAGGGAGACTGAGTGAAACTGAACAGACTGTTTAGCTCAGTTGTTGGCATGGTCACAGGAGAGAGAAGAAACTTGTGCTCCATTTCCTGAGTCAGTTGAGTCTCTGGAGCCTTCTAGGACCCAGAGCCTTCTCTGGGTGGTGAATAACACCTTCTGTGTCAAATGTAGGTACTAAGAGTGCTTAGATTATGATCTGTTTGCCCCTGTAGGTGTTCAGATGTAAAGTTTTAGGTACTTTGAGGTAGTAGCAACAGGGTGGGAAATTGTGAATCAAACTCTGTGCTAACAGGATTCTCAGGCTGCTGAGCAGTGCCTCTCTGTGCAAGAGATGCTAGAAAATAAGGTAATGTACAAGAAAGCACTGCAGCTAGTGAGAAAGTAAGGCTTTCAGGTGTAGTGATTATGATGGCCAGTCAAGAACAGGGTGCTTGAATTCTCTTGATGCATTTAATTTATGGTAAGCAGAGCAGCTTCCAAAAGGAGTATCTCTACTCAAAAAAAGTCCCTATATTTTTATGATTAAGACCCTCCTAAAAGGTGTGCATTTGAATCACTTTGGAAGAAATGAATTTAAGTTTATTCCCTGCTTGCATCTCAGGTAGGTGGTCAGAACACTTCTTTTTCAGGGCTGCCAGGCTGGGTCCTCCACTGGACAAGGGAGGGGTATCATGCACACAAATGTCAGCATGGCTTAAAGGTAGACCTGGATGTAACACTACTGCAGAACCTGCTGGTAGGGTGTACCTTGCAGAAAAATGGAGACCTTGTTGCCTGGAGAACCCTACTACTGGAAGAGATGCAGACCTGGTGCCTCCTTGATACCTTGCTCGTGAGCAGAAGTTTGGAGATGTCAGAATATCCATGGCATGCTTGAGTAAATACTGCAAGGAGTCTTCCAACTCATAAGAAGGCTTTTCTTTGCAGCTCCTTTGGAGCAGATCAAAATGCTTTGCTTTCTAAAATAAAGTGTTCCTAGAGTAAAGCTGGCAAAAGAATAAGATCAACCTCAGTCCACATTTTCTTCTAACTTTCCCAAACAGACCTTAAAATAAAACGCCCATTACTAAACATTAGGTAGGATTTTTCCTTTGAAGACTCTCTGCTCCCAAAAGACAGCTCAAATCCAGGAAACATGAGGAAAGATTCAGCCACTCGAAGGATGCAGATTTCACTGTTATAGTTTGCCATGAAAGAACGACAATGCATAAGAAAACATGTATACTAAATAACGCTAATTGCATTATAAAGAGCACCAGGCATCCTATAAAAACTTGTTGCCTAAATGTGTCTGTAGCAATTTATCAGCAAATGATCTTCATGCAAAAGAGCCAAAGCAATCAGCTGGGGGCTGGCTGAGCTCTGCACTCCTTTCACAGGCTGTGTAGTAAAACAGACCACCACCAAAAAAAAAAAAAAATCCTGTATATCTCAAAATGCAAGGTCTTTTCTGTGTTAATTTGCCATATTTTAGAAAGCATGCTACACATTATTCTTTTTTTTTTACCTTTTCTTCTTTCACTGCTCCTGCTATGGCTACATGCACCTAAGGGTAAACCCCCTGCAGAGGAATTTGCACTGGCTAGAACTGAATCAACAAATAAGTTTAACCTAAAAGTGGGCATATTTATTCTCCAGATTAAGGCTGAGTTTTATTTATTTATTTATATTTTTAAGCTTCTTTGACCAACAGGTAAGTAAAAAACCTTACTATGATAATGAAATAACATTGACTTACCCCACCTGATTCAGGTGGGTTTTTTTGTGACTTTAAGTAAGTGCTTTCATTTAATCTAACCCTTACCCCACAATCTGATTATGAAAATATCAAGAGAAGAGTAAATGGCAGGTATATGGTATTTTCCCTTTTAAGAGGTGTTGTAATTTTATACACTAGGATAACACCTGTGGATCAAGCTACTCTGAGCTTTGGATAACTGCAGTCTGGGAGTATTGTGAAGATGTGACTAGAGATTCACTTATATTTCTTTCCAAGAAAATGTATGTAAGTTATAGTGGCTGCTTTGTGTTTTTATAGGCTGGAACTCTGTTATTCATGGGATGTGGAGTATAACATTGATTTTGTGTTTCAAGTCTTCAATTCTTCTGTAGATGCAGAAAGAGGAGAAAGCAATTTGGCTCTTGCTCCTCACAGATGGGAAGATATGGTCTTTGATCTTACTGCTAGAACTCGTAATCAAATGTTGGTTTCCTGGCTTTTAATGTGTGAATGAGTTGAAAGATGCTCTCGACTAGGCTAACAAGCCATGTGTAGTGGGTGAATGATGCTCTGTGCAGCTCATTCTCGACACATTTATGATATAAAACAAATGTATGAAGGTCTTTTGATCCGTGAGCTAAGGCTGCCTATGTTGACAGAGACGAGGCAGGAGTATTTGGAGGTTTTGTAAAGTATCCACATGCACCATTGTTTCCTTGACTCTACATTGCTTTTGTTTATCTTTCTGTTTGTTATGTACATTGCTTTCTGCTAGAATAGTGTTAATATTCACTTCATGTGAGCTTCACTATTACACCTCCCCTGACTGGAAATAGCACAGTGAAATATTTTTAAACCTAGGATGTCTACATTTGGGCTTGGGAAGGAACAGGGCATATCTTATGGCCATGCAGCTGCACAAAACCTGCTTGTTTCCTCTTTATCAATGAACAGCACTGAGTGCTCAAGGAATTCAGCAGCTCTATCTTACTTGGAATTATATGTGAAGGAGGATCCTCCTTCTTGTCATTTTATTTATCATTAACAGCCATTTTAATTTCTTCCCAGTGGCAATTATACTGATATCACCACATCTAAATCAGAAATGACACAGTAGTGGTTATATTATGTTGACTGGGCATCACCTAATTTTTAAGTGGCATTCTTGTCCCATCATTGTGATTATATCCCTTTCTAATAAGTAATATAAGAAAAGACCTACATAATAGGAAAACATACATATTAATATATTCCATGACAAGCATGTTAACTTTACATATTAATCATGGTAAATAGAAGTCATGTTTTACATTTTTCCTCTTCAGTACACTGTTCTCTTGACAGCTTGCTTTCCCTTTGGTTTTATTCTTTCCAGTCTTGGTGTATATTCCACTGCCTCTGGTCACCCTAGTAGTTGCAGGAGAAGGCAGGTCACATCTGCCTGGTTAAAAGGAAAAAAAGGAAAAAAACAATGTTACTGGATAATGTAATATTGCTGCTCTCCTCACTGCATTCAGGTCTGCATGGAGGGACTCGAATATGTGCAATAAACATATGTGTGTGATAATGAGATTGTTGGTGGAAAATCATCTTGAAAAGACAAGACGCAATTAAGCTTGCTTACTTATACAAGTTAGAATGACAAGATGCCAGTGCTGGTCCCGCTCATCCATATAATAGGGTTCTCCTTCCCTGCTTAGTTGTATAGAGAGAAGCATTTCCTGTCAAACCTCTGCCTTGACTCCACCATAAAGCAATCTGCCTTCCTCCCTTTCATACACCATTCATTCTCACACTCCCATCACTGTCCTGATTTCAACTGAGTGCCTGCTAGCAAGCACCTGTATTAGAATAATATAAGAATTCAGTGCAAAGCCTTCATATGATTGAGTATTTATTTGTATTGGTGTACTCTCTCGTCCAATTTTAATTGAATATTTAAAGATGTCAGTGGGGAGATGTGCAGGTTGCTCACAAATGCTTAATAATGCGATGTGTGGAGTCAACAAATAATGCACCTTTCTTTTGCTATCTTGAAGATTTAGATAGGATATCTTGGATGCTATTGACAAGGAGAGAAGTGTGGAACAATAGGAACATATGATAGTGTTAGATAACAATAGCTATCCTTATGCATCTTGAATTGAATGATGAAGCCATCAATTAGAGAAATAGCCCTCTGAGTATATATCATTGACAAGATGAATACCAGTACATTGCATTTCTGGATGGAGATCTCAGTGATCTGTAATTCAGAAAGGCAGCAAATAGTATATACAGTCAAACTAATTCTATTACTTCGAAAATCAGAAATCTTTTGCCCATTTTTTTGTTTTTCACGGCTTCCTTTTTTTCCTTTTTTTTAATTTTTTTTTTTGCTACAAGACTCTTTCAGACACTGAATGTATTTGTACTTTATATTAATAACTTAAATAGTGCTTTCTCAGTTAGTATTAAGATGTCATTCTTCTTCACAGTAATCATATTTAGTGGACTCTTTCAGGGCTTAAAGGAGCATGAGGAGCAGTTCTTTCTAGCTGCTCTCTGGTCTCTTAATTAATTCTTACACACAGGCGTGGGGATCCAAACACACCCTATGAACTCAGTTAGAGTCCCTCTCCATAACAAGGAGCAGACCTGGCATGCACTCTGTGACATAGCCTCTAAATTCTCTCGTGTTCTCTTTGGAATGTGTGATAGTTTCTATCCCTTCTGCACCTCCCAGCTTTGTGTGGTTTTTTGTTTGGGTTTTGGGTGGGTTTTTTGGTGTAGTTTTTAAAATTTTTTGGGATTTTGTTTTGGTTTTTGTTTTGCTATGTTTTGTTGAATTTTTTAAATGATCATTAGTATTGTTTATAGAGGAAAAGCAACAGTTAAAGAGATAGAAGGTGCACTACAATAAGTAAGGGATTTCCAGCTCTTACAGTTTCCAGTTATCAGTTTAATTTTTTTTTTACTTACATTTCAAAGCGAGTAAATATTCCATGATCAGGGCCAAAATTTATTCTTGGATCTTCATGTAGGTACCAAAATGTACAACAGCAGCATTAGACACTGAAAATGGCTGTGGGAGAATAAAGAAAAAATATGAGGAAAGATTGTAATTAACAGAGTATTTGACTAACTATAAAATGCAATTAAAGGAATGAAAATAAGTATTCAAAACCATTATCTGTGGTACTATTATTATTACTATTATTATTGGTAGAGGGTTTTTTTTACATGGACTCCTTTGTGTGAAATCAGCTTTATGATCTAAATGTTTAGGTCCTCTTCATGTTTGTTTGCTTCTATGCAGAAGGTCATTATGTTAAAAAATGGATCTTACCAGGCATGCCAGTGATTGTTGCAGTGAAGAATTTCTAGAGCCTTAGGGGATAAGAAAGAGTCACTGTCTTTCCCAGAAGCATCTGAAAGAACTAATGAAGTTTGGTGGATCTCAAATGTATTGGCAATATATGGCCTGATGAGAGTAAGAAAAAGCTCAGGCCTTTCAGGAAAACAGCAGGTAAAAGAAATTGCTGTAGCTTTCCCCCTTCTTAATCTAATCAAATGAAACCACCTACAGGCCAATATGCTTCTTGAGTGCACTTTGCCCTGGAAATAGTGTTGTATTATCACCCAAAACATAAATAATATAATGAAAGAAAATGGTTGATGTCTTCTTAATGAGCTATTGTTAAGGCACCCTTCGCTCTTATCTCTTTTCATAGCCTGATGCAAAGAACAGCGTCCAGTGGTTGAGAGCATATTTTGAGTGCTGCTAGGAAAGTACAAATGAGAAAACAGGTTTAATTATACAATTATACTGCTTGCTGCATCTAGAGGTCCATGTGGTTTGACCGGCTGTATTAGGACACCCTGTAATTTGGAGGAATTCTCAGTGCACTGGCACCATAAATGTACTGCTATCAAAAGGATGGTTAATAATCTAAAGTTGGCTGTTAACATTGCTGGAGCTGGTGTCTATAATTTCAGTGAGTGACCTGAATGACTCTGCAATGAAAGACTGAAATGTCACTCTCCTCCTTTACTTTGTTTGCCTTGAGCAAAGACTGCTCCAGATTGTGTACATCCACCGAGGTCCAAATGATGAAAGGGCAGTGCGTAAGTGTGGATTCAAGGCTCAGCTAAATCTCACTGCTCTGGCAGAATAGCAGGGAACATGAGGAAGAGGGTATGGGTGAAAAATAGGATGATGTCCTCTGGAGCAGCTTCCACTGTGGCTATCTTTTCACATCTCTGAGCAAGTAAAAGTGAGCCTGGCTATAGGGACCTGGCTCTCCCTTGCTCTCTTAGCTGCTAGCCACAAGTAAATCAGACCTGATGCCTGTGGCTAAAGGCAAAGCAAATGGTTTCCATTACCCAGGTATTTATTTTGCACCTGCTGCTGTGACATCTGTGTAATAACACTTACATGTGAGAAAAGTCTGACCTGACTTCGAGTATTTCATTGCTTTTTTTCATTGTGCTGAGTGAGCAAGCATGCAGAGAACTCATATTCTTCATGAGAGGCAGAATTGTAGAATCATTTAGGTTGGAAAAGACCTTTAAGATCATCAAGGTGCCACAAACCATCCAGCTGAGACACCTGTGGAGTGGCAAGTGCAAAGACCTTTGCTGTCAGGAATCTTAAACCCTTGTTTCCGATGTGCCTCATTGGTACAGCTCAGATGCAGTAAAGGAGTAAAATACTATCAGTAAATTTCAGAAAGTTCAGTATTTGCATTTCATTTGGAAACCTATGACATTTTGGCATATTTTCACTGGAAGGCCAGAGCAAGGCTGATTGAAGATCAGTGTCAGCATTAAAATATACAAGGCATGGAGAGCTGGTGCACTTCAGAGCGAAGCCAGTCTGCCAGGCACAGAACCAGGGCAACCCTGGACAGAGAATAGGACTGTTAGGGTTGGTGGTTTTTTTTAAATACAGTGTTGAACAAATAGATGAAGTCACCCACAACACTCTGAAACTATGATCTTGGAGTTATACAGGGTCTTAGAGCAAATATGCTTGTTTTCAGAGCTTTGTTCATATTGTCTGATTTACAAGTGTCAGGACTGGGGGTTGTTCAACATTTCCACTTACAGTGGCAGATAGAAAAGCACTGGAACAGCACCATTCTCCATATTCTCTCTGGTACAGGATAGCTAGTTTTCAAGGACCAAGAAACATTTCCATCATTTGGATAAGCATGGATGTTAGTTGTACTCTGGCAAATTTATGATGAGAAGCTCCAAAAAACTCTTAGCTTGAGTGACCATTCCCCTCCAGCCATCTTGAAGGCACTATCAACATTCTGTTTACTGAAAATATTAAAAAGTACTGCTGCTATTTATATATCACTGGTAAATTTCTGGCTCTATTTCTGGAAGCAAAGAAATAATTGCTTTCACCTTCCCACCTTACCTTGTCTGTAATTAGTTGAAAATGTGACATAATTCCAAGAAGATGGAAGAAAATAGTCTAGAAAGCAAGGACACTGGCATCAGTGCTCACTGCAGTATATTTGTGAAGCACTTCTGTTAGATTTAGGACTGTATCTGATTTACATGGGGGGGAAAAACCTGAACTCACCTGAGGTGAAGCATAGGCTTTGGCTTTCCTCCAATCACCTGAACACACCACTACCAACATGCTCTTTTTGCTCCTGTTAGATATAATCTTCGTCTCTACAGCATCTTTTATCTACAGCCCACCAACCATCTTACCGGGTTCTAGTTCATACCATGTGACCCAATGCTGAAATGTTTTGTATTGCTACAATTTCAAGTTCATGGAAAAGGAGGAGTGTTTGGCTGCTTCCTCTTTGTGCCATGATGTGCGTTTAGTGGCTGCTGAACATGGCAGCTTTTCTCAAATAAGAAAGGAGGAAATGCCAAAAAAGTTGCCTCATCACATTAACAGAATGAGAGACACTGCAAATTAAATCACACAAGTGAAAAAAAAACCTTGATGGGTTATTTTGGTTTTCCCCCACGTAGCTAGAAAAGATCTCGCACATTGTGAAGAGAAATTGTCTGTTTCTGTGGTAAAATGTGAACTGTATATATTTGCTTTCGATCTACTCAAATTTTGTTGCAGAGCATATAGACAAAACTCTGCTTTCTGAGGTTTACATATATTACAAGGGAACTTGACTTACCCCCCAAAGAAAAGGGAGAGAAAAACCTGAAACACTTCCAGCAGCTTCCCTCTCTATTATTATTTTCACCCTTTATTTTTTGTTGGTAGTATGGAGGGAAGCAGAGAGCAAGAGGCAGAAGGAAGAGAAAAAGGAGTTATCAAGTAAGTCAAAATTGTGACTTACAGGAATGAGGGGAAAAGGTGGGGTTTTTTTGAACCAGGATGGACAGTAATATGTCCCCCACAGTCCAATTAATTCAGAGAATACCTGGGAACTGGAGGGCTGTCTTTTTAGCAGTTCCTCCAGAGCAAGGTTTGCTTTGCCACCACCCATCATCCAAGAGCTCAGAGCTTGCAAAGCTGCTGCCATTGCCACCATAGCTCTTACAACACCACTGACTGAATTTCCCAAGACTTTGGAAGTTATCTGGACGCCCTGGGAAATTTCACTACAAGTTGAGGTAAGGCAGGTCTGTGTGTTAAAACTGTTTTTTCCAGAAGCATGAACACACACACACAGAAACAAGAGCCAGTTTCTCCTCAGAGACTGTTTTTACACTGTTTCAAGAGTGTTATTCTTGTTCCTCATTTACATTCCCAGGAGAGGAAACCGATTCAATATCTCTCTTATTTGTAGGCAGTTGTGATAGCAGATTGAGGTTTCCCAGCTCAGTAAGAAGTCAAATGATCCAGTAACTGACTCTGCATCTCGATTACTGAGGACACAGGAAAAAATAATGTATTTCATCTGGCTACTCTTGCCACACCCTATGCAGGGAGGAAAGGCACGTTATGTTGCTTGTATTCAGGGGTTATTTTAGAAGTAACACAATTCAAGGAGAACCCCTCATTAGGGCTTCAATTACACACAAGTGTCAAGGGGCAAATAAGCTAGGCGTTTTCAGCATTATTCTTGTTTAATGTTATGAAATGGCTTTCAAAACTCTGGATGCAAATAAAACTTTCCAATAGGCTGCCAGGAACAGTCATGCCAATAATGCCATGCCAATGTGAATGAAGTTGGAGTGTTTTTCTTTGTAGCAATCAGACATGCCACACAATGCATTTCTGTGGAGCTCTCTTTCTTGGGTGGTTGAAATCACTTGGCTGGCAGCCTCGTGCCTCCCAGCTCACCTGAGGCATGCTGTAATCAGCCAGAACCGCACTGCATGTCATGTCTTACTGCTTCCAGAAAATATACAAATTTCCTTTCCTTCTATTCCCTTTGTGAATGAGTCCCTTAGGGGTATGGTTTTAAGACAGCGCACAAGAAGCCTTTGCACAGATCCTCGTAACGCATAATGAGATTTGTGTGCCTGCCTACTTTCTCTGAAAATGAACCCTAGAACAGCAGAAGTGACTTGGTCTGGCACTCACTTGGTCCTTTTGACCTCCCTCTTGTGACAGAAGAGAAAGACCTCCCCCTCCTTCTCTTACAGAAAGCCTGGAGGGTAGATTTTTATGATGTGCTGTCTGGCCTTGCAGTAAACAGAGACATTTCTTGAGGTTTTTAGAGTCATCAGCTCCAGTTCTGAAGAAAGATCCAGTTGTTCAGCACTTCCTGGGATAAACTTGTCTTAAGAGTACAGGTGCAATGAGTCTGCATGTCCTATGACAGAAAGATTGAATGTAGAGTTTTTGCTTCAAAATAACATCAGAAAATACTCTAAGTCCCAGAGAGGTAACTGCTTATGACAAATAGAAAAGTCTCACCTGCAGAATAGGTGCCAAGACCTCATGCTCTTTCCAAGCCTTTTTTTTTTTTTTGTTATTACTGCACCCTGCAGTATTCAGTGAAGTGGCTCATTGAAAATTCCCCTACGAAGAATCATGTAAGCTTCTTGTACACAGCCCATTTTTAATGTTTTTTCGTAAGACCTACAAAAAAAGACTGAGAAAGAACATGCTATAAACCACCACCAAAACCTCTGGCTGTTATGGATTGTGGGAAGGTTTCTTGCAGTCTGCCAGGATCTGTGCTGAGTGCCTGGGGAGCTGAAAACTGCTCTTGTCCTGTGATAAGGGTTTTACATGAATCAGGCTCTGCTGCAGGCACAGCAACTTCCAACTCGTGTTGAACCAGCACAGCCAAAATGCCCCTTATAACCAGCATCAACATAAGTGATGTCAAAAATACTCCTGCCCTATAACCTAAGAATGTGAGTTTAATGGGGAAATGTACATTGGAAAGTATAACTGAGATCAAGGTATTGTGTGCCTAGGCCATGTACACAGAATTCTGTTGCCTCTCACTGAGAACCAGCAGACTCTACCTCACTGTTTCTTGGGTTTTGCCTTGGGCCTGGTCTAGATGAACTTCTGTGCTAGTAAAACACAGCAAGTGCAGTAAGTGTTTACCCCCTTTTTACCATTTCATCTGGTCTAATAAGATCCAGCTTTTATTTATGTGTGTAGCTGTGCCTGGGAGAAGTAGGAAGAACACACCAGCTGGGGAGGAAAAAGAAAAAAAGAAAAAAGAAAAAAAGTATTCCTGGGTACCTACCCAAGGAGTTAATGCATTGGGGTATATGTGAAGGAGTTAAAACACTATGCAGGTACAGATCCTGTGGCAATTACAAATGTTATTGAAATAAAAACCAGAAACAGGAAGCCAAAAAACAGGTCCCTAAGGCAGGCATCTGTCTTAAATGATATCATTTGTCAAGTTTCCAGCATTTTGTGGTTGTGAACACAAAAAGAAGTTCTGTGTTACACTAAGGACATTACATACTCATTAGTTGGAATGTTCCTGAAGTACATAATACAGGATTTTCATTTAATAAGAAGCAGCTACTTGCAACTGCATTGCACATAAAACAAATTCTGGGCACGCTAATTGCCATTCAAGGATGTTCTACCTAATTTTTGACAGGTTTTTCTTCCCCTCCCCCCTTAGACTACACTGTAAAAATTGTAAGCAGATTCTATTACTAAAGTTTTAAAATCTTCGGAGAATATTTTCTTATTTCTGAAATCTGAATTTCTCCAGTCATGAGCTATGAGTATTTTAATGCAGATATTAAAGAACAAAAGGGGAAAAAACTCAACAAATTATCTACAGGAATATTGTAGCAAGAAGTGGAGTAGTAAGAAGGCAAAATACACACACATACATATACATGTGTGTCTCTTGGTACAATAACTCTCCAAGTCATCCCCTCCACCCCGTCTTGAAGAACAAATCTAGCTTTAATTAATTGATTTAGTTCCTCTATCTGAACACTATTAGTGCATTAGTTTTAACTAATATATAAGCTTCCCCCTCGCTGCCCTGCCAATGACCTTAAGCTTCACATGGTAGAAAAGCCACTTGCTGTAGAATAGAAAAGTAATTTATCCACCATGATTGTTCAGCCCTGGCCCCTCTGTAAAACAGCAACTGACAATTGTGCTGTGTTATGGATGGTACGTTTGTGGTGTGTACAATAGTGTGCAGAGCATCAAACTCACTTCCCTGAACACTGCAGGCAGGGTTTGAAAAGTGATCGTAGAGAGAAGCGACCACTTGCTGAGCGATGTCCCTCCATTTCCAAAACTTAATTTTTTTCCAAGTAACTCCCCCCATTTTTTTTATCTCAAAAGAAAGATCAGCGTTATTTTCTCAGTTTAAGTAAGAGCAGTATGTAGTTTTCCATTCATAAAAGTATGTAATAAAAATAACAATGAAAAAAGAGGTTACATTGTTTTTATTTTACCTGGGATTTCCCTGCTTCTTTCCACATTTCAGCATTTAGCATATTCCCTCAAAACATAATAAATTTCTATTCTGTAGCTTAAGGGATCCATCAGTTAAAATGTTAGTCTTTCATCTTTATTACCCTCCCATTAAAATGAAAGAAACCGGGACACACTTCAGTTTAGAAGAAGCAATTTAGTTGGTAATGTCCTTACTACTCAAGTCTTTACAAAGAGAGAAAGTGCATTATTGCTTATATTTCACACATCTATCTGCATAAGAAGCAACTAAAGCTTTCAGACACATACGATATTAAATTTAATAATATTCTTTGATTAGATTATTTTATTACAACATTTTTCCATTACTAGTCATTTCCCGTACACATTTACATTCATAAAACCTGCAGGTTTTTCTTTGTTTGTATGTGTTTATATGTATTCATAAAGCAGGGAAAAGATTTTCTGGTTTGCTACAGCTGTTAGATTCGAAAAGAACAGATTAATAACTAGCCACCACGTAGGACTAGGTTTTCTTGTACACTGCACCAGTAACCCTTTGCTATAATGAGGACACAAAGAGGCTCACATCAGGCTGCTCCTCTTCTTCATAACTCAAAAGCGTCACAGTGGCAATAGCCTCTAGTGCTATTTGTCTTTAGTGCAGTTGTGACACTTCGGCATGATCCATAATTTGGCAGCTATTTACCGTGACATTTCCCTTCAGTGCAGCCATAACATTCAGTGAAGCCATTATTTGGTTCCATTTACCATATAAATTGTATTGTCGTGCATGCATGCTAGCAGCTACATTAGGTACCTGAAAATGAGTAAATCTTGTAAAATAGATACTAACAGCTATTCAGCAGAGAAATTTCTTTACTCCTCAGACAGAAGTAGGAATATATATAATATCTGCAAACACTGCTGCAAACTTTTCCTTGAGAGATTGCAATTATCTGTATTTACATGACACAGCAGTTATTCATATCCACTTACTAAATATGCACTTTATGTGTATACACATTACACACATTTGCACGCATACAAACATACAGCGAACTACTGCTCGGTAGAAACCCAACTTGATTCAAAAAGGTATTAGGAGAATCCAGCATAGCAATTAAGTAGGAAGCATATCTGTAAAATGTGCTGAGGGTTGCAAGCCAGGAGAGAGCGAGTGAGTACGTGTGTGTCCGTGTGCGCGTGCGTATGCACACATGTGACAGACTCAGGAAAAAAGCCAGCTCTTCATCTAGTTCTTTGTTGTTTTTCCATGGAAGCATATGTGTGTAGGGAAGGGAAATTCGGTTATTAGCCTCAGCAAACAATGCCAGATTCCTCTGTAGCAAATTCATTTAGAAAGGTAAAATTAGGATGTAGTGCTAGCGACCACATCTCAAAGAGCTGCTATTATTAATAGTATTATTATTTAAATCCCTGCTCTCTACATATAGTATACTTAGTACTTCCAAGGCAAATGTATTATTATTTTTAATCATTTAAGTCCCCACTGTGCACACAGCTTTTAATACACCTTTTTTGCAAGCATATTAAGTGTATTGTTATTAATCCCTTGCTGTGACTCTACAGTATTTCTTTTCCTTGTATGTTCAATGTCCTATCATCATTTAAACCTCTCAGTGTGTGCATGCCACATACTTTTTCCTAGGCATCTAATATTTAAACATTATTTAAATCCATCATAGCTTACTTATTCAAAGGCAACCCTGCTCCCACAACTGTAAGTTTGCAGACTGTACTTTTAAATAAAGAGAAGTTGGGTATTTTTCCCCTGCTGCAAGCCAAATTTCATTATAAAACTCATCAAAAAAGGCCTTATCGGAATGTTTAAGAAATACTTTTCACCCTCTCTCCACCAATATCAAATTGCTCTCTTTCAGCAATTTAAAGCACAGAAGCTGTGTCTTTAAAAACAAAAATTACTTCTTCATTTCATATTCATTCATGGAAGAGATATCATATTGACCCCGAGCTACCCCTTCAGCTTAACATAAACATTTGACAAAAAAGACAATTCCAATGACCATAGCCTAACCTAAACACCAAAAGGGCCGTAAAATTTGTATGAAATTGGTGATCCAAGTTATGCATATAACAAGTGTAAGCCTTTTATTAATGCTGTGATCAGTATGAAAGTGGTAAACAACAATCTGAAGTCAAAATTAAAATGAACAACATGCCATATCTGAATATATATGTGTGAAACCTCCAAAGGTTCCTTTCTTCCCCTGTTTTGATCAGTGAAGAAGCCTGGGGCAGTTGCATTATGCAATGTTATATATGAAGTAACATATTATAAAGAAAGTAGAATGTATGTCCAAACAGAATCCTGTCACAGGAACAATTTTTTATGACAAAAGCATATGGAATTCACTGCCTCAGAAACACCAAATCTATTGAACTGACAGTGATCAACACATCTGAAAACTGGGCCACTTGGATGCTTTTGGCATTTGACTGCAAGAATTTAATTTGAAAAAACTGTTACTCATGCAACACTTCTGTAAGTATCACAGATGTAATCAATTGCATTTTTTTTTTTTTTAATTTTGCCACAGAATATCCCAAACAACGTTGTTTTTTCAAGAAGCATTTAATCACCAAGGACTTCACCTTATCCCTGAACAAGAAAAGACATTACATGCCTAGGAATAAAACGTTGAGAACTTTGCATGCTCTGTATGGCACCTGAGTGTTTGCATCCTTCTAGCATTCAGCTGGAATGTACCTTTCTAATTATGCAAAACACAAACACAGCACAATATTTGCATTATCAGAGATTAAAGAGGAAATATGTTTCTAGCAGCAGATCTTACTTAAAACAAAAATCATGGCGGTCTGATGCTCACCTTGAGTAAAAGAGAAAAATGGTCACAAAAACTCAATCTATTCTGCTTTTCCCCAAAATCCACCAAATTGAGATTAGACCTATTTGTCAGGCATGGCCCAAGAAAAGGACAGTTCTCCATTGTACACAATTCTTTATGATGCTAATGACACATGTACTAAAAATTTATATTAAGAATGCACAAAATCAAAATTAAACATATTTTTCTGTTTGCACTACTGAATAAAATGTATATTTTCATGTGTTACAATAAAAGATGTTGTGTACAGTCAGTCCTGAATGATGACCTAAAATTAAGTTTACCCTGGATTTTTTTCCTTCAAGTCCTAGATATTATCAGTCTATCATTATGCTTATTATGAGGCATATGATCTTAGGAAATTTCCATCTCTTTAACTCCATACAAATGAATGTAATTTCAAAAGATGTGGCAAAATTGGCCTTTAAGATCTTAAAAGTTTGCTATGGAAAAAAATATGTAGACCAAGCAGTTTCAAGTATTTTATTGTTCTGGAAAATATTACACTTATAGCTGGAATTCCCACTGTATGTACCATTAATAATATCCACTAGGTGAGGCAAAATTTTTGAAACTTTACAAAACCCTTTAACTGCACTCCCTAGAAAATCTATGGCTGAGCATCAGTACATGTACCAGGTATTGTGACTGTAGATTTAAAATGGTCCTGCTTGTTGTAACAGGGCTTCTGCAGAAGCAGCATTGGTAAAAGTAGAAGAGTGGCCTGATTATGGGAAGTTCCTTCAAGAATGATCAGTCAAATAACTCTGAAAAACTGAAAAGGAGCTAGACAGCAAGAAACATATAATTATGAATAAAAGCCACAAATATTTAAATAGCTTTTAAAACTTTATTTAACCTTCAAAGAAATGTACAGGGCCTGAACACACAGGAACATGGCTCAAAATTCCATTCCAATAATCTTTAAGTACTGACTAAAGGGAAACTGGACAATAAACACTAGCAGTTGAAAATGAAAAGGCAACAAAATGAAACTACATCACAACTTATAGTTAAAGATTTAAAAAAAAAATTGCACAGTTGTTTATAGTTATGAAAGGCAGATTAAAAAAAAAAGTCAAGTTGCTTAATACTACTGACATGTCAGAATTGGAGGATAAATTTCCCTGTGTAATCAGTCAAGGAATATTACTATGATCCATGATGCAACTGAATTATGATTATCATGTTTGTGACAGAAAATCAAGAGCATTTTTTTCTCAGAAACTTCAAAAGATTAATAGAGCAACCCAAAGATACAACTCTTTACTTATTCTTGTTCTAACAATTTTATTTTTAAATCAGGGAATCAAAATCGCTGAAAGATTTTTTTTTCCTGAGCTGAACTACATATGAAGTCTTATCAAATCAGGCTGACAGACTAAATCTGCCTCTGCATCAAGACTTATTCTGTCAAGAACAATGTTCTTGTCTCACGCTAACCTAAGTGACAGTATCAAACACAGGCCCATTATGTCCCTGCTATAGCCACTGATTTAAACACTTTTAAGAAAATAAAAACAAAACAAAAAAAAAACCCCAACAAAACCAACCCTTTTTATTAACACTTTAATGCTGTTTTTTAATATAATATCCATTACTAAGCTTAAAAAAAGAAATTGTTTCTAGTAAATCTAAGGCATAAAGTGCCCATTTTCTCGCTTCTGATTTATATCATTGTTCTGTTTTTACAGCTTACTGTTGACAGAGTGAGGTAATTCAACTACAATTTTTCCAATGTTTTTTCCCATGTACATGTAATCTACAGCACGGAATACAGATTCCAAGCCAGTGAACTTGCCCTCCGGAGACATGTCTCCAAAGTCCACCTCACAAACCAGGTCTCCTCTTTCATACATCTTGAGCAAATGCTGCAGAGCCATTTTGTAGTCAGAAAGGTAATGGTTCAAGAAGAAACCCCGGACGCTAGCAGACTTCTTCAATAGTTTTGCTGGCAATAATTCTGCTTTAATGGGCTGGAGGCCAGTGGGGTTTTGGTAGCCAGCGATAAACCCAATAACTATCAGGCGCCCTTTGATAGCCAAGGCATTGAGAGCCAAGTCAAACATCTGTCCCCCAACAGATTCATACACCACATCCACACCTTCGGGATAGTCCTTCCTCAGCACAGACTCGACATTTTCAGTTTTATAGTTGATGGTACGGTCACAGCCAATGGATTTCAGAAAGCCACCCTTTTCATCACTGGAGCAGGTTCCAATTACATGGCATTTTGCCTTCTTTGCAAGCTGCACAGCGAACTGGCCCGTTCCTCCAGCTGCTGCTGTCACCAGAACCTTCTTGCCTTCAGACAGGTCTCCCAGCTCTTTCAAACTGAGGTATGCAGTTGCGCCACTTACCATTAAAGTGAGAAACTCGGGTTTCACTGAGGGTAGAGGCACTGCTTGTCTGGCAGACACAACTGTGTATTCAGCAAAGGAACCTGCTTTCACATAGGCCACAGCTTGACCCAGTGTGAAATCTGCACTAGCACTGAGTCCTAACGCTACCACTTCACCGACACCTTCAAAGCCTATATCAAAGGGGGGTTTAACTGAGGCGTCATATCGACCGGCTGAGTAGTTTATATCAGATGCATTAATGCCGACAAATCTAGAAGAAAACAAAAATGTATTAACGAGATTTACTCCTTACCAAGCTTTCATTGTATGAGAAACCTTATATTCAAATTTGTGGGATAATTACAAGATTGTTCTGATTATCTGTATATTTGAATAATGAGTACACTCCAAAAATTACTCTTCATCAGACTTTCATAGTTTCCATTCTCTTATTCTAGAATTACGGACAAATTTTCTAAACTAAAATTAAAAACAAGAAGCTGTAAAAAGTATAACCCAAACCCAACCCAAAACAAAAAAAATCCCTTATATTTTGCTTAAGTCCACTTGACCAAACTAAACAAACTGAAAATAAACCTGCAAAAGATTAAAGCATGAAAACTAATTGATCACTTCATACAAGATGTGAAAACACAGAAGAATGAAACATGCAGAGCGGTAAATATGTGGATTCTGGCAACAAATTTATATTTTTGAATATAATAATACTGCTAATGACTAATGATCATATTAACTATCGATGTCATTTGCAAGGTCATGTTACTGTAGGCAAGTACTTTTTAATTGATGGAGTCACTACAGCAAATTTGCCTTTTGATGTAGCTAATGTCAATGTTAAAATATTTTTCTTCATATAAATTACTTGCAACACATCAAAACAACCTTGTATAGAAGGAGCAAAATTGTAAAACTGAATATCAAGTCCTACTGACCTCTAACAGGTGAAAATGGATGGCAATTTTTTTTTTTTTAGGGAAAGATAGAGACATTCTCACAACTTGATTAAGCACTAGGAGATAATTCCTAGAACAAAGTTATGATCTAGTTCAAACGCAAAGACTATTTTTTTAAAATATCTATCTTTACACAGGCAAGAGAAGAGAGACTGGGAAGGTTCTGCTAACTAGAAAAAGTAAAAAAGAAACATGAAACAGCAAATGCCAGGACTGTTACTTTGTGTGGAAGTGACAACTTAAAAGGTGTACTTGACACCATGCAAAAGCTGCAGAAGTAGGCAAAGAGTGCACTTCTAATTGTTGCATTTAGCAACAAGCTCAGCTCGTATGTGTGTGTAGTTTTAAATTGCCTGCACACAGAGCGAGGAGAACTAAAACCGCTTTGCTCCTTTTAATATTCTTCATTCTTTACAGCATGGGGAGCTTCAAACTTTCACCAACGTTATGTATAAAAAGACACGTACGTGTAAACATATCCATAAAAATATAGGTAAAAGTGACTGTAGCTCTCTGTCTAATCCTGCCTTTAACTCGCCGCTCTGCCGCAACAAAAAATGCCTACGTCTTGTCCGCAGATACAAAAAATCTTCTATTAACCCGCTTTGCGGTGACTCCCGTAGAGGAGTGCTAAAAGATGTATAAAAATTGGTAACGGAGTTGCAGCTTCCGAGGTAAAGCGCGTCCCTCGGGCGCCAGGCGAGACGCGCCGGCGCTGCACCAGCCTCCTCCCGCTCTTACCCCCCAACTTCTGGGGAGGGCAGCGGAGGGTGGGAGCCCGGTGGGGAGCCGGGGCTCTCGGTAGCTGCGAGGCCAGTCCGGGGAGCCCGCTCTGCCCCCGGCCCCAGCCCCAAGGGAGGTCCCCGCTCCCGCTGGGCTCAGACCCCCCTCCTCCCGCCCCCGGCGCGTCTGCCCTGGCAGGACGCGGAGCAGCCGTGCCCGCGGCTGGGGCAGCGCGCCCCGACAAGGGCAGGCAGCGCAGCCACCGGAGAACAAACCCCCGTGCTTTGAAACCCTTCTCCTAACCGGCGCTGCACGGCGGCGGCCGGAGCACAAAGGCAGGTAGAACAACAAACGCTGCGACGACAAAAACTTTGCGAGCGGGGAAGGGGCGAGTCGTGCGGGGAGCCGGGCGCCTGCCAAGCGGGGCTCCAGCACACGCACCGCTGCTTTTGTTCTGCAGCGGAGAGGATGCGGACCCTTCGTTCCCCGCCCGGGCCGCAGCGCAACTTGTGCGTGCGGCTGCGGGGCCGCGGCGCAGCCCGGCCGCTCCCGCCGCGCCGGGCAGGGGCTGCGGGCTCTGCGCCCGCCCGCCCCCGCACACTCACACACACACACGGACACGCGTGTACACCCCCCCGCTCCCGCCCCGGCTCTGAGGGGCTGCTGTGCCACGGGAAATGATCCTCCCTGGCCTTCTGGGTTCATCACTATTAATCAACGCAGCCTGCCGTCTAGCCCTCCCCCCCTCTTTTTTTTTTAAACCTCCTTTTTATTGTATGCGAACTCAAAACTCCTGGTCGCATTGTACGGACCTTTTTTTTTTTTTCCTCCCCCCCGCCTTTTTTTTTTTTAAACACAAGATTGTTTAGTCTCTTAGATTCCTTGCATATTAAAACGATCATAGGCACCGTCTGGATTAAAATACAGTGTCTAATTTGCCTTGTCATTGCAGCTGACAGAAGTGAAGTGGTAGGATATGTGTGTGCAGTTTCACAGATTATTTTGCTTTTAAAAGTAGGAAAAAGTACAAATTGCAAGTTGAAGATCAGTCTACCAAGACTGAGGAAAGCAGACAGCGCAAAAGTAACATTTACTTGGGGTGCTAGTAGGCTTTAAGACCCTTTCCAGATCTTTTATGCTGACTTCATTCACTGACTTATTTTTAATCTGTTCTTTAATTTAGAAGTTTCTAGTGGAGTTTTGCCCCTTCCATTCAAGATGCAAACCTGAGGCAGGGTGTGAAAAAAGCCTGAGAGTGGCTTTTCTCAAAATAATTACGCACATTGAGTCACCCGTTTTATTTATACTCAGCAGTGTTGAAACCCCTCACACTGTTTATTATAGAAAACAGGAGGACACTGCCGAGGGGAAGAAACGCTGTTTTGTGTACCACAACAAAGAGTGAGACACCGAAAACCAGCATCACAGCCTTAAACACAGACAAAACAAAGTCATCCAAACCAGTACTATGCAAGAAAAACATTATTTAGACCAAACACCCAGCAGGAAAAGCCCTCCACTTTTCCCACTGTGATCCCTTTAGTCCCCTGGTTCAGAAAGAGAAACTTTCTCAACCCCTCTTACTCCCTTTTCTATAAACTTTGTTCCCATCTTCCAGTCCAATAATCCTTACAGGTATTTTGGCAATGAAATGTGTCACTTCATCAAGAAAATCTCCAAAATCTCCCAACAACTTTAACAAGGACCAAACCTTCACAGCCTTTGGGCCCTTCTGCAATCAAATAAAAACCCCTTGCTTCCACACCCATTCCTTCCCCCCCCCCCTCCCCCCCACAGCAAACAGGACAAACGGACATACAAAACTCAAATGGCTTCATTCAGGATTCATCACCTTTTCCCTTCCCCTTTCTCTCCTACACAGAATCAAAGTTAAAAAAAATAATAATAGCTTAAATTAATTTTTAGTGTTGAAGGATTTTTGAGTAAAAGATGGGTTCTTTTCTTCTGTATAAAAAAAAGTAGAAATAAGAGTTGCTGGCATAGTTCTCTAAAGGAAAGTTTTCCCTAACTGCATCTTATTCTAAAATATCTATCCAGACACAGATTTTAATTTCCTATTCCCATAAATACCAAACCAATTTTATTGTGGTGAATGAGGATTGTTTTGCATGAAGAGCTCAAAGCAATTAATACTATTCATGGGTGTGACTGGGACCAAAATGAACAAATCTGTAAATGCCCTCTTGGAACCCAAGTCTTTAATTGTTTTGGTTTTAATTATATGCTTCTACCTATTAGAAAATGTATAGTTGTATTTGAGCTGGGTTGTTTGTTTTTTTTAAAAACAAACAAAATAGTCAGGGACTCATCCTTTCAGGATGGGACAGTCCTTCCCCAGAGCAACAAGAGAGAGGGGGAAACATTCACAACTTGCTTCCTGCTGCAGCTTGTATACAGCGAATATAATTGTGTCTTCTGTGATATTCTTCAGAAATGAAAGTAAAAAGAGAAGAAATGCCACAAATAATACAAAATGTATCAACTTTACAACCAGACTTGATCACTCACCTCTTCCTCCCCTTCATCCCCACTCATGCATGTGTACCAGTAGAGGAACATGTGTGTAACAGGCTGATGTGTTAAAGCCAGCAATTGCCTGCCTGAATCTGTGGAACAGCTCTTGCCTCGAGTGTGCTACAAGCCCTTTTACCATGAAGTGTGCGTGTCCCTCGAGCACCCAGGGAGCCCACCCAGCAAAGGGGGGGAGAAGAGGGAGAAGACTTACACTGGAAGCTGTTAAAAAAAATAAAAAAGACTAAATTTTAAAAATTTACAGGAGGGCGGGCAGGGGAGTGGGATGAGAAAGACTCCAAGTGCGTGTGTGGGCGGGAGGGGAGTTGAGAAACAAGGATGTCACTCTGCTTTGCATTACCCAAGTGGAGTACTTGCTACTTGTATCTCAAGTCTTTCGACCTCTTCCACAGAATGAAATGCCGTTTCATGCCATTACTGTTTCAGTCATTAATGGATGCAGCAACATAGTGTTTTAAACTTTTGAGGTCAGGAGGGAATTTTGGTCTCAGAAATCCTAGTGGGAGATGCCAGCATGGAATGGAAAGTGCCACAGCAGCTTTCTCATGAGCTCCTGTAAGAGTCCCTGTTCTTTCTGCTCATCCCTTCTTCACCCTGTATTGTTGTGTTACATATGTGTTACATGCTACATGTATGTGTTACATACACACAGACACGCAGTCACACAGTGCCTAGTAGACCTCGCAGCATTGCTCTCAAGCTAACTTGGTGCTGCTTAACATCTTTAAGCTCCCATGGCGAGCACGGCAAGCTATGTGTTACTATGATTTCCTTGCCTGACAAGAACCTGAGAGCGCTGCTCTCTCCCGTGCCAGCCACGCAGTCTGCTCCAAAGTTCCCGGAGTCCCGGCTTCCCCTCGTGAGCAGAGAAACCTCTGAACTTCAAAAGGTTTCGTTCTAGCGCAAGGAAGGACGGCGTCTAGGAAGGAGTCACCGAGAACAAACAGGTTTTATGGAGACAGCTGTGGGGGGAGGCACGTTTTGTCCTCGGAGTCTTCATTTCACGGCGAGCTGGTCACCGTGCCGGCCGTGGGATTTACGGTGTATTATGCTAAGCAAAATGTCACCTCCTCACTCTTCCCGACCCGGCTGCTCCCTAAGAGCCACCAGCTGCGGGCCCGCGTCCTGCGAGGGAGGCCGAGGGCCGCCCTGCCCCCTCGGCGCAGGGCTGGGGGTGGCGCCGGGGCTGCCGGGCGGCGGGCCCGGCCGCGGCCTGCCCGGTGAGTCACGGCGGCGCGGGGGGAGCCCGGAGAGCGCCGTGCGGGGCAGCGCCGGGGAGAGGCGCGGGGCCAGGCCCGCCCGCACGCCGCGATGCGCGGCAGCGCGCCCGGGGCGCTTGTGCGGGTGCGCCGGGGACGCGCTCACGCCCCGGGCGCTGCGTGCGGGTAACGAGCCCGGGCAGGCCCCAGGGAGGGGCCCTGCCAGGCTTCCCTCCGTCTCACTCTCTCTCGGCACGCACCGAACCTAACGCTGCCTCTTCCCTCCCCCGCCCCCCTTTGGCACAGGGGCCCTGGGGTGTTTCTCTTCCCTGGGGCAGGCGCAGGGCGGGAGCGGCGCGCACAGACAGACAAACACACACAGCCCCGCCACAGGAGGAGGAGGAGGAGGAGGAAGCGTCACCCCCACACACGTGGATAGGGTGACAGAGCTGTAGCACCAGCCGTTCAAAACAACAACAACAATAAAATGAAATTAACAGTCGCCAGATGGCGGCTGGTACAACTTTGGAGCCGGTCTCCGAAGTGAGGCAGCGTGTGGGAGAGAGCAGGCCACAAGGTGCCGGGAGGCGGCGGGGGCCGCGGGGCCGGGGCGCGGGGGCGGGCGGGCGCTCACCTGTTCCTGACCAGGAGGTCTCCGTCTCCCGGGAGTGGCACGGGCGAGTCCTGCTGCAGGGTGACCGCTTCCCTGAAGTTTTGGCTCAGCTTAGTCACCACCAGCTTCTTCATGGAGCTGGGGATGGACGAGCCCTGGAAATCCAGAAAGTGACGGGAGTAGGACATGTCCAGGATGGGCCGCCACCAGCTGCCACCGACGCAGGACCAGGCGGGAGCCGCCGCGGCGCAGGACGGCTGCAGCCGCCACCACCACCGCGCTGCCCGGGAGCTCAGCAAAGCGCCGCTTTTCGCGCTAAAACTCATGCCCTGCCTCGGCTCTCCTCTCCCGCCCCGCTCGGAAGAGCTCCGGCTCGGGATTCTCCAGGCAGCTCGCAGGACGCGCCGGCAGGAGAAACTCCCCGCTCGCAGCTATGTGTGTACGTAAACAGAGCCCCGTGCAGCAGGTTCCCCTCCCCTCCCAGCCGGCCCCTCCGCCGCACGGAGACACCGCCGGAGGAGCAGCGGCAAGACGCTCCCCCTGCAGCAGCCGCTCGTCTTCTGCCGCCGCGGGCACTACGGAGGGGCGAGGCCGGCCCGCTCCCGCGGCCGTCCGTCCGTCCGTCCCGCCAGCGCCGGCCCCCGCCTGCCTGCCCTGCCTTGCCTTGCCAGCGAGGCGGCCGTGCGGCAGGCTGGAGGATCTCCTAAAGGAGATGGTGGTGGCTTTTAGTTTGCACCCTGCCTCTGACTAAGGGGTTTAAAAATAGGGGAGGGGGGGAAGGGGGGTAGACAGACGGACAGAGAGAAACGCCTTGGATTACCCCCTCCGCCCCATTCTTTAGTTTACAAGAAGAGGGTATCTCCCTACCAAAAAAAGAAAGGGAGGAATAAAAAAATAAATAAAAATAGTAGGAAGAAAGCACGGTCAATTATCGGCCGGGAAGGTTAGAGAAGTGGGGAGAAGTTGCAGCTAATCTCCTAATGTTGTTATTAGCCGCCGCCGAGGAGCCGCTGCCCGCGGGCGGACGCTCCGCCCCTTCCGTGCGAAACGTTTCACTTCCTCGCAAGGTGCTACGAATCAACCCCGAGACGGCGGCGGCGGCTCCGCGCCTGCCGCGGGAGGGGATTTAAACGGGCCAAGCGCTTCCCGCCGTCGCCGTCCTGCCGGGAGGGGAAGGGTAGCAGGCTGCTGTCAGTTTGCTCAGGTCGCAGGGGTCCCCTCACGTCCCTGCAAGAAAAATCTTACTCTTCCTTTTCTCCGCTTGCTTCTTTCTTCCCTCTTAAAAAAAAAAAAAAAAAAAATATATATATATATATATATAAGTATATATGTATGTATATATAGTCACCTCTCGCTGTAGGTTGCGTTTGGGTGAGGGAAACTGCTCAGGGAATCAACTGGATCACGGGACCGAAGTCAATGTTGTGATAGAGCCGCCAATCCCAACTTGGTAAAACTGCGTGGAGAGAGGCAATGTAATAGAGATGTTGCATTGATGTCGCGTGTAGTTCCCAGAATTAACTCCATCCTACCAGTATAAACAGCTCAATGCTTAATTGTGCGGTAGTAAGAAGAAAGAAAATCCCCTTCTGCCCGAAAAAGAACAAAACTGCAGTTCCAAGTGTTTTCCTTTAGGAATCAGCTGGGTAGTTTTTATTTGCTTTCTTGACTTGAAGGAAAAAAAAAAGAAAAAAAGGGAAGAACCCTTCTGTTCTCGCAGCTAACATTATATAAATCCCCAGACACATACTGTGCAAAATGTATTAGCAGTATGTTTCATATGCTGCAGTTCTCGCTCTGCAATCTGTTGGTATTTTAAAGTAAGGATGAACTGTAATCTCCCATAAATCATTTTTAATTCAATGCTGGGTAGACGTGTGCCACGGCGAAGTATCATCTCCTGCTTGCCTTTTTTTTTTTTTTTTTTTTTTTTCTCTTTTTAAGTTTGCTGGAAGAAGACCTCTGCTGAAGTTAAATCAGCACATGCGTCTTGCACAGCACTTTAGCAAGTGGATTATAATAACAACCCCCTCAACGCATGTCTCCATGAGGAATCTTTTATGCTGTACTGTATTAAGACTTTTTTTTTGTCATATTGTTTAGCTCTGGGAAAGGGAAAAAAATGAAAACAAAGCAATTAAAAAGATTGACAGGTATGGGTTTGTGTGAGACCTATTTGTAATTGTCAGGGTGACGTGGGCAAGAGGAGGAGGAGTAACAAACTGAAGCAGGAAAAGCAGCTCGATGTGTCTGTCTATCAGTTGAGACTGTCTGAGAGCCCTGGGATCCGAATGTGTGTTATATTTCAGTGAAAAGAGAAGAGAGGGAGAGTGGATCTCTTTCTCTCCCAGGAGTTTAGGGGGGGGGGACAGTTCACGTTAATCTGTCCCACTCAGTGAATGTCTTTTCTTCCTCCCCTCCTCCCTCTCTGCACACACTCTCCGGGGTTTTTCTTGGTTTTGGCAAATTTTTTTTTGTGTGTGTGTTGGTTTTTTTTTGTTTTTTGTTTTTTGTTTTTTTCTTCTGTTGCAGATCGAGATCAGCAAAAAAAATCCATGATAAAAATGTGTTTGCATTATATTTAGTAGCAGAAGAAGCTTCGATTTGTGGAAGAGAAAAAAAAAGGGAGAGCAAGAGAGAAAAGTAGTCCTCTCCGGTGGTGACACTGTTTGATCTGTGACTGTTTGGAAGGTGGAGGAGTGACTGACATTTCCCATCCGGTGTATATGTATGTATGGGGGCTTTACTCCTTTTTATGATTTGCTTCCTTGCTCTTAGACTAAGTGCTGGGAGGAGAAGGAGAGACTGGATCGACCTCGTTTTTTGCACAATGAACAAACTATTACCAACGCAATAAAAAACCAAACAAACAAAAAACCCCCCAACAACAACAGCAACAACAACACACAAATCCACGAGCTTGAAACGAGCCAGCGAGCGAGCGAGAAAGTTGCGCTTTGAGACTCTTTGATCTCGGAGAAAGCCTGAGAGGGGGGGAGTGACTGAATTTACCGTCTCATCGCCGCCGCTTGCTCGGCTCTCCACCGCGAAGAAGGAGAAGAAGAAGAAGTGATTAAGGAAAGGAGGGGGAGAAGGGGAGAGAGAAAAAGGAGGAGAGAAAAAAAAAGGAACGAAAGAAAGATAATGGATTTGGGCTACAGATTTAACTGATCAAATCTTATTTATTTTGCACATCTCCACTGGCATCTTCCCTGCTGCTGCTGCTGCCGAGAGGACTGAAGAGCTTTGTCTTATAAGGAACTTAA